>NW_027527611.1:883627-1103367 GCF_008692635.1 Crocuta crocuta
CGGACGGGAGGAGAGGGGCCCTGAGGAGGAGCAAGGCAGGGACAGCCAGCAGAGAGGCGACAGAGGACAGAGGATCAGAACAGTGCAGGTCATCTGGATGTTTGGCCCGCCCCCAAATATGTCTGCTGACTAAGAAGTTCCATGAGACAATACCGCACATTCTTTTTGCTTGCTTTGCTCACAGTGTCCTGTTTTTGTCTTGCTTGGTTTTCTTCCTGACATGACTCATGCACCTGACCATCATTTCCAGACTCTAGTCTCAGTCGAGCCTGTGTGGCTATTACTCGGGACAGTGTGGGCGGAACAGAAGGAGTGTGTCCTTCGATCTCTTTCCATTGCTCACACGTCACTGTGCCTTCTCCTACCAGCTCGCTGCTGTAGCACCAGGATAGCAAAACCAAAATGCTCTCTTTTTCTTGCAAAAATGAAAACGAAGCGAATGAGCATAGAATTGGAACTTCTTTGTTCATGTTATAGCTTCACAGAAACTGCAAGGAGATAAAAGTAGGTATTCTTATGTTTCCCTTAAGCCATGGAAGACCAAATTTGATTGGCATCCTTGAAGTGGGATAAGATAATGGTGCCAGTTAAGTTCAAATTAAGGATCTCTGCAAGGATTTCATTCTAGTGAGGCCTGGCCATTTGCACACTGGAATACTCAGGCCATGATACTTATTTTTTTCCACACAGACCTCATCTGCTCCTGGGCTTGGGAGAGTAAGATGAGGCAGAAAATGGGAGGAAAGGTCATGAAAGTCAACTTCCATCAGTGGTCTTAATATCTGTATGTCAAAATATGGAGAGGTCTTAGTAGCTCTATGAGGTTTTAGTAAGTGCAAGTCTATCCTGTCATGGCATAGTCCTCCCTCTGGAGCAGGTAAGGAAGAGTATTCCTGAACAGAAAAGAATGAGATTTGGGTGAAGTAAGAAGTAATCACCACAGATACCAGCTAGAATGCGCTTTTAAGGAAATGCATTTGAACGTTCAAAGATACTTGGTGGAGAGTCCATACATAAACAATAAAGGCATCTCTTACTGTTTAACCAGGGAGATATAAACCAGGGAACTGACTTTGGTCAGGCTGGATAACTTGTATTTTATTTACATTTTTTGTCCCATTTTTTCCTTCCCCAAGTAACCATCTTAATACCTGCATCTCAGCTAATCCTTTGGACTGAACAAGCATCTATTGCACTCCTACCACTTGTCATGCATGAGGCTGAGTGGCCTGAACCTGCCCTGGCTGCCTACTTCCCCATGGCTCCTGTGAAAAATAGCAAAGTGAATTAAAGAGTCAATGAGTGAATGAATGGATAAACGAACAAATGAATAACAAACCAATAGTGTTCATTTCACAGGGCTGCCATAACAATGTCCATAGACTGGGTGGCTTCACACCTGAGAATAGTACTCTCTCCCAGTGTGGAGGCCAGAGGCATGCAATCGCGGTGAGGACAGGGCCTGTGCTTATGCTGATGGTCGTGCAGGAGTATCTCTCTTAGCCTGCTCCTCGCTGCTGACAGCCAGTCATCCTTGGCCTTCCTTGGCTTGGGGAGACATCACTCCAATCCCTGCCTCTTCCTTCATGTGGCTTTTTCTCCCCTAAGTGTGTGTCTGGGTCCTCATTTCTCTTTTCTCCTAAGAACACCATTTACTGGATTAAGACCCTGCCTAACCCTGTATGACCTCATTTCAACCACATCTGCAATGGCCCTGTGTCCATATGAGGTCACATGTGAAGGGCTGGGGATTGGAACTTCCATGTATTTGGCCGGGGAGACAGATTTCACCCTGCAGCGCAAACACTGTGTACCTGCGTACACACACAGAGGCTCACTGAATAGGTGACCCCTTGGGAACAAATAAATACTGTGTCAGGATAGAGGAAATGGTACCCGAGAAGCCCCACATCCCAGCGGGCAGGAAAGAGGGGTGACCAGTGGAGACGCAGGCTGAGACCCAGTGAGGAACAGAAATTCAGCACTCAGCTGGTAGGATTCAGTAACAATGCAGAGTTGGGGCACTGTGGTTAGTATGCATATTTTTAAGTTTATTTTTATTTATTTTGAGGTAGAGATAGAGAGCAAGCTGAGGAGGGAGGGAGGGAGGGGGAGAGAGAGAGAGAGAGAGAGAGAGAGAGAGAGAATCCCAAGCAGGCTCCATGCTGTCAGTGCAGAGCCGGATGGTGGCCTTGAACCTACGAACTGTGAGATCATGACCTGAGCCAAAATCAAAGGTTTGAAACTCACCCGACTGAGACACCCAGATACCCTTGCCACTGATATATTTTACAGATGCTTTGTTGCCTATTTCCTTTTCGGCTTATCAAAGAAAAATCACTTTGTATTTGTCAAAATTTTATGTGTATTAATTAAAAACTTTGCAGTATTATCCTTCTATTAATGTTTTTATTAAAATTCCCAGAGAACTCGTGTGAAATTTTGGATAACAATAAATACAAGAGAAATACCAATTTCTAGCTAATATATTTATTAACCTCCTTTTGTTTGCATTTTGGGACGCCAACTGGCTCTATTTTATTTTCTGCTCCTCCCCAGCCTTGCTGTCATGGAATTAATGGCGTCTCACTCATTTTACTGCTCTTTTCTCTCCTTGGCAATTCCAGCCTTTATTCTCTCCACCTTTTCTGATGTTTTCCAATCTTAATCTCAGATATTCCTGCATTTGTCTATTTTTTCCCCTCAATTCATCCTTAACAATAAGCACTTTGGGCTTTTCATTCCATATTTCAGGTAGAATTGCTACCCACTCCGTCTTTCCTAATTTATTCTGTTTCATAGGCTCTTTTCCTCAAAATTATAAAAAAAGACATACTCACAATAGAGAATGTGTAATCAATAAGACAAGGTATACAGCCATTTTTGCATATTTAACCCTACTGATTGCCATTCAACAAATTAATTTTGTACACGGTAAGAACAGCAACAAAGATTCTGAGTAATATAAATGTGCATAAAGTAAACTTTCTTCTAAAACTTGCATTTTAATGCAGTTTGTGAAGTTTTACTAACTTGAAGTATTTTTAAGAGATAGCCTAGATAAATCTCCAGTAATGTGTAATAGGAATAATGTATTTTGATAAAGTTTGAATGGGCTTGTCTTCAAATTATAGTAGTAATCCTTTAAAAGAACATGCTATAAACTAGTCTTAGGGAACCTGACTTCTGCATTTTAAAATATAAAAGCTAGTCATATTTCACTTTGGTAAGTCTTAAATTTCACTGGGCAATTTATCATCGACATATATATAACTACTAACATATGCGTTGGCTCATACAATAGTTATTAGGATAGAAGAAATAACATTTTCCCTTCAGGTTTGTTAAATTTACATAGAAATCTATATTTAACTGAGAATCTTATTAGAGTTGATTTCTTCCTATTAATGTTGCTGACAAGGATATGGGTTTTAGAAAACAATGTTCTTTCCCTTCCTAGAACTGACTTGTCTGACTTTCTCTGCTCTCCCTGAGGATCAATTTTCCAGAAACTCCATTTGGAAGCCTGATTTGATGGAAAAGGACCCAGTAATGTTCACATTCTAACCCCCATAGGCTCTGATCTTTTCTTCTCTTCTGTCTGTAGTTGGGTAGGGGGTTGGTACCCATCTAATTGAAGGGGACGAACAGGATTGAGTTGTTCCTTTTTTTTTTTTATTAACCAAAATAAATGTTAAAAATTAAGCCCATATTTAGTGTCTAACATTTACATTTCTAGGTCATTTCCTCTTCATATAAGGTGAGATATGGTAGTAACCACATATAAAACTTGTACTAGCCTGAGAGGTCATTTAGTGGCTCCATCTCAGCTCAGCAAATATGATCTTTGTGGTAGAGTGAATTCATTTATATTAATATTTTATAGGATAATCACTGATTTCGGAAGGTGTTTGTATCAGGTAGTAATAGGGGAACAGTTATTGGTGAATACACACACCCACACATACACACACATACACGCATGCACACACACACTCTTTTAGGGGTTATAGATTAACAATTATTTGTTAAAGGAATTTTAAACTCTTTTTATCCATAATAGCTTTGTACATCAAATGTAGGTATATAATTATTATTGTCTTGAGCCAAGAAATATTGTTTTCCTTAAAAAAAAAAAAAAAAAAAAACCCTACAATCTTCTTAGGGTACCAAACTTGCTTCATCCTTAGTCTGGAGGGTTCAGTGTGGTTCTATAAGCAAATGCATCAACCTCAGAACTAAAATATTTGATATTGATCTCTTTTACTTTTGGCCTTTATTCTGACACCTCTTTGATCTTCAGATTGGAGTTGTGTTTTGAGCCTTAACTAGACCAAAATCAGTTTTTAATTAAGAACGTTCACTGTCTGTGACAGTCTCTTGTATCTAACTGATAGCATGGGCACAAGTTCTATGAAAAATACATTTTTCAAGCATGTTCTTAATAACAACATGGCAGGAATTGGGCCAAATCCCTGTGTGCTCTGAATAAGGATTAAAAATTGTACGGAAAAGAGTATCAGATGTACCTGAAGGGCACACTTGTTCCTCAGCGGTTTTTGTGGGTCTATGTATGGTATCTTATTCTCAAGATCTTGTTACCTTTCAACTGTTCTTTTGCTTTTAATTAGAGAGAGTTCCAAAAGCAATATAGTGCTTAGTGGGTATGACCAAATGAAAATATTTAATGATGCAGTTAAAAATGATTTTTCCTCTTCCAAAAATAAAACAGTGAATTGTAGGATGGTCAATATTACAGTGATCAGATTCAGTTAAATAAGAACACTTTCATGTGGCAGGATATATATGCAAAGCAACCTGTTGCACACGTCAAACTTTTCTAGACTGTCATATCATTGGAATCGTACATCTTAGCCTCTTTCCCTTAGCAGAAGGCACTTAAGATCCTCCCTGTCGTTCTGTGGAGCGGTAGCTCATGTCTGATTGTAGCTGAGGAGTTTTGTCCTTCAGGGCTGTATGATGGTTTGTTCACCTGTTCACCCCTTCACCTACGGAAGGACATCTTTGTTGCTTCCAAACTTTAGCAATCGTGAATAAAGCTGCTATAAATAGTTTCATTTAGATTTTCTGTAAACGTTTGTTTTTAACTGATTTGGGTAAATGTATAGGAATGCATTTGCCAGATTATATAGTAAAATTATTTTTTGCTTTGTAAGTAACTGCCATATCCCCTTCCAAAGTGGCTGTGTGGCTTTGCATTCCCCCATGAGTCAGTGAGAGGCCCTGTAGCTGCGCATTGTCACTGGCATTCTGACCAGTCTGGGTTTTCACCGTGCTGCCACGTGCAGAATGCATCTCATTCCCTGACAACATAGGATGCAGGGCATCTTCTCACAGGCTTTTTTTGCTGTCTTTATATTGTCTCCAGTGAGGCATCAGCTAAGGTCTCCTGCCCACTTTTGGTTAAATATTGGTTTGCTCTGGAAGAGCATATTCTCGAGAACAAACCATGAGCTGTTAGAGCGAAGAGGTGAGATTTCCAAGACGGTCCACAGAACTCCATCTGTAATTATTCGATGTACACTTTTATGGAAACCTTTGCTGATCTCATCACAGAGAGAACCCGAGAGGAACTGTGCAGGTTTAAGAGTGAGAGCTGTAGAAAGTGTTGCTGAGAAGAAGCAGGGCAGGTGCATCTAGGCCTGTCCCCTTCCAGATACAGCCACACTCCTTGACATGTCAGGAGTGGCCTCTCAGAACCCTCCCCTGGACACCTCTGTAGGCTCGTGTCCCACCACCCCCTCATCCGCAGTGTCTGCGCTGCTGGCCAGAGCTCGGGCGGGTCCCCACCTGCTCCGGGTATCCCTGCACCCTGAGTGTGCAAACCGGCTGCTGCCCTTCATGGACCAACTCTGGGGTCTCTTCCTTGAGAGATCTTCCTTAACCACTACCCTGACAAGTTAGGGTCGTGGCAGCCAGTCATGTATGTTACATTGCTTGTCACAACACTATAAAGGAAGGGATACAGTTTTTCCCTATTCTGTGTTAGAGGAAATAGAGACTCAGGGAACTGAATTAATATTCACAGCATCATGCAGCTAGTTAGTGACACAGTCAGGGTTTGATCCACAGGAGTCCTGGCTCCGGTGGCTCTGTTCTCTTCTGTGATGCCACCTCACATCTGAAGGGGACATTCTCCTGTTTGCTTCTCTCTTCCAACCATGCCACTGAGTGCATGTGTCAAATAGGCATTGTTCCCTCTTGATTTAAATCATTATTTGTTTCCTTCTATAGTCTGCGATCACCTTTAAGAGAAGAATTATGAGCAGAGTTACGTATGGCATAGCCTCACCATCTAGTGCACAGAACATAGCAGGACTTTACGAATGCGATTGGGGTGCGTGGGTGGCTCAGTCATTTGAGCGTCTGACTTCAGCTCAGGTCATGATCTCGCTCCTGGGTTCAAGCCCTGCATCAGGCTCTGTACTGACAGCTTGGTGCCTGGAGCTGCTTCAGATTCTGTGTCTCCCTCTCTCTCTGTACCTCCCCTGCTTGTGCTCTGTCTCTGTCTCTCTCTCTCAAAATAAATAAACCTTTTAAAAAATAAAAACAAAAGAAGAATGTGGTTGATGAGGCACACCTGGTGCCTCAGTCAGGTAAGCATCTGTCTCTTTGTTTTGGTTCAAGTCCTGATCTCACGGTTCTTGAGATGAAGCCCCAGGTGACAGTTTGGCGCCTGCTTGGGATTCTTTCTGTCTGCCTCTCCTCACACTTCCCTGAAAAAAAAAAAACATTAAAAAAAGTAATTGATGAATACATAATTTAAAATTATTAAAAGGAATTACTAGTATGTAATATAAAACATAGAATTAAAAATTCAAACCAGGAAGAATTGGTTTGAATTTGAAATACACATTTTATTCTTGAGAAACTGAGCTAGAGAAAAAGAAGAGGAAGTATANGAGAAAGGCTTTGGAAATTCGAGGCGATCTACATTGGTTTACTGTTGCTACTTAACAACTTACCAGTAACAAAGAGGCTTAAAATAGCCCGTGTTTGTTGTGTCGCAGCCTCCCTGGGTCAGGAGTCTGGCACCACCTAGCTGAGTACTCAGGGCCACACGAGACTGCAGTCAAGGTGCTAGCTGGGCTGTGGTCTCACATGAGGCTCAACTGAAGAAGGACCACCTTTTCATGGCAGAATTAAGTTCCCTCCAGTCACAGGACTGAGGGCTGTCCTGGCCAACTGGGGCTCACAGCATAGGCAGCAAAACATGGCAGAGTTCCTCCAAAGCCAGTGAGAACATGCGGCCGTGCAGGGCTACAGTCTCAGTGCGCAGTGATAGTGGCTGCACACTTCCCCTCCTCCTGGTTATGTGCTGTTGACTGTGCAAGTCACAGGTCACACTCATGCCCATAGCAGAGGGAAGGGTAGAGTCCCATGAGGTGAGGCCAAGAAGGGCAGCGCCTAAGTAGTCTGTCCACCAGAGAATTAGCAAGAATAATGTTCAAGGCCATTGGCCCAACGACCTCTTACATACCCCCGTTAGGGTATATGGTGTTCCCGTTCTATCATTTTCTAGCAGATAAACGTTTTGTGCATCACTTTAGAGAATGATTAAGTAGTTTTTTAAATGTTTGTTTATTTTTGAGAGAGAGAGAGACAGACAGAGCATGATTGGGGGAGGGGAAGATAGAGAGGGAGACATAGAATCCAAAGCAGGCTCCAGGCTCTGAGCTGTCAGCACAGAGCCTGATGTGGTGCTCAAACCCACAAACCATGAGTTCATGACCTGAGCCAAAGTCGGACGCTTAACTGAGTGAGCCACCTAGGCACCCCTGAGAATGATAGAAGTATTTTGATGGAGTTAGATACCAAATATACACAGACATGTTTAAGCAAACACCAAACAAACAAATAAAACTCAAATTGTTCCTTATAAATTCAATTTTTGGACTATTTTTCCAGGTCTCCTGCAGCTGCATTCTTGTTCTTGACAACATGAGGGCTCCTTCATAGGAAACAACTTAAAATGTTTAGTTAAGTAATTATTTAAGGCATGCTTGCTCAGTCAGTTAAGGATCAGACTCTTGACTTTGGCTCAGGTCATGATTTCACAGTTCATGAGTTCGAGCCCCACATTGGGCTCTGTGCTGACAGTGTGGAGCCTGCTTGGGATTCTCTCTTTCCTTCTCTCATCCCTCCCTGGCTGTGTGTGCATGTGCTCTCTCTCAAAATAAACAAACACTAAAACCATTTAAAAAGTAATTACTTAAGGCATGTAAACTCTATATTAAGTATTTGCATTATTTTATCAGCAGGATAAAGATCTGGGATTCGTTTGCAGAAAGGAAGCTGAAGCAAGGAAATATGTAAACATAATATATGTTTGCTGGATATACAAGAGACTTCCTATTGATGATTTCTGAGGTCCAATTTTATTTTATTTAAATATTTTTCAGGCCAAGTGGGTGGCCCAGTCGGTTAAGCTTCTGACTTCAGCTCAGGTCATGATCTTGCGGTTCATGGGTTCGAGCCCCGCGTCGGGCTCTGTGCTGACAGCTCAGAGCCTGGAGCTTGTTTCAGATTCTGTGTCTCCCTCTCTCTGACCCTCCCCTGTTCATGCTGTCTCTCTCTCAGAAGTAAATAAAACATTAAAAAATTTTATAAAAAGATTTTTCTCCAGCTTCACTGAGGTAAACTTGACACGTAAAAATTGTGTTTGCTTAAGGCATACAATGTGTTACTTAGTATATGCATACATCATAAAATGATTACCACAGTCAAATTAATTAACACATCTATCACCTCCCATAGTACTTTGTGTTTTTATTTATTTATTTTTGTGGTGGGAACACTTTGGATCAACTTCTTGGCAAGTTTTAAGTATACAATACAGTGTCATTAACAGTACTCGCCATGCTTTCTACTAGATCTACGACACTTACTTCTCTTATACCTGAAATCTCTACCGTTTGGCCCATGTCTACCCCTATCCCCCAACTCCAGGTCCCTGCAAACCACCATTCCCCCCTCCACTTCTTCAGGTTGACTATTTCAGATTCCAGATATCCTGGGGGAGCAGGGGGTGTCATGTAGGGTGAGTCTTTGTGTGTCTGCTTTGTTTCACCTAGCGTCACGCCATCCAGATTTAGCCATGTCGTCACAGATGGCAAGGTCCCACTTCTGGTGCCGGGACACTGATAGAGACTCATAGATCACCCTTTACAGTCGAGTGTGATTATGTAACCCTTTGGTTTTTATTGATAGAGTATAAAAGGTACTATTTTGCTACAGGTTGGCATGTGTTACGGGGGATAATCAGAAGCACTAAATCTGCAAATATATTGTCTGGGTTCGGTTTCTGACTTCACCACATATTTTTCGTGCGAATTTGGACAAGTTACTTAGCATCTGCCTTATGTAAAACAGGGACAATAAAACTGCCCATGGGATTATTGTCAAGATTAAATGAGTTCCGTATGTAAAGGGTTTGGACACTACTCAACATGTTTTAAGCACTGTACAAATATTAACTAACTGTACAGTTGTATTAAGTAAACGCCTTCAACAAGACATTGCAATCCACAGGGGCTCCCGTTTTTCTTTTCCATTTAGACTCTCCCAACATTCAGGCTCTGATTTTACTGATAAATGCTTAGTATTGTGATCTCTAATTTAGCATTAAGTTAATTAATTTTTGTAAGTATTTTGAGGACATGAATCTTTTTAGATAATTAAGGCAGTGAGTCTGAGTATTGTTATTTTTTATGTTCTCTGAACAGGTACTTTAAACTTGATTTAATCATCCAAGAATCCTTTTTGAAACCAAATCAGGATTCTGCCTTATTTTTACTTTGATTTGGAAACATTCCTCTTTATTAGACGTTGTCAGAATAGTTTCTCATGTGAGCTTCCTTGAGGCTACAATGACAAAATAAAAGAGTTTCCTACTTAATCAGAAAAGGAAGTCTAGTAAAATGCCCTTCCGTGGTGTTTCCCATGGCCTCAGCACCACCAGAGAACAGCAGGCCTTGAAAATGCTGTCCCAGGAAGCTGTGAGTTGTGGGCGTCGGTTTATGAGTTACTGTTAGGGCTCCGCCTAGGTGACACGCATTCATTAAATTATAATTCCCTCTTCTGCAGTTGTATCTTAAACGCAGGGTTGTGCACTTGATGTGTAATTAATAACAATAAGCCCGTGGAACTTCTCCTCACATCTTTTCATTAGAGCAGAGCAAGTTTTCAGGACCATCTATCACTTGGGCTCTTTGTACTGAGGGATTGCTTTCTTCCATAAGTGACATTTCCTTTGCACTTCTTGCTTTGCATCTCGTTTTTCTTCATTTCCCAGGGTCTAAGCTGCAGTCTTCCAGTCTCTATTTACTTCACGAAGCTTAGAACACTGAGTTCTATTTTGTACTAATAGAGCCCTGGGAAGAATGACTGATTATGTATTGGGGAGCTTTTATTATGCTTACTTCGAAAACGATTTTAATAGTAAAAACATAGGTATACTTATTTTTAAAAGTCTAAATTAATAAGCAATCAGAAAAATTTGAAAATATAAGATAGGACATAATTATACCATGATGGCATGTATTCTTTTTATGATTCTTGGAAGTAAAAGTGAAAAGGGGCCATGCACACCTGTGACCCACCCAGCACAATCACAGCAAATGGCCGTTCTTTTCAACGGGGATAAAAATCTTTGTATGTCTGTATGTTTGTGTGCAAACCTGTGTCTGAGAAAGAAATTTCACTTTAACACATATTATTATTTCTTGGCCAAATAAATCATTGCTATATCATATGACGTAACTTAGAAGCAGATCCTCTAATGTCTTTTAATACCAGGATTATGAATTTCATGGCTATAAAAAACATAGAAAACAGTTTCTTCTAGGCAAGAAGTCAATTTCTTACTGTCTGGTCAGAGACCAATGTCTCCATTATGAAGGTCTTGACATCTGTCTGTGTTTTGCCCCATTGCAGGGTCTCTTTTTCTGTTATGACTAGCAGATGTGTGAGTCCGTGTGTGTCTGAGTGTGTATATGTACATACCCATCCCTCCAGCATTTGGAAAAATAAAGTCATTGAACTTCTCAAGATTGGGAGTATGTCTTTTTTTTCCCCCAATATCTATCATCACACTGATTTTCATCATCCTCACTAATCTGGGATGTATTGTAGGCTGGAAGGTCAATCCTGGCAGTATGAAACATGAGAAATCTTCTAGTCTAACCATCCAAGGAGAGGAAAATCAGGAAAAACCTTATAAGAATATTAGATTCCATGAACTGACTATCGATGTTGAGATTAGTTATTGATGAACCAGGATTTCAGCCAGCCTGGCCAGGAAACCCGTCTGGAGTATCACGTTCATCTTCCCTAGTGCTGCGTCTCAGTGAGAGTCAATGAATCAGCCTCCATAGAGAGAAAGAGTATTTCATTCGGCGCGAAGTCACATGAGAGACTAAAATGAGGACAGATCGAGAGGTTTGCTTGGGAAAAAATACCAACGGGAATGAATGTAGTGAATTTCTAAATCTTGGCAGATTCTCGGCTTGCTGAGAGAAGTTCCATGTAGATGTAAATGTGGGAGCATTTCGTTCATTCTCAGGCAGTGCTGAGGCCTCTGGGACTTCCCTGCTCAGATGACCACAGCCAGGATCCTGCTCGTTAGGACCCTCTCTCTTCTACAGAACAGAACAAATCTAGAGGACACTCTCTCTCCTACAGAACAGGAGAAATCCAGAGGAAAAATTCTCAGCCTTTGTCTGAAATCTTTTGGGGAAAAAAATCCCCATATGGACTCTGTCTCTGTATAAGAATGAGTAGAAAAAAGAAAAAAAAAGAAAAAGCCTGTACAAAAGAGGGTGCTTTAACCATCTGCCTGGCATAGAGCTGACTAAAGAAGACCTTATGTCATTTTCCTCTCTAGTGTCCGGAGTCTTAGTGGCTGGCATAGCGCTCCCAGTGAGTGACTGAGTGAGTGAGCAGGCAATCATTTATTTGATATTACTCCAAAGGTAGGATGTTGTGAGAAGGACTTTAAAAAGCTGCTTAAGGGGCGCTCGGGTGGCTTATTCTATTGAGCTCTCAACTCTTGATTTCGGGTCAGGTCACAATCTCAAAGTTTGTAAGTTCCAGCCCTTTATCGGACTCTGCGCTGACAGTGTGGAGCCTGCTTGGGATTCTCTCTCTCTCTGCCCCTCCCATGCTCACTCTCAAAAAAATAAATAATTAAAAACAAATATTTAACAACCTACTTAAAACCCTTTGTTCTGTTTTGTGCCTCCTCCAAATCATCCCTGTGCAAAAATAAAGAGAAAAAATCTCCCAACCTCTTCATCTCTTCTGGATCAATACATTTAGTGATACAGCAACTATACATAATATGTTAGGTAGATTATTATGAGTAACCTCTACCTTCCTCTGTTTTTCTTTTTTCTTACTTAGAATTAAAATTTTTTAAATTCCACAGGATTTAGAGGGATAACTTAGCAAGATAGAAGAACTGAAACCAAACAGAACTAAACAAAAACCCACTTTTTTTTAATAGGGAAGTTTTTCCATAGAATTATGGAAAATAATCCCACAAAAAATAATCCTGCTGCTTTCATAGCGTAGCACAGTCCGATCTCTCTGGGCCTATGCCAGAGTCCAGCTCTGGCTGGGTCCAGGGGTCCCTGAAGGATGGACGGTGTCAGCGAGGGAGGGAGTGAGAGAGCCCCAAGAATCTTTCTGGTCACCAGGCAGGCATCTTTGTCCTGTGGGTTTTGGTGTCTTTATTTATAGGTCAGACACTAACATGGCATCAGAAAATGGAATTTTTACAATGGATAGCTCTCTGTGATAAGATGTTTTTGGAAAATGTACAGAAACAGGTTTTACAGAAGTATTCTTGCAGAACTGCTCCAATTATAGTGAGGTTGAGTAACTAAGAAAATAACAGGGTGTTTGTAGTGAGAAATAGGATAACATACGCATTTTAATAACACTAAGATTAGGTCATGGGTTAAGTTGTAGATACTCTTAACCATCCTCATCACAGCTGCCAGTGTAAGGGAAGGTGTTTGTGGAATGTAGGCCTTAGGGAAGGGACTGCTATACATCACCAGTTAGCAAAGGTATAAGTAGTAACTTATGATCTGCTCTTATCTGTTCCTTCTCTCTAAGTTAGGCTCTTTGTCTCCAGGCAAGACTTGATTTTCCAGTTATATTCTTTATGGCATTGGAGAGCCAACCATACCTTTAAAAAGTTTTAGCTCATTTCCAATACATAGAATAGCCTCTTTGAGTGCATTTACCTTTGTGTCTAGTTTTATGATTTCTTGAATAGCTAGGTCATGGGAGACATTTTTGGTTAGCTGATTTACATGTTCAGCTATATGAAGCTCTTGGACTAACACAACAGTAGAAACAGAATTGTCCACGTAAAGGTCAATCTTTTATGAGTAAGGATCATTAGCCTGTTCATAGCTCAAGGGAAAGTATGGAGGGAAACAGGATCTGCTAGAGACACAATGTCTGTTTCCATAATCAAAAGAAGTTCCCACAATAAGTTCCTTCACAAGGTGCAATCACCATACCAGGGCCAGAATAAGGGGACAGGTCACTCCCGATACTGATCAACAAGATATCTTGGGGATCAGTGCTCAAGCAGAAATAATTGAGTGGGGGTGGATATCAGTCATCATCTGATTGTCAAGAGACCATGCAAACTTGCTTTAACCTCACCAGGGGCTTTCTCGACTAGTGGGCTCAGAATGGCTCCCAACAGGTGTAAGTGAAGTCCCATCTGCAAATGCTTCCGGCTTCCCTTGGCTTCATTCTCCTGATGAAGCAGAAATGCTTGCTTTCCGAGATTGGTGCCAAGACGTCACCTGATAGGCACAGAGAGCACAGTGTAGCCCAGTGACATGGGAAGGGGCGCCCACCGTGGGCAGCGGCGTATGCTCGCTCTCAATGTCCATGCTTCAGGAACTGTACAACATTTAATGAGAAACAAATGCCCCCCTCCCCAAACACAGCAGAGTGAGCAGTGAGTCTTTGTTTGAATAAGCAGCTCATTTGAGTCTATTTTGTATTTGTTCACATTATTATCATCTGCCCAGACAATATTTTTGACATCTTGCTAAAGTTTTTGGAAGCTCTGACAAACCACACAATGCTCTTATTAAAAAGTTAAATGACAGGGCTGTTATCCATTATTAATCTTTTTCAGGATTATCTCCTGGAACTTTTTGAACTTTTCTCTCTCTTTCTCCATGACAACCAAAATCTGCATGTTTTCATATAAAAAATGTATTAAATGTGTCCCTCAGCTCATTAATCATGTTTCTTTGTTTTCATTTTTACCTAGGCTTCTCTTGAAAATGCATCAGTAATTTGATCTCAATATGTGTAAAAGAAAATCCGTTATCATTTTTACTATATTTGTTGCATATATCCTCATGATCATATTTTCCTGCCTTGGTGTTTTATTGACAAGAACTGTATTATATTTAAGAGTTAACATTTTAAAATGACAATTGTTTTTATCTTCCTATGTGATTAACCTTAAGAACTATAGCAACATCAATTGAAATTAATTATTTACTGGGAATTTTTTTTCCTACCTAACTCTGTTATCAATTTTGCTATAATTAGAGGCTGGCTGACTCCGTTGGTAGAGCAGGGGACTCTTAACTATTATTTTTGCTATTATATATTATACTGTTACATTATGGTGTTATGTTATTATAGCATTATAATGCTATTACAATTTACTAAAAATATTTTATTTGGAAGATGTGGACGTTTGATACTGTCACCCATTTTATGGAAGTTTTGAAACAAAAGGATTCAGGTTGAGTTAGACTGCTGCTAGCTTTACATCGAGCTATTGCTGTCCACAGTAACACAGCTACCCATGGAAGGATCTTTCAAGATAATTTGCAAATCTCTGGGAAAACGTATACTGAGAAAGGTAGTGTTCTATAGTGACTAAGAGTATCAATTCCAGAACCTTCCAGTGTTTTGGCAGTTCCAAATTATGTGCCGCATTGAGCAAAATTTATCTTTTTTGTGCCATAATTTTCTCACTTCTAAAATGGGCGTAATACAGATTGCTAAAAGTTAAGTTACTTAGTCCTATCAGGCATTCAGAACAGTGATGGCATGATGTGGGCACAGAAGTAAGTATACACATCGTTAAGCCAAAAGAGATCGTCTAATATAAAGAAAGTCAAATAGGTCTACTAATTGTTGAATTGAAACATATACAAGCCCGTGGCCATCAATATTTAACATCCTTCATTTCCTCACTTGTTAAAGTTTATTTATTAGCATGAGATGAGGTAACACATGAAAAGTTTTAGTGTCGTACTTTACCAGATCAAAAGAGGCAATTCCTCCCTTTCTTTAAAACAGCTAGTGGTTAGATATTTGATCAATACTAAGGTGTCTTCAAACTCAAAAGACATCATTATTTTACCACCCCCAGGAAAGGAAAACTATTGCAATTAAATTATGACCCAGGATTTTCTTGAGATTTCTTATCATTGAGATAGGTTAATTGGAGCCATAGAGTTTAACGTATGAATTTTGATGCACATAAAAATGGAAAAGATGTCATTTCCATTAGGCTGGCACAAATGGAGAGATGTGCATGGACACGTACAAATCTAAATTTGGACTTTGTTGTTTTGAAGCCCGTAACTCTCCTGCTAAGAAGGTAGGAGTATATAAGCATGAATGAAAATAATCTGGACTCGGTGCTTGTACTGATGCTTCTGTGTGTCTCTCATGCCCGGAGAAGCTCATTATAACATAACTAAGGCTGAAGTGGAATATATATCATCTGCTCAGGCTGCTTTAACAAGATGCCATAAACTGGGTGGCTGGTAAACAAAAGAAATTGATTTTTTCACATTTATGAAGGCTGCTAAGTCCAGGATAAAGATGTTTGCAGATTCAGTGCCTGGTGAGGGCTTACCGGTTCATGGACAGTGTCTTCTGCTGACATCGTCTCATGAGGGAGGGGGAGGAACCCCATCATGGGGTGTCCTTTATAATGTCACTAGTCCCGTCGTGACCTCATCACCTCCCAAAGGCCTCACCTCCTAACACCATCACTTTGTGGGTTAGATTTCAGCAGACAAACTTTGGAGAACACAGATTTGTCATCCATAGCAAATATCTGTGTGTGTTCATGTGCGTGCGCGAGTGTGTGTGTGTGTGTGTGTGTGTGTGTGTGTGTGTAATCCCCACCTGGGATCAGGGGGATATCAAAAGAAAAAATAATGTGTTCTATTCTAAAGTTCTTACAAGTCAATGCAATAAAAGAAATCTCCTAAAAATCCAGTTGGGATGCAGATTTATGGGTCCAGTCCCTAAGATGACACCAACTCAGAGACAGGGGTGGCCCCCGGAATCTAGACATGTAACAGGTGATCTGGGTTGTCATAACAACGGCGTGAGAGAAACTAAGAGTTTCTATCAGCCTTAAGAGACACTGCCCGCCTTTCCTGGCTGCTGGGCCCTTTTCTTCAACACCTAATGCAGTATATTTTGAAATCTCGGGAAATGTCGTTTCCGTATCAGATGGCCCCAAAGAAACTAGAGACATATCCATGCAAGGATCCCGTGGGCACGTGGCAAGTGCAAGCTGGTTTTGGAGAAGCACACGTGTGTTGGTCTTTGTGGCGACAAGTCCATCCTCCATGAGCTGTGATCAGGCTTTCATGAGCAGCATCAGGCAGGGTGGAGGAGACAAGGTTTTCACCCAGGCTGAGCACCTAGATGGCAAATAAATCTCCACGAGACCCCTGTTTCCTTATCAGAGAGAAGGTTATGGTCGCAATATACTTGAAATAAGGATGTCAGACTGCTTTACAAACTTCAATTAAGGCTCAAATATTCTAGTGAGGGAAGTAACTTTCTCAGAGAACTGGTGAACCGGTCTCTGCATGGGGCAGAAACACACAGGTTAAGTGATTTGTGCAAATTCACTCGGAGGTTAGTGGTGAAGCTACAATAGACCGAGGAGCCCTGCTTTTTCTTGCAGCGTGATTTCCGCCTTGCATTGTGGATGAGAGAACAATATGCTGTCGTGGAATCGGGCAAGTCACAGAAACTGTAGATTCACAGTGAAGTAGGACATAGCACAGATCCCTTTCCTTCTCGAACGGAAGTGAGGGACGTGTCCTCAAGTAGAATGCTTTGGGCATCTGTAATTTCACATCTCTCCAGTTTTCAGTTCTTACTCTTCTAGTTCTTTTTATAAGTTTACTTATTTCTTTATTTACTTATGGAATTTGTTAATGTTTCCAAAATTGGAAATGTCGTAGTGTCTTAATAGGTCCTTCCTTTTCCTATTTTGAGATTAAGAGCAAACTAAGCCCAGGGGCACTTGGCACTCATCCAATCAGTTGAGTGGCCAAGTCTTGATCTCGGCTCACGTCATGATCCCGTGGGTTCAAGCCCCACGTCAGGTTCCGCACTAGGTATGAAGCCTGATTGAGATTCTCTCTCTCTCTCTGTCCCTCCTCATAGGCAGGTATGCCTTCTCTCTCTTAAAAAATAAGGAGCCAACTAAGCCTTATCATAAATTCAAACTTAAAACATATTCTTAAATGATCCCTGTTAATATTGCACATGACTCATGGTTCCTGGAGAAATCATATTTCATAGAAGAAAAGGTGAGAAATGATTTTTAAGAGAAGAGGCGTTTGGCCCCTTGAAGGTTATGCCTCTGGAGGCCTTTCTGCCCCTAAAGGCCATCTACCTCTGCTCCATGAGATGGCAGTGTAGACCAGGAGGCACCTTCTTGGATGCCACTACGCTGTCCTCTCTAAAATGTGTCTGACGCTGCCAAAAGCACTAGATGATTCATCTTAAATGCATGCAAGAATTTATGTGAAAATTCTGGATCAGTGTTTCATGTTTTATATATATGTGTAAAAACACGTAAAAACCCTGTAATTATTTGCAGTTTCTCCACTGAAGATTCTTAAAATCACTTATATTAAAAAGAGAGAGGGGAACTTGGGTAGCTCAGTAGGTTTAGCGTCCCAACTTAACGCCTTGATTTTGGCTCCGGTCATGATCCCACTGTGGTAAGATAGAGTCCTGCATCGAGCTCTGCACTGATAGTGGGGAGACTGCTTGGGATTCCCTCTCTCCCTCTCTGCCCCTTCTGTGCTCTCCAGATAAATAAATAAACTTTGAAAATAAATAAATACATAAGTAAATAAATACTAAACAAATAGAGAAAGTCATTTACTAACTGGGATGTAGATACTTGCCATGCTGGAATTTAGAAAATCGGCTTCAAAAGCAGCTGACCAACATTTTCAGAAAGGAAGAAATGTTCTTTGTACTGTGGAAATCAAACATGTAATGCATAAGAAGTAAAGGTGTGTAGAAGGTTTGGGGAACCCATTAAGGTCTTTAGTATTTTGACAGTATGCAAAATTGCACTCAATATACTAGTTTGGGTTATTGGTTTTCTTGAGTGGTTTCACTGATGAGTTAGTCCAACGAAGGTTATAAATGCCAGAGCTACTTGGTTTTGTGATGGAACACAGGCACAAAGCACACTTGTTCAGTTGTAGCAAACTCCTATTTTGTGTTTACCAAAAACAAAACCAACACAAGCAAATAGAACCTTGATTTATTAAGGAGGCAATATGTTGGTAATGCAAGTGTATAATTCCAAGGGCATCCCGTCAGGGCTCTGAACTCCTTTTAGGGTCATGGCTTCATTATCACCGCATTACTTAAATCTGTGAAGCCTCTAGATATTATAGAACTCTGCATTTTCTATATACTAAAATTAATTTTACTCGATCCTTTTTTTCTTTAAAAATTTCACAATCTAGGGACGCCTGGGTGGCTCAGTAAGTTAAGCATCCAACTTCAGCTCAGGTCGTGATCTCCTGGTTCATGAATTCGAGCCCCACATTGGGCTCTCTGCTGTCACCATAGAGCCTGCTTTGGATCCTGTCTCTCTCTCTGCCCCTTCCCTGATTCCTCTCTCTCTCTCAAAAATCAATAAACATAAAAAATAAATAAATGTGGCTGATGCCACTGAATAAAAAAGAAATTAAAAAAATAATAAAAAGTTTTAAAATCCAAACAGCATCCATTGAGTGTCCGCCATCTTGCCTGTGTTTTGCATGTGTCCTGATGATACTCTAGGTAGCTGCTGTTGTCCCTGTTTGGCTGATGAACACACAGAGATTGAGGGAAGGTAAGCACATTACTTCTTGTCAAGCAGTTACTACCTGCAGACAACTAAATGGAGTTTTCATCTGCCCTTTCAAGTCTGGCCATATCTTCAAAAGGCTACATATGATGTCAAGGCATATAAAATATATCAACGTTATTTTTCAAAGACTGTTGAGATCTTTCCACTGCCATTAGCATTTGTGAAAGAGTACATCTCATGCCTTGCTGTCTGCTAAGGAAAAAGGCAGTGTGTGCACGCGTTTTGGTGGGAGAGCTTTACTGCTTGCACCATCACATGCCTGATGGGTGCATAAAATTAACTCCTCTAGAAAGTTAACATGGTCTGCTCCGAGGCAGCTTATTACATCTGCCAATTGAATTTTTATGCCTTGTTGATAATGTTATTTTCTGTCATCAATATTGGTAAATAAGAGCGCCTGGGTGCTCTATGGGTTGAGTGTCTGACTTCGGCTCAGGTCATGATCTCATGATTCCTGAGTTCGAGCCCCACATTGGGCTCTGAACAGACAGCTCAGACCCTGGAGCCTTCTTTGAATTCTGTGTCTCCTTCTCTCTCAGTTCTTCTGCCATTTGTGCTCTGTCTCTCTCTCTCTTTCTTTCTCATCTCACAAAAATAAATGCTAAAAACTTAAAAAAATATATATATTGGAAGGGGCACCTGGGTGGCTCAGTCGGTTAAGAGTCTGACTTCAGCTCAGGTCATGTGGGTTTGAGCCTCGTGTTGCGCTCTGTGCTAACAGCTCAGAGCCTGGAGCCTGTCTTTGGATTCTGTATCTCCCTCTCTCTCTCCTCTCCCCTGATTACACTGTCTCTCTCTCTCTCTTAAAAATAAATACATTTAAAAAATTAAAAAAAATATATTGGTAAATAAAACACAAGGAATCCATTAAGGTTTTTTCTTTTGTACATGTGACTGTTTAAAATTTTTTGAAAGAAAAGTTCTAATGCAGAAAATACTTGATTCAGTTTTTCATCAAAAGTGTTTTATAACTTATTGATGTTGATTTTTTCCCTTTGCAGTGTATTTCAGTACTTTGTACTTATGTTCCAAATCTGAGTATTTTTCACAACTTCGAAATATGTAAGAATAAGTTATATTGTCAAGGGAGGCAACTCCTGTTGACCCAAGTTGCTTTTTACTATTTTTAACTTTAGAAGGAAATCAGGAAATAAGCTGTTCTGAAGAAGCATTTTGGTATTAAAATTAAGTGAATCATTTGGCGAGTGGAGGAATATAAAAAGGGGAAAAGAAGAAAAGGAAGGAAATCCCCACCTGTGTGGCTATATTATAGGCACAGGCTTGAGAACACCCTTGTGTGTAGGTTTATGGCCCCATAACATTTGTTAAAATCAATTTTATGGCAGTGTGTAATGAGGAGGGGATGGGCTGAATGGTGATAGAATTCAGAGTTCATATTCTTAGCAGTTCTGTACGCGACAAAAGAAAGAAATGGATGAGTATTTACTGCGCACCAACCATGCACCAGGAGCGCTTTGGGCTGGGGGTAGGTTTATCCTTTGTCATGGATGTGACCATGAGGCTTATAGGTTTGGTGTCTCAGCTACGAAGTGGGGGAGCTGACTGTCAAAACCCAGGCCGCTGCCTGCAGGACTCCGTGCGGGACAGCTTCTCTCAAACTTCTCCAGGAAGAGCAGCGACACCCAGCCTAGGTAGAGCGATTCCCCCTTAGGGCTTAGGCAGAGGACCTGGGGTGGTCTCCCGCTCATGGGTCTCCAGGGCGGCAACGTGTAGACAGGCTGGCCTGGCTGCAGGCCCCTGACCTTCCCTGCTGCCTTTCCTGCTCTCCCACTCTTCCCTCTGCTGGGGTTAAGCTCTGGAACCTTCTTCCACCACTACTGCCCACAGACACAAATGACTATCCACAGACAGACTGCAAAGTCTTACAGCCTCTAAAAGGCCTAATTGAAATCTAGTGTTGCTTTTCCTCTGAAAAATGTTTTTGGCCCTTTTTCCACCTTGCAAGTTTGATGATGCCAACTGTGTTTGCAAGAATTAATACCACAGCTTTATTGTGCATGGAGTTAGGAGATTGGGATATAGAGCTTTACATATAGAGAGCTTTATATATATATGAGTCTGTGCGTGCTTAATAGGCCCTTGGGTAGATTTAAAGCATCAAATTGCTAAAAAGTATGATTAGTAGAAGAATGGCTTTATCTTAACCTTGCGTTGTCACTGAAATTGATTGTAGGCATGGAATTTTATTATCATTGGTCCAGAAACACAAGCATGAAGAGTGCATGTTTGTATTGTTAGGTATTTTGTTTTAGTCTATCCAGACTTGAAGAATACAGCACCATAGGGTGGCTGGCATATAAACAACAGACGTGTATTCCTTACGGTTCTGGAGGCTGGAAAGTTCCAAGATCGAGAGCCAGCAGATTCGGTGTATGGTGAGAACTTGCTTCCTGGTTTATAGAAGGCGGTGTTCTGTGTCCGCATATGGTGGAGGGGATGAGGGAGCTCCATGGGGTCTCGTTTCTAGGGACACTGACCCCATTTATGTGGGCTCCTCCTAATTATGTAGTCACCTCCCAGAGGCCTCATCTCCTAATGCTGTCACCTTGGGGAGTTAAGAATCAACGAAGGGTTTGGGAGGACACAAACATTGATTGAAACCATAGCAATATTCATTTCATTTTATTTAGTGATACAGTTCATTGGCCCCTTGAAATAAAGGTTTGGTTAAAGAATCATAATTCAGTACCTGTTAATCAAATATGTAGGCACCTTCATAAAACTTATCCTATAAAGAACAGAACTCTAGGGAATAAGAATTTTGGACACGGATGGTCTTCCACACACCTGTAGTTAGGTAAGGGTTGTTTCTTTGTCTCTCCTTTGGAGATCCACCTCTATGCGTCTCCAAGTTCCCAGGAAGCTGCTTTCTGAACTGCCCAACCGCTTTCTGAGCACAGAAATGACTTTAAATAAGACTTCACATAATTCAGTTTAAAATGGGTGTCACTGCCTGCTCATAGACTATCCGGGTCATTCATACAAGGCTGTGTTTTAATTATAGCGGTTATTTATAATTATTCAAAAAGAACTTTTTAAATTAGCATTGTCATTTTTGTTTCAATAAATACCTAGAAAGTAGAATTACTAGATCGTATGGCATTTCTATTTGTAATTGTTTAAGGAAAACCCGTACTGTGTACCGCAGGTCTGCACCAACGTGCCTTCCCACCACCAGTGCACGCAGGCTCCGTTTTCTCCGTGTCCTTGCCAACACCCCCCGTTCCTTGTCTTTGTGATGCTAGCCCATCTACCTGTTGTGAGGTGATATGTCAGTATAGTTTTGTTTTGCCTTTCCCTACTGATGAGTGATGTTGAGCATCTTTTTATGTACCTGTTCATCATCTGGATGTCTTCTTTGGGGAAAAAATGTCTTTTCAGATCTTCTGCCCATTTAAAAAAACATTGGAACGTTTGTTTTGATATTGAGTTGTGTACGTTTTAAAAATATACTTTGGTTGCATAGGACAAGATAAGGGGGAATATATATATATATATATACTTTGAATATTAACCCTTTATTGGAGATGTAATTTGCAAATATTTTGTCTCACTAATCTGCCTTTTGGTTTTGCTAAGGGTTTTCTTTTCTGTGTAGGTGTTTTCTAGTTTGATATAATCCCCTTGGTTGGTTTTTCTTTCTGTAGCCTTTGCTCTTGGTGTCAGATCCCAACCGTCATTGCCAAGGCAAATGCCAAGGAGCTTACTGCTCACATTTTCTTCTAGGAGTTTTGCGGCTTCAGGTCTTACATTCACATCTGTAACATTGAGTTAAATTTTGTGTGTGGTATAAGATTGACGTCCATTTTCATTCTTTTGCATGTGGTTATGAGGTTTTCCTATCACCATCAACTAAAGTTCTCACTGTTGTATATTCCTGCTTCCCTTGTCTTGCATTAATTGACTCTATGTGCATGGGCTTATTTCTGGGTGCTCTATCCTATTGAGAGACCTATGGGTCCATTTTTAGGCCAATGTCATATTGGTTTGATTATATAGGTTTGTAATATAATTTGACATCAGAGAGCATGATGCCTCCAGCTTTGTTCTTTCTCAAGATGTTTTTGGCTATTTGAGGTCTTTTGTGGGTAACATAAATTTTAGGATTTCTCTATTGCTGTGAAAAGATGCTATTAGAATTATGACAGAAATTGCTTTGAATATGCAAATTGCTTTGTATACAATGGACATTTTCACAGTATTAAGTCTTCCAGCACACGAGCTTGAACTATCTTTCCATCTGTTTATGTCTCCTTCAGTATCTTTCAATAATGTTCTATTTGTTTTCAGCATATACGTCTTTCACTGCATTGATTAACTTTTTTCTTAGGTATTTTTTTCTTTTGATGAGATTATAAATGGGGCCATTTTCCTAATTTCTCATTTTGATAACTCATTATGGTGTAGAAACACAACATATGTTTGTATATTGATTTTATATCCTGCAACTTACTTGAATTTATTAGTTTTACTACATTTTGGGTGGGATTTTTAGGGCTTTACATGTATAATATCATGTCTTGCAAATAATGACAATTTTAAATATGGCTTTCCAATTTGGGTGACTTTTCTTTTCCTTGACTACTTTCTCTGGCTACATTTTCCAATACTACATTAAATAAAAGTGGCTAGAGTGAACATCCTTGCTTGTTCCTGATCTTAGAATAAGAGCTCTTAGTTTTTCACCATGGTGTATTATGTTAGATGTGGGTTTGAAATATGTAGCCTTTATTATGTTGAGGTACATTTCCTTTATAGCCACTGTGTTGAGAGTTATCATCATAAATAAATGTTAAATATCATTGTGCTTTTGCTGCATCTTTTGAGATAATTATATGATTTTTATCCTTCAATTTGTTAATGTGGTATATCACCTTGATTTGTGGATATTGAACCATCCCTGAATTTCTGAAATGAATCCCACTTTATCACAGTTTATGATTCTTGTATTTTTTGTTTTTTACTTATATTTTTAAGATCTTATTTTTAAGTAATCTCTACACCCAATGTGGGGCTCAAATTCACAACCCCAAGATCAAGAGTCACATGCCCCACCAACTGAACCAGCCAGACACCCTATGATCCTTTTAATGTTGAATTTGTTTACTAATATTTTGTTGATATTCGTTGATGTTTGGTAAAATTGTGTGTAGACTTATTTGATATTAAAGTCTCTCCATTTTTTAAATAAATATTTGTTTGCTCAAACATCATAAAGTTGGTAGTAGATTTCATTATAATTTAGAATTAATAGCATTTCCAACGCACAAGCTTTTAACTGAAGTAGAAATGGCTACATTTAAAATAAGCTTAATTAAGAATATATAATTATCAAAACTTAAAACCAAATGATATCAGATACTAATATTAGGCTCTTATGATTCTAAATTACATATGTGACTTTCTGTATTTGATCACATACAAGCTGGATATCATTCAGTCTCTATCATAATGGTGATTAAGATTACAACAATGTCTACCAGAATATCTTTTTAAAAAAATTTTTAATGTTTTATTTATTTCTGAGAGACAGACAGACAGGCAGTGTGAGCAGGAGAGGGTCGGAGAGAGAGAGAGACACAGAATCTGAAACAGATTCCAGGCTCTGAGCTAGCTGTCAGCACAGAGCCCAACACGGGGCTCGAGCCCACGAACCATGAGATCGTGACCTGAGCAGAAGTTGGAGCTTAACCTACTTAGCCACCAAGGCGCCCCAAGAATATCTTTTTTAAAACCTTTTATTTTTTCATCTTCAGTGAAAAAATTTGAGTTGTGAATTATGTTGTAAGGGTTACTCAGGAAACTTTTTGCAGTCAATGCAATTAATTTATAACTGTAATCTACATGGCTTAATAAATGTATATAATTAAAATCAAACATAATCGCACTCTTCCAGTGACAAACTTTCCAAATAATATATTGCTTTTGTTTGCTTATTAATTTAAAAATATGTAAAACATATTTTGCAGGAAAAAATGAAACCAACAGTAACAGAAGCAGCAACAAAAAACCCCAAAATACAAAAAACAAAAAGCCACTGTTGCACCACCTGGGTTGTAGTTTATAGGTTACAGGATCACTAAAACTTTCTAATTACCTCTGAGCCCAAGTTTCTTCTCTATAAAACACGATTCCGCCTTCTCTATACTAAGAATCAAATGGGGTTGACATCCTCTACTATGCCTTACATCAAGATTAAAGAAAATGAATAATAAGCTATCAGGTTCATAATATATTAATATCATTTTACGTATTTTATATATGTATATATTTATATTTAAATATGAATACATTTATGTATTTAGGTATATGCTAATTTTCATTTATGAAGATACCACAATTTCAACACACCATAATTCTCATATTTAAATTTCATATTATTATGAACAGAGAGATGAGAGAGACACAAATCTCCTTAAACTTTTAAAGTATATATTAGTATCCCTGTTTTATAGGTAACCATAATATCAGCATTTTTGCTTAGGGTCACCTTCATCCTGGTATGGCTAAACTTTCAGCACTAGGTTCAATAAAAGTGGTAAGAGTGGACATTTTTGTCTTGTTCCAGACCTTAAAGGAAAAGCTCTCAGATTTTCACCATTAAGTATGATGTTATGTGTGTGTGTTTGTGTGTGTGTGTATAATACGGCCTTCATTATGTTGAGCTATGTTCCCTCTAAACCTACTTTGTTGAGAGTTTTTATCCTGAATGGATTCTGTACTTTTCCAAATGCTTTTTCTCCCTTTATTGAAACGATCATATGTTTTTTGACCTTTCTCTTGTTGATGTGATGTGTCATGGTAATTAACTTGTCAGTATTAAACTACACTTGCACCCTGGAATAAGCCCCACTTTATCATGGCAAATGATATTTTAATGTACTATTGGATTTGGCTTGGCAATACTTCGCTGAGGAATTCTGCATCTATTTTCATCAGAGATAGTAGCCTGTAGCTTTTTTGTTTGTTTGTTTCCTTGTTTTGTTTTGTTTTTGTAGTGTATTGATCTAGTTTTGGTATCAGGGTAACATTAGTCTTCTAGAATGACTTTGGAATTTTCCTTGCTCTTTTTTATTAATAATTTCTGAAGAATAGGTACTGTCTTTAAATGTTTGATAAAATTCATCTGTGAAGCCATCTGGTCTTGGACTTATGTTTTTAGGCAGGTTTTAGATCAAAGTTTCAATTTCATTGCTAGTAATTGATCTGTTCAAATTTTCCATTTCTTCCTGATTCACTTTTGGAAGGTTATATGTGTCTTGAAATTTAATCATTACTTCTAGGTTGTCCAGTTTGTTGGGATACAATTTTTCATTGACATTCTCTTATAATCCTTTGAATTTCCAGGGAACCAATTGTTATTTCTCCTGTTTCATTTCTGATGTTATTTATTTGAGTCCTCTTATTTCTCTCTCTCTCTCTTCCTCTCTCTCTCTCTTCCTTCCTTCCTTCCTTTCGTTCTTTCATTCTTTCGTTCTTTTGTTCTTTCTTAATGAGTCTGGATAAAGGTTTTTTAGTCTCTAATTTATTTCTGCTCTCATATTTATTATTCCCTTCATTCTACTGGCTTTGGTTTTTGTTTATCCTTCTTTTTCTAGCTCTTTAGGTTGTTTCTTTGAGCCTTTTCTTCTCAGTAGTAGACCAATATTTCTTCCCTCTAGAACCACTTTTGCTGCATCCCAAAGACTTTAGACCATTATGTTTTAATTTTCATTTGTCTCCATGTATTTTTTAAATTTATTATTTGATTTCTTGGTTGATCCACTTGGTAGTATGTTGTTTAACCTCCATGTATCTGTGCTCTTTCCTGATTTTTTTCTTGTTGATTTCTTGTTATATAGTGTTGTAAGTGGAAAAGGCACATGATATGATTTCAGTCTTTTTTAATTCATTGAGACTTGTTTTGTGGCCCAACATGTGATCTGTTCTGGAGAATGTTCTTTGTGGACTTGAGAAGAATCAGTATTCTTCCATTAAGGATGGAATGTTTTGAATATATTTATTAGATCCATCTGGTCTGATGTGATATTCAAAGCCATTGTTTTCCTTGTTGATTTTGTTTAGATGATCTTTCCATTGATGTAAGTGGGGTGTTAAAGTCCCCTACGATATTTCATTACTATTGATTTCTGCCTTTATGTCTGTTAATAGTTGCATTATGTGTTTAGGATCATCTATGTTGGGTGCGTCAGTATTTACAGTTGTTATACCTTCTTGTTGGATTGTTCTCTTTATTATTATACAGTGTTCTTCTTTGTCTCTTGTGACAGTGTTTGTTTTGAGATCTATTTTGCTCGCTCTATGTATTGCCACCTCAACTTCTTTTTATTCCTATTTGCATTATTTTTTTTTTCCATTCCATCACTTTCAAACTGCAAGTGTCTTTCATTCTGAAGTGAATCTCTTGTAGGCAGCATATAGATGGGTTTTGCTTTTTTATCCATTCAATCACTCTGTGTCTTTTGACTGGAGCATTTGTTCCATTTATATTCAAAGTAATTATTGATAGGTATGTACCTATTGCCATTTTGTTATTTGTTTTATAGCTCTATAGTTGTTTTTGTAGTACTTCTCTGTTTCTTTCTTCTCTTGCTTTCTTTCCTTGTGGCTTGATGGCTTTCTCTCATGATATGCTTGGATTTTTTTTTTCTTTTTAGGTTTGTGGTTACCATTATGTTAATATATAATCCTATGCATATAACAGTCTATAGTAAGTTGATTGTCACATTCTAAAAGCACTACATTTTTATTCCCTTCTATCATGTTTTATGTATATGATGTCATGCTTTATAGCCTTTTATTTTGTGAATCCTTTGAGTAATGTTTATATGCTTTTGATTTAAATGCTTTGGTGCTTCCTCTGTACTAGTTTTGTAATTGATTAATATACTACTTTTATTATGTTTGTACATACCTATAATTTTTTCCTTTTCCCATGTTCTTACCACTGATTATGGCCTTTGTTTCCACTCAAAGATCTCCTTTAATATTTCTTATAACTTTTGTTTAGTAGTGATGAGCTCCCTTAACTTTGGGTTGTCTGGGAAACACTATTTCTCCTTCTATTCTGAATGATAGCCGTTCTGGATACAGAATTGTTGGTTGCAGCTTTTTTTTTTCCTTTCAGCACTTTGAATCTGTCATTCCTCTACCTTTGGTTTGCAGAATTTCTGCTAAAAAATCAGCAATATCCCTAGATGTTTCCCTTGAATGTAACATTTTTATTGCTGCTCTTAAATTGCTGCTTTTAAAAATTCTCTCCTTATCACTACATTTTTGCCATTTTAATTGTTATGTATCTCAGTATGGACCGCCTTTGGTCCTTTGGTTGATTTTGTTGGGGGCTTCTCTCTGCCTTTTAGACCTGGATTGCTATTTCCTTCCCCACATTATGGAAATTTTCAGCTATTTGCCCTTCAAATAAATTTTCTGCCTCCTTTCTCTCTCTCCTCCTTCTAGGATCTCTATAATGTGAACATTATTATGCTTGATCATAACACTGAGTCTCCTTAATCTCGTCTCACTTTTATAATTTATATTTTCTTTGTGCTATTCAGCTTGGTTGTTTTCCATTACTCTGTCTTCCAGCTACTGATCCATTCTTCTGCTTCCTCTAATGGACTTTTGATTCCCACTGGTGTATTTGTATCTCAATTATTGAATTCTTTATATCTGATTGGTTTATTTTTTATTTTCTATTTCTTGGTTGAAGTCTCACTGAAACCCTCTACTACTTTCTCAAGTCCAGTGGGAATCATTATGAACATTATATTGAATTATCTATCAGCCACAATGCTTATCTCCATTCATTGAGCTCTTTTGTCCTGGTATTTCATTTGGGACATATCCCTCTTTCTCCTCAACTTGTCTAACTTTCTGTGTTTGTTGCTATGTTATTAAGAAAGTCAGCTATGTCTCCTGATCTTGAAAATAGTGGCCTTATGAAGAAGTCCTGTAGTGCCTGAAGTGCATTGTCTCCTGTTCACCAGAATCAGGAGCTCCAGAGGTGTCTCCTGTGAGTGTTGCATGTGCCTTACTGATTGGTTGAGCGACATTTGCCTTTGGTCCATTCAGCTTCAATGGCCCACTTTGCCTGTCATGGTCAGGGTTTGGTCACTGTGTTGTTAAGAGGGCAGTCCCATGAGAAAGGAGGTGGGTAGAGGGATGGGTTGAATAGGTGTTGGGGATTAAGGAGTGTACTTGTTGTGATGAGCCCTGGGAGATGTATGAAAGCATTGTATCACTATATTGTATACCTGCAACTAATATTACACTGTATGGTAACTAGAATTTAAATTATAAAACTTAAATCAATTTATAAAAAAAGAGGCTAATTTGGGGCTTCCTTGGGCCGATCTCAGACCAGGTGCCTACCCTCAGCCTGGTTGTGGGGACTGTGGTCACACTGAACTGTGGGCTGCTCTTCCTGCCTTGTCCCCTTGAGAGGTTTTGCTGGTGGGCAGGGCCCGCAGTCAGAGAAGATTTGTGCCCACAGTTCATCTTTTGGGCCTGTGGTGGCCCAGAAGTGATGCCCACCATCTCTTGTTCTTAGAGAAGTCTCTAAAAATCCCTGCCCCTTTATTTTTTTATTTATTTATTTTTTTAAATGTTTTATTTATTTCTAGGAGAGAGAGAGAGACAGCGTGAGCAGGGGAGGGTCAGAGAGAGAGGGAGTCACAGACTGAAACAGGCTCCAGGCTCTGAGCTGGCAGTCAGCACAGAGCCTGACGCGGGGCTCGAACCCACGAACCGTGAGATCATGACCTAAGCGAAAGTCGGACGCTTAACCGACTAAGCCACCCAGGCGCCCCAAGAAATCTGTAACTGGCTGTGATCAATTAATTGTAAACACCACTGCACTCGGACCAGCCTTAGGACACATTCCGAGATTAGTAATTCTGTCTCCTTCCCAGGTATCCCAGATGCTTTTCTAACTACTGCTTCTATGCTGTACATGGGCAGGGGTGTTTGTTAAGGAGAGTATTTCGGGGGTGGGGGGGGGACTATTTCCTATCACCCTGTGACTCTCCCAGCTCTGAGCCCACTGATTTGCTAAGTATCCAGAAGATAAGCTCCAGTGATTATAAAGACATGTGAAATTAAACCCTACTGGTTTTCAAAACCAAATGTTATGGGGATCCGTGTTCCCCTGCAGGTCCCCTGTGTCTGGGGTGCCTGCAGTGTGGTCTGCTCCTCTCCCTTCTCCTTCCTCATGGAGTCCTTCCTGTTTGTGGTTAGTCCAGCCAGGAGTTTGTTTCCTGACCGGGTCTCCACTCCACCTACTGTTTTTCATGTGGTCTCCTGTCTGTGATGAACTTTGAGTAGTCTGTTCTGCCAGGCTTTGGTTCCTTTTCTGTGTTAGTGGCCCTGAGGTGGCTGTTAGGTGCGTGTGGTCCTGGACCAGGGGAGCTAAGCAGCTTCCTACTCTATCTTCCCTCTCTCAATTGCATTCCATGTTGTCTTCCTTAATAAATGGATTGCAAATAAAAAATAGAACTCGATTTCTTTTAAATCAGAGAAGACAATATTTTTGGCTACACAAAAGAGTAATTAGAGACTAAATGTTTTATTCTACTTTTAAATAATTTTTAGATTTCTCTAAGTAGAAGCAGAAAATAACAGTATAAGTGAATTTTAATCAAGGGTGATGAGTATCAAAATTCACCAACTTTGAGGGGGGATAAAGCACCCTTCAAAATCTGTGTCTTCAAACTCTATAGAACAGATTTTACATCTAAATGTGAAATCAGGATTTCCAATTAATTCTTTTGAAAAACTTGAAAGAAACTTTGATTCTGGGGTTCAGGGAAATGGCACTGATTATTCAGAAGACCTCTTATTTAGGGTTTTTGCATGCTTTTTAAAACCCCTCTCAAGTGGCCTGATATTTCTAATCACTGGAAACATCTATTACCCTCCCAATTTCTTCACTCTTGTCCTGTTCTCTTTGTTGGGTCAAAGGGCTTGCTGACAAGCCATGTGCAATGCTCTGATCATCAGCCTGTCAAGAAACCTTCCCAAATGAGTAAATTGAAGTCTGCTGTAAATGTTTTTCAGGAACATGTGCCATTTTAGTGATCATTCTTTCCTCCTCCGGCTTTTACTAATAAGTTTGACTTTTTATAAAATGTATTCTTGTTTGTTTTTTTAATAGGATGCCATTTTTGTGAACTCAGGGAAATTTAGACTCTAAGTGTCTGTCTCTCCATAGTATTAGAGTTAAGATTAAATCAGTTAGGGGCTGGCATGGACGAAGGTCTCAATTCTGTTAAACTGATTTTAAAAATAATGTAATTTTGTGTTTCATATAAACATAAATTGATTGTTAACATAATGAAGAAGGAAATTAATAAGATGTGACAAATTGTTTTAAAGACAATTGAGAATCACACATCTATAAACAGGATGTAATGCTGAAATAAATTATAAGTAGATACAAACTAGTTTATTATAACTTAGGGAGGGATAGCCTGAAAAATATCCCTTTACATGGTTGTGGAATGAATTATGTGCATTACTATAAGTTATGTATACTTTGTAGAGTTTACAATTGCATGGAAGGAATGAAGGGAGGAAGGACAGATGGACGGATGAATGAACGAGTGAACGAAAGAAATATAAAGAGAAAGGAAAGGAAAAGAAAGGATTTAGCCCAAAGGAAAACTAGGTAGAGATCAAGCTGGAGAGAGTGCTTAGTCATGGAGTACTGTCTGAAGTCATGGGTCCATGTTAGAGTCATTCAGTGTTTTCCTCCATTTATTTTACTTGTTATTTTTTTCCTTATTCTTGTATTTCCTGTTGTTCTTCACAAGTCCTCAAAGATCATGACCAGGGTTCAGTAATCTCAGTATTAAGATGGTTATCATAAGAAAAAGCTGTTATCTGTAGAACAATGTCTGTAGATTTTATATTAATATCTGCTTCTACATATACTCTCAGTGTTTTGGAATATAATGTCTAAATAGCCTTGAATTCATTATATAGTGTCAGGAATTCGGTTCATCCATTCATTCATTAAATCGTTCATTCATTATTTTAGTACTTATTGAGTGCCTGCTATGAGCCATAAGTGTCCTAAATACAGTACTTCTAATCTTGTGAGGGAATGAATTTCAGGTAATAATTTTACAGAGAAAAATAAAAGAGGGAAGAGAGAGAGAAGTCATGGAAGGGTTAACTGAAAATGTGGTCTCCATGTAATGCCACAGTGGAAAAGTCAGTGCAGAGGTAAGGTTGAAGGAGATGAGGGGGAATCTTTTGCATGTGTGGGTGGAAGAGGGCCGTGGAGAGAGGAGTAGCCCCTGAGGACCAGTATACCTGGTAGGGTTGAAAATATCAGAGGCCAGAGGTGGGGGACGGGGAGGCACAAGGAGAAAAGAATAAAGGGAGGTTAAGAATGGCCAAGGGCCAGACCATGTCTGCATTGTGGGTCCTGAGGAGGCCTTTGGTTTTGCTCCATTTAGAAGAGGCAGAGGGGGCATGACTTAGGTACTCAGAAGGGTTCTAACCGCTTTTTCGTGCATCACCTGTGGAGAGTCTGTGGCAGAAGGGGTGGAAACAGGTTGTGAGGAAGTCATTTACCTCATGTTGGTAGCAGAGGAAGTGGTAAGACTGTGGCCCCCAGAAGAGCTGGTTTTGAGGTAGCAGGGCATAGAGTCAGAGGTGACGTCAGGGACTCCACACAAGCACGTGGAGGGTTGGGGTGCAGTAAGAGAAAGTCCATTCTGCAGAGAGGTTTGGTTCTAGGTAAAACCCGTTTCCCTGTCTCCATCTGAATTTGCTCTCTTAGTACAGTCAGTTCCACCATGTGTAGCCCCAAATCATACTCCTGATTTGATAATATCGCAGAATCCTGAAGTGAGTCATTTTCTCTCTTATAATCATATCTTTTAGCCCCAAGCAAAGCATTTATACTCCTTTTTAAAAAATTTTTAACATGATCATAGCATGCATTGTATATCTTTATTTTTTTATTCTTTTTAGAAAAAACTTTATTTAAATCCAAGTTAGTTAACTTACTGTGTATTATTGGTTTCAGGAGCGGAATTTAATGATTCCTCACTTACCTATGACACCCAGTGTTCATCCCAACAAGTGTCCTCCTTAATGCCCTTCCCCATTTGGCCCATCCCTTGCCTACCTCCCCTGCAGTAACCCTCAGTTTGTTCTCTGTATGTAAGAGTCTTATGGTTTGCCTCCCTCTTGGTTTTTACTGTATTTTTCCTTCCCCTTCCCTTTGTTCATCTTTTTCTTTTTCTTAAATTCCACATATGAGTGAAATCATGGTATTTTTCTTCCTCTGACTTATTTTGCTTACATTCTAACTCAATCCACATCACTGCAAATGGAAATATTTCATTATTTTTGATGGCTGAGTAATTATATATTATATATATATATATATATAATGTATATGTCTTCTTTACTCTTTTGTCAATATGTGGACATTTGGGCTTTATCCATAATTTGGTTATTGTTAGTGCCACTATAAACATTAGGGTATATGTGGCCCTTTGAATCAGCATTTTTTAATCCTTTGGATAAATACTTAGTGGTGCAATTGCTAGGTCATAGGGTAGCTCTATTTATAATTTTTTCAGAAACCTCTGTACTGTTTTTGAGTGGCTGCACCAGTTTGCCTTCCCACCAGCAGTGCAACAGGATTCCCCTTTCTCCACTTCCTTGCCAACATCTGTTGTTGTTTGAGGTGTTAGTTTTAGCCATTCTGACAGGTATGAAGAGGTATCTTGTAGTTTTGATTTGTATTTCTCAGATGATGAATGATGATGAGCATTTTTTCACGTGTCTGTTAGACATCTGGATATTCTTCTTTGGAAGAGTGTCTGTTCATGTCTTTTGCCCATTTCTTCACTGGATTATGGTTTTTGGGTGTTGAGTTTGAGAAGTTCTTTATAGATTTTAGATACTAACTCTTTATCTGATATGTCATTCACAAATACCTTCTTTCATTGTGTTGGTTGACTTTTAGTTGTGTTGATTGTTTCCTTTGCTGTGCAGAAGCTTCTTACCTTGATAAGGTCCAAATAGTTCATTTTTTCTTTTATTTCCCTTGCTTCTGGAGACATGCCTAGTAAGAGGTTGTTGCACCTGATGTCACAGATTGTTGCCTGTTTTCTCCTCTAGGATTTTGATTGCTTCCTGTCTTACTTTATGTATTTCATCCATTTTCTACACTCCTTTTTAATCCCATAGACTGGCATTACTCACAGGGGTTTGGTTCACCTTCCATACCCCGCCCACTCAAGAGTTTTGGCTCTCCAAATTCTTCCAGTTGTAGGAGGCTATTGTTCAGGGCCCTGTCCTCCTTCTGTGCTTGCCTCTGGGTAAGCATGGCCAGTTTATGCTTCCTACTTAGGCCATGGTAGTCTGAGCTCATCCAGAGAGTTCCAGAGGCCACACCAATCTACTCAAAGTGCTCTCCTTTTCTTCCCTGTAATAACCAGTCATGCTTTTACTATTAGAATGTCCCTTAAAGAGCCTTGTACTATCACTGATGTTTCTTCTCTCTCAAATTCTGCTTAGGTCCGTCTTTCTTGTGTCAGGCCCTTTAAACCTGACTCCATGAGAATTCTGGGTGCTCACCTGATTGTTGGTGTCTTTCCCTTCCTCTCAGCCAGCTGCTGGAAAGTCCCTCACACTGTTCTAATTTATAATCAGCCCAATTGATAATTTAATTACCCTTTGGGCTAAATTCAATTCAGTAATTATTGATTATCCATTATGTGAAAACACAGGTCATGCTAAGGTGATTAAGACATATCAGCAAGCAGCAAGCAAGACTCATCCTTGCAGTGTTCTCTAAGCCACATTAAGCACAATATTTATACACACACACACACAAGAGCTAAGGGAAGAAGCATGCACTCAGCTTGAGAGGGGTATGAAAGGTTTTGTTTTGTTTTTCAAATTGCATCTTGAAAAGTCACTTGTGGCTGCACGCGTGAATAAATGAAGTAGGAGTCAACTGGGGGAAACTGTGTAAATTCATTCATATAAGAAGAGATAGAAAGTACACATTCAAGGGCACCTGTATGGCTTAGTCAGTGGAGCATCTGACTCTTGATTTAGGCTCAGGTCATGATCTCACTCTTCATGGGATAGAGCCCCATGTTAGGCTCTGTGCTGACAGTGCGGAGCCTGTTTGGGATCCTCTGTCCCTCTCTCTCTGCCCTTCCCCTGCACACTCTCTCTTTTTCTCTCTCTCAAAATAAGTAAATAAACATTAAAAGAAAGGAATAGTACATGTTCAGAGGACAGAAGTCTTTCAGTATTCCAAGAGCTTAAAGCAGAAAGTTTGAAATTTTGGCCTGAGCCTTAACAAGGTAAATCTTTCCTGCGACACTAAACAGTTTATATGTTCTCTTCTTTATTTTTTTTAAATTTTAAGTGTTTATTTATTTATTTTGAGAGACAGAGATAGAGAGTGAGCAGTGTAGGGGCAGAGAGAAGGAAACAGGGTCCAAAACAAGATACCATGTGGGGCTTGAACTCACCAACCCTGAGATCTTGACCTGAGCTGAAACCAAGAGTCAGATGCTTAACTGACTGAGCCACCTAAGAGCCCTTCTTTAATGTTTTTCACTATTTTTTTTTCTAATTTGGTAATTCCTTTAATAAGAACTGTAACCTAGTGAATATCAAATGGGATAAGTTCTCAGGTACCACCACTCAGGTATCAAATGGGATACGCCTGAAAGCTGGTGGGGTTCCAAAGCAGAGTCCACTAACTCTCCCTGCCTCCCCGCTGGGCACACCTTGAGCCAACTGCACTACTTCTTTGCTGAAGGTAGCCTGGGAGGCACCCTGTGGTAGGAAAGGTAGTGCAGAAGATAGAGAGAGGGAGGCATTTCAAACAGAGGAGTTACATTTCAATATTTGCATGTTATGAATTCCCCAGGAGAGCAGTGTAGATAATGGAATTCAGGAGCTGGGGGAGGGGAGTGAGGAGAAGAGACTGGGCTATTGCAGTAACCCATCCTAGACATGGAATTCTTACTACAGAAATCCATGGTCGAAGACTTCACAGTTCAGCCTTGTTAAATCTCAATACTAATTTGTTAGTTCAGGAACAGAATCCCTGCTGTACTGACTATAAAACCATTGTTCAGGTATGCCTGGGTGGCTCCTCAGTTAAGTACCCAACTTCGGCTCAGGTCATGATCTTACAGTGTGTGGGTTCAAGCCTGTGTCAGGCTCTGTGCTGACAGCTCCGAGCCTGGAGGCTGCTTCGGATTCTGTGCCTCCTTCTCTCTCTGCCCCTCCACAACTTGTGTTCTGATTCTCTCTCACACAAAAATGAATAAACATTAAAAATATTAAAAAAAAAAAAAGCAGTGTTCAACTACATCCTTTTGCTTTTCAGGCTTACTTTTCCTTGATTTCTACTCTTCCTCCCCCTCTGGTTCTTTCCCAAAGCATTTAAACAAAATTTAACATAAAAACACAAATATATAAAATGTCTTCTAAGATCTATGGTTTTGTTATTGTTACTATGGGGCTTGAGATTTATAAAATACTTGTTTGCCCAAACCAACCATGTTTTGCTTTGTACCTGGCGTTGTACCCCTCCCCCATAGATGAGGGGGGGAAAGTCATAAGTACTTGAATGTTGAAGGAGAAAAAGAGAGAGAGGGCCCCTACAATTACAGTTTCTCCACAGGTTTGAGAAGCTCAGTAGAGAAAAAAGTTGTCTACTTGTAAGTCGGAATCTCTCTCCAAGCTGGTCAAACTCACTGGGTGATTTACATGCACACAAACAGCTTCATCTGATTAATAGTTTAGAAGCCTGGCTGCTAGGAAGTCTAAGGGAAGAAAAGAGGGAAGGAATGAGCAGGGAATGAGGGCATCTGAACTGATCCAGGTGCCGGAACTACACTCTCAGTAATGGGTCAATTAAATAATCTGTACAGTGACTCCTTCTTTCCTTGCCATGAATTGATTTAATTGAATATGAATTGAAGTAGATTATTAGCTGGCACCAGCCCCCAGGAGCTTTGTGCAGACATGAGGAAATTGTTAAGGACTTTCAACATTGTTTACAGATTGACTTGTTAATTTTTTTTCCCCCTGTAAAGAATCTAGGGCAAGAATAAGTAGAGATGTGAAAAGAAATAAAAGCTAATCACTTTTCTTTTCCTTTTTCTGCCAAGAGACAGACTTTTTGGTGCCTTTTCCAAGGCCAGTCAAGGGGTGTTTAGAAAGTGCCCACAGCTGACATTTCCCAACAGCTGAGGGAAAGCAGAGATTTTCACATGAAATTCTGGTTTCAGTGTTGTAAAAACACCTTGTGAAATTTCATTATAATTTAAAAAATAACCCTGGAAGATCTCCTTGTCGAGGTCATCTTGAAATAATACCTCTACCTGTTCAAAATGGGTTCTTTAGCTTTCAATTTTCAATGACCATTTTCTTCTATAGCTATTTAGATTTCCTTTGCTTGATGGTGTTTTCATTACTATACTTTAACATATATATGTTAAATATAATGTAATATACACAATATACACAATATAATGTAATATATGGTGTTAAATATGTTCAACTATTGGGATGTGTTTATTTGTTTTACTTTATATAAACATTTAAAATGTGTTGAATGCATATCAAAGCATTGTGTTGGAAAGGCAATTTGTAATACTAACATGCTAGGAAATACTATTCCATCATTCATATTTTATAACTAATATTTATGATCAGATATATGATCTTTAGTGATTGATATTTAATTGCCAGTGTTATTCCCGTTACATGCATCTGTAAAGATATTATGCCTAACATTTTAGTGATGTATATTTCCACTATGCTTATATTAGTACAAAATGGAACTTCTTTTAATGGATGTGCAAATCTGCACACCTGCCAAACCAAAATCAATTATTTAACAGCCCTTTAAAAAGAAATAATATTGACATTTAGGAATAAAATTTCAGCTTATTTTAAGTTGGTGACTCTTTCTATTTCACACATTTTAATAAGACTAAATATTAACCAAAAAATGATTTTGTGGTAACAGGCTATTTGTTTTACCCTGGAGTTTAGATTTGTTGCTACTTTGGAAATATCCATAATACTCACAACATGAATATTTCCAGGAACGCATTTTCTTGAGTTCCTATTGGAAAAGGTGGAGGAACAAAAATAAGTTCACATGATTCTCTCATTTGTTTTTGATCCAGTCTGGTGTCAAAGCAATAATTATATCAAATGAAGTGAAGCAGGGAAAGAAGAGTTCATTGAAGACTACTGCAAAAGAAGGAGAGATTGAGCTCTCCTCTGCTGAGCAAATGGCAGGAGGTGGTAAGCCCTGAGGAAGCCAGGGAAAGTACTGGAGAGTGGTGGGGGCAGGTTGGTCAAGAGGCTAGCACACCGCATTTGCCCAGTTTTTCTCTGTGCGGAGGCCATCAGTGCTTGCTAATCGCTTTGTTGGAGATTAGGATTTTGCCTTCCCACAGAAGGCCTATCTTTCCTGATGATTGCATTTCAAAGGAATGGCTCCCAGGTCCTTGAGAAAGACATTCCTCAGCTGAAAAACTGAGAAGAGACCTTTAAAATGATTTCCATGTCAAAGAGGCAGAAAAGAATTTACTCTTGCAAATTTTCTAAGATAAATGCTCTGAAAGAGGGAGGTCAGTGCCTCTAGTCGAGAATTAATGGAACCTGAAACCTGGCTCAGCCATCAGCATAAACATAATTATGCTTATCTCAAGTAGATATGCCATATAGGTAGTACATATTGAAGTGCTTAAAATTATTTTTTTCATAATCAAATCTATATGTCTTACATAAACACTGCAAATCAGTGCATATGCTCATATAACATTAACAACTTCATGATACTTTAAATTTTCCTTTTAAATACTCCATTATATAAAGTAAAACAGGGATGTTTTAGAATATTTGGAGTTTTTTTTTGTTTAAAGGCTGTAAATGAATAGATCCTCCCCCAAAAACCTTTTTTTTTTATATTTGAATATGTTCAAAGTTACAGACTTCGAATGCAAAGAATGGTACAATGAATTTCTGCATACTCTTTGGATTCATCAGTAGTTAAATTTACATTTTCTTACATAGTAAAAAATTCACTCATGTTCAGTAGATCTATATTATCAGTTTCATGTACTTATTTTCATTCTTTTTTAAAGCCTACCATAGCTTTCTTTAATAAGCATAGTGCACACTTTAATACAATTTACACGTTCCATATATAAATATTACATATTATAATAGATATCAATATTTATATATGCCTGTCATTTAATTTTTCTAAAATGCATCAATCGAGTGTTCAGTATTTGTGTTAATCATTGATATACCTTAAATTTTACAAAATATTTTAACTGATAGACTTAGTACATTAATAGTCAGATCAATGTTTACATCCGATGCCATCGCTATTTCCACAAACCCTTTGCCCTAGCCTCTCTTCCTTACTACCTTCAAAATGATTTTAATTTAATTACATTTTTCCCCCAATATAAAGTGAGGATTCTTAACACCTTGGCCTTCTCTTTTTAGGAACACAGAGTTTGCTAAAATATATAAAATGGAAATGAATTATTGTCTTCCACTTATCCATTTATCAAGATAGCATTTGTGGGAGTTGGGGAGCATGGAAATAAAAACATTGTCCACAAAGTACTGGAAATGAAGAATCTATCATACATCAGAGTTCTATGTGTCCAGCATTATTTTAAAAAATTAAGTCGAACTGAAAAAAAAAAAAAGAGCTGTGATCCTGTGATTTTTGGTAGCTCTTGAATAACTCAACATGGTGTGATACCAGTTGGCACTTGTTTCCCCAAACTTCTTTGTTCATGTTCCAAACACAGCTTTTCATCACCTGCCAAATAAAATCCATAAATACCATCATTTTTGCAATATTTTGGCCAGATTTCTTATCATGATACTTATTTGAAGTCAATCTCAGTTGTGTGTATTTGTTGTTGTCGTTGTTTTCCTAACCTGAACACATCTCCATGACTCTGCTTCCTCACAGGCCTCTCTCAGATGTCCTTCCCCCTCCTCTCCCTTCCCCTTCCTCTCCCTCCTCCTCCTCCTCCTCTTCCTTTTTCTCTTCTCTCTCTCGCATCTTCTTCCTTGTCATGGCCTATGCCGTATGTGGTCCGAGATTATCTGGAAAGAATCTATAGGAGAGACCCATGTGTCACTCTTATGGAACCGATTTTAAGACAATGTCTCATCTTAAAACAAATTTTAAGACCACAGAGAGTGGGAAATGCTTCCCTGTAAAGACTTTAATCTAGATAAACGTCTACTCTCATTGAGTCAAGAGTGTGTGTCATTCCTCCACAGTTATCTGACTTTTGGTATCATTGAATGGTAATGAAAATAATAATTTCTCATTCTGAACACCTTTATACATTGTTACCCTAATATAGCCTCACCTCTCCTTCTCTACCCCCACACCCTGTTTCAGGTATGCCTCTTTTGCCATCTGTCCTTTCCTTGAACATGAATTTCTTTTTGCAATAATGCAGACGTTTTCAGATAGCTCATCAATGAATAGCATCATGTCTGGTCGGCCTGAGATACTACAAGGAAGTGGGTGTATTGGGGGATCAACTGCCCATGAAGAGTAATAGTCGAACTTCTACCCTAAACACTAACATTCTTTCTTTCCATTTGTCCTTCTGTACATTTGGATGGTAACAAAAATAAAACGAATTCTGTCTCTCCCAGTACTTGACACTTGAAGTGTCTTACTCTAATGGGACTTCGGTTAAGTTTATCATCTTATGTATCTGCCTTCTGTCTTTGGCAATGATATAGCAAAGAACAGAAACTGTTGCATCTCCTCCCCATTTTGAGAGTAGGGTGTGTTCCTACACCCCCCACTGTTGGCAGCCTCTTGGGAGGAAGACAAATCTATCCTAATCAGTACCTCACATTTCTTTCCTACTTTACCATAATATTGCATGGCCCCATAGTGTCAACATAGAACGGACACGGCATATGTTGAGCACAGTAAAATGGAATGTTGTCCAAGAAGACATGTTTATTTATCCTTAATCGAGTTTTATTGAGTATCCCTACCTACTCCTTTAGAGCAGGAGTTCAGAAGCATATGGACCCCCATGTTCACCAGTACAACCTAGTGTCTGTGGTCCTGTGCCTGGGACCTGGGCACTGGAAGCAAAAGGTGAGTAAGACACGTCCTAAGCCTCAAAATAAACATCTCTTTTCTATTTGTGGTTTCATCCTCCTTTGAACCTTCTGTTCCCTCTGATGACACTTACCGAGGGTGTATTATTAGGTGTAAACCCAAAAATTGACTGTTAGCTTCTCCTAGCAGAAACGATTACATTTCAGGCAAATTTGGTCTCTTGAGTAAATTCCCACATTTTGGCGCTTTTCTCCTTTACCCTCCTTTTCCTTTCCCAACATGTACAGGATGAAAAAGAAGGGAAGGGAAGGAGAAAAAAAGAAAGAAAGAAAGGTACTATTGTGATGTCCTGATAGTGGCAGGAGGCGTGTCTGGTTTGGTGCTGCTTGGGCTGATAGCCAGGGAGGCTACGCTAGGTCTTTGGGACCTGCTCATGCCTTTGCTGCGGTCCTGATCCAAGTGCCCACGGATGGAATGATGTATGCTCTCGTCTCAGAAATGTGATACTTTCCATACAATTCCTGGTGCCTATGCAACCTAGCTGGGTGCTTGTTGGTTGTGCTAACCCAGCTAAAGATGCCATCAGGCTTCCTGATCAAACCATCCACACTGGAGCTGCTTGCTTGTGTTCCCTGCTCACCACAATGCAGGAAGCACCTTTCTTCTGGAGGCTTCCACACATGGCAATGTGAGAACTGGTGTATCTCCTCCATGGTGTGTGGACAGAAGGGAACCAAAGGTTGCTGGCTCAGACTCTCTCAGTGCCTCAGCACCATGTCGATCCATGTTGGTACTGATCATTCTACAATTAAGGTGATTAAGTAACCCTCTAAGTTAGAACATTTCTGAGAGTGGAAGAGGATGTGAATTGGACTTATGGGATAGTTTCTTCCCTTAATGCCAAAAGTGAATCACAGCTCTCTCCTTGATTTATCTCAGTCACTTCTATTGCCTGGCCCTTCTCTTCCCCAGGAAGGCCTTCTTTCAAGCAAGGAATGATCAAATGCATGTGGATGCATAAATATAGAGATTGATCTGAAATTGGCTGTATAGTATCCATATATTGTATATTGTATAAGTATATGTGCTGATACAGTCAGTGGCACAGGAAGATCTATCCTTGAGGAAATGATAATGAGAGGTGATATCTGAACGGGATCTTGACAGGCTCAAGTAAGAGTCTTTCATGGTCCATAGGGAGGAAGGGGATCTCCAGGTAGAGGGTGAATCTCACCAATCTGAAGAGTCTGACTTCTTCCTCATTTCGTCTTTGGAAAACCAAGAAACCTTTCCAGTCTTCTGGTCATTTTTGTTCTTTCGTTTTCAAACTGAACTAATGCAAGTGTTTTGCATTCCTTTTTTTTTTTTTTCATTCTCAAATGTAATTAACATAGGTGTCTTTCAATATAATGTGGACGTGGAAATTATAGTCAATTTGGATTTTAATATCCTCTATTATACTCTGTTCCCCAGCCCTGAGCTGTATTTCCTTTTAATAATAGCTACTGAAATATAATTCGTACCATAAAATTCACTTTTTTTAAAGTGTAGACTTCAATGGTTCTTAATATAGTCCCAGGGTTATGTAACCATCACCACAATAATTTTACAACATTTTCATCAACTCAAAAAGAAATCCTGTATCTATTTTCTATTACTCTCTATTTTGACTCAATCCCTCCAACCCTAGGCAAACACTGGTCTCTTTTCTGTCACTATGGGTCTGCCTCTTCTGGACATTTCACATAACTGCAGTCACACAAAATGTGATCTTTTCTTTGTATTTCTGAATAATGTTCAAGTTTATGGACATACAGCACATTTACTCACCTGTTGATGGACATTTGGATTGTTTTCATTTCTTTGCAATTACGAATAATCATATAAATATTTGTGTACAAGTTCTTATGTCGACTTGTTTTTATTTTTCTTGGATAGATAACTAGCAATGTATTTGGTAGATGATATGGCCATGTTTTCAGGAACTTCTAGAGTGTATTCCAAATGGCTATACCACTTTACATTCCCATCAGCTGTATATTAGTGTTCCAATTTCTCTGAACTCTCATCAATACTTCTTATGGATGCTTTTGGTTATAGTTATTCTAGTGGATTTGAACTGATGGAATTGTAGGCTTTGACTTGCACTTCTTCAATGGCTAATGATGCTGAGCACGTTTTTGATGTGCTTCTTGGCCAGATATATATCATCTTTGGAGCAATGTCTAAACACAATTTTTGCCCGTTTTTGTAATTGAGCAATTTGCCTTTATATTTTTTTCTAAGAAATCTTTATATATTGTAGATAGTAGTCCCTTATCATATCAAATGATTTGCAAAAATGTTCTACATTGTTGTGGGTTGTCTTTTCACTTTTTTGACCATGTTTTTGGAAAAACGAAGCTCTTAATTTTGATGAGGTCCAATTTGTTTCTTTGTTGATTATGCTTTTGATGTGAGATCTATGAAAACTCACCTTAATCCAAGGTTAAAAGGATTTACTCCTATATTTTTCTGAACGAGTTGTATAGATTTTTTTTTATAATTAGGCCTATGATTAATTATGAATTGATTTTTGTACGATTTGTGGAAGGGGTCCACTTCATTCGCTTCATTGTGAATACCCACTGGTCTCAGCCCTTTTGTTGAAAAACCCATTCATTCTCTACTGCATTGGTTTTGCATCCTTGTCAAATATCAATGGACTGTTTCTGTGAACTTTATTTCTAGGCCCTGAATTATATTTATTAATCAGTATGCCTATTATTGTGCCGATATAATCTTGATTACCATGGCTTTGTACTAAGTATTGAAATAGGGAAGTGCAAGTCCCTACTTTTTCTTTGTTTTCATGATTGCTTTGGTTATTGTAGATTCTTTAACTATCCCTGTGAACTTTAGGATCTTCTTGTCAATTTCTGGAAATAATCTAGATAATCCAGATTAAATATTTCTTTTCTTTTTAAATGATTCTTCTTCTGATTTTGGTGTGTAGGACAATTTCCAGAGACTTTCTTTCCTGCTGCTTCTCACCAGTAACGACTGTTGTGCTCTGGAGCACATATTGTGTTTTCCAGCAGGCACTATTCTGGATGTTCATCTCTGGATTCAATTTTAAAGTTGTTAAATTAAATACCTTCAACCATTTCATCTTAAAATACGCAGAGCATCCTTTTGTACATAGCAGGGGAGAGTATTACTTCCATCATTAGAGAAATACAATTGTTTACTTATTTTCTTGTATTTACTTCTCATTTCAGACAAGGAAATTTGAGAATACGAAGCATGTGCTCCTTGATTTTATTGGGATGGTGGGGTTTTTTTCTTCCCCTTTCCCCCCCTGTTATCTCTTGCCCAGATTGTCTTCTAAAAAAAAGAGTGACTTTTAACACTGGAAAAACAATATATATCTATATCATACAATATTTTCATCATGCAGTTCTAATTATATGCAGGTCTAGCAACAGAAAACATACTGGACTCTCACTTCAGACTGTTTTACAGGCCAGCTGATAAATCCAAACATTTCTAATAACTATTCATAACTATATAAATTAATTTCATTACTATATTTGCTGTTCCAGCAATACTCAGCTAACTCTCCCCTTGCATGTAAAAGAAGGAAAAAAAGAAAAAGGAAATAAAGGAGTTCCTCACTGGGTCTCATTTTTATATTACCTTACAATCATTCATCTACATCCCAGATTTACTGTTTTAGCTTCCAGATTCCTTTCTAATACTACCTATTTCCATTTTAATATCAACAGTACCAGAGTCCACTCAAAAGGCAGAAACCACAGAGTGATTTGAAAAAGAGGAAGCTTGATACAACATTCAGTGAATGAGGAATTAGGAAAATGGGGCATTGTGTCCTCATGGGTAAAAGAATATAGGGACTGCAGTTGTAGAGAGAAGTTAGTGCTTCTTGGGCTGAGTCACATCCACCCGGAGAAGAAACACATGGTGTAGAGGGGAGGCTCCTCTCCCAGGACAGGACCTATATATACAGTGCAGCCATAGTTAACTGGAAAATGGACAAGCCCACTATGACTCTGTGTTGTGCTGAACTGGGGAGGTGCTGCATCTTGCAGACCACACCAGCAGTCAGAGAGGGCGCTGAATCTACTTATGGCGACATGGTGAGCCACTCCCGAGGCTTTGGAGAAGCTCCCAGCGGAGATGTATCATGTGCTCCTGGCTATTGCGTGTCGTGTCGTCCATGTCTGGAGAGTGGACCCTGAGAAGCATCTTCCTCCTCCAGGGTCCTTCCAATACCTTCACTGACACAGCTAACGTCACTCCACTTGGGCAAAGAGAAGGGTTTTCCATGTTCAGTTCCATTATTACAGAGCAGGTGATGTCGAGCAGCTTTGAAGCCAAAAGGCAAATAAATTAACTGGCACATCTAGTGTATAACTCATGTTTTCTTTTTCTTTTTTCTTTTTTTTTTAATTTTTATTTATTTCTAGGAGAGAGAGAGAGCGTGAGCAGGGGAGGGTCAGAGAGAGAGGGAGACACAGACTCTGAAACAGGCTCCAGGCTCTGAGCTGGCGGTCAGCGCAGAGCCCGACGCGGGGCTCGAACCCACGAACCGTGAGATCATGACCCAAGTGAAAGTCGGACGCTCAACCGACTAAGCCACCTAGGCGCCCCATATAACTCATGTTTTCTTAACCATGTGGGCTACACTAGCTTTCACTTTCTTCATACTTAATATATTCAAATAGGCAAGATTTCTAAATGCATTATGTAATTTTTCTTCCTTGCTTACCTATGTCTTCCTTGATGTATCTCTGATTGGACTGAAACATCTCCATCAGTTTTTTCTTTGTCAAGACACCACCATTCATTAGTATTCCCTCTGCAAACCTGTTTCTTGGTTCCAGAGCACTCCCAAAATACTAACGTAGCTTAGTTAGACCCAATTCAAGGAGATATGTAATCAAGTTGAACAAATAGGTAAAATCACCTGGTTGAGAATGAGAAACACAGATTCCAAACTTCCTTCCATCTATTGAGAGAGCACATTTCAAACTTGGGACCATGAAAGACACTTCACCATATTGAAAGGCATGGGGTCACTGTCACTATCACAAATAAAAACAGCCACCATCATTTTCATCTTGTTCTGTGCTAGATACATCCAGAATGCAGTTCCATTCTCCCATGAGCCCTGAGAATCAAGAATTATCACATTGATTTTTATAGAGCTCATAAAAATCTTCTGAAAATGAGAGTAATTGCCCTGTTCAGGATAAACTGTTGATGGGAATAGAGGAAACTGGCTTCAAAGGCAGGTCTGTGCTTAGCTGGAACTTCGTGCCCATGATCACCATTAGTCAGAATCTATTCACCCGGTACACCCTGGTACAGCTTTCACAGTTCCTAAGGTGTTAAGTTTGTTTTGTAGGAGATTTTTTTTTTTAATGTTTTATTTATTTCTAGGAGAGAGAGAGAGAGAGAGAGACAGCGTGAGCAGGGGAGGGTCAGAGAGAGAGGGAGTCACAGACTGAAACAGGCTCCAGGCTCTGAGCTGGCAGTCAGCACAGAGCCCGACGCGGGGCTACAGCCCACGAACAACGAGATCATGACCTAAGCGAAAGTCGGACACTTAACCGACTAAGCCACCCAGGTGCCCCTGTTTTGTAGGAGATTTAAACGGACCCTGCATGAGCACCTTGATTAGCTCTGTTCCCATACCTGTCAGTCCCATTTCCTTCTCACATCTGGTCACTTATAGAGTACAGGCTGGCCAGGAGGGGGCTCCAGATCCTTCTTTTCCCCACTGGGGCCACCGTCATCAGCTTGGTGGCTTGGTTTCATGATCCTTCTACCATACTGACTTTTACATGACATAAATATCTCCTCAGCTCTCAGTCTAGCTTGTTTATGTGAAGGTAGCTCTGATTTTAGTTCTATCCAAAGTGATAGAGCTACTAAGCTGCCTGTTATGTTCATGAAGAATCTTTAACTTTCCAAGGACTATGCCCAGTAAATGTTGCCCATTATTATTAGTAGCTTACTATCATTTGCAAGCTAAGGGGAAGAAAAGGATTTTACAGTGAGCCAGTGTCTTGTCCTTGACCCTTATCTATTTGGTAAGGATAGTGTATTTTAATGCAAGTGTTCCAGCTCATGATTAATATAATATATTTGAAAAAATATAATTTTCTTGATATTATTATAGAGTTTATTATATATATTGTCTTTCACCTTTGGTTCCCAAATAACATCTTCCCTGGTTCATATTGACTTTGCATTTTATTTTTTATTTTTATTTTTTAAAGTATTTTTTTTAATGTTTTATTTATTTCTAGGAGAGAGAGAGAGATAGCGTGAGCAGGGGAGGGTCAGAGAGAGAGGGAGTCACAGACTCTGAAACAGTCTCCAGGCTCTGAGCTGGCAATCAGCACTGAGCTCGACACGGGGCTCGCACCCACGAACTGCGAGATCATGACCTAAGTGAAAGTCGGACGCTTAACCAACTAAGCCACCCAGGCGCCCCTGACTTTGCATTTTAAAGCAGATTTTCTGAATGAATCTCTCCACATTTTAGAAACCTTTTTTTATAAAATACAGATGATGCACTTTTCAAAAGACAGGTACCATGCTCTGCTGGTTTTCAGTACTCAGTAGAACACCCTTCCCATAAGAGTACAATTCATACTCGGAAAGGTTTTTTTGTTTTGTTTTGTTTTAAGCAGTAGTAGTATTGTAGAGTCTAATGAGGAGAATATGTGCGTTAAGGAGATTAGCAATTTATTGTTTGTCTTTTAATACCTGCCATCAGGTATTAAATTGCTTGTTGATGGTTTTCCTCCTAAAAGACCAAATAAGATAATTTACAGATGATCACAATTCAATCCTTCATTACTTGGCCGACAACACGGTCGGATGAGCTGGGGCTAATAATCTATAAAATGAGTCACACTCTGCGTTGCTCTTTCATCTGCAGAGACCAATGGAGATTAGCTGCCTCTTTTCTTAGATGTGCTGGAAAGTGACGTGACTCTGGACTGTGTGTGTTTCTCCATTCTGTGTCCCTGACAGTAAAATCTATTCAGAATTGATGACCAGAATTTCCCACCTTCCAAGATTCTCAGTGAATTTGCTTGTCAAATGGATTTGGGACCCTCTTTGTTGCTAACTGATGTACAAATCTACTTTGGGGTTCTCCTTTTCCTAATTTCTCTTCTGGCAGAATAGCTGAAGAATATTTCAGAAGGGTGTTCTGAAACATCTCAGCCCAGAATAAAGGTAGCTGGTCATAGCGTTTATTGAGTCTTTAATTCTGAAATAACATCTTACCTTTTTGCCATTGTTTAACTAAAGACCTCTTTGATATCAGTTCCCCCTCATTATGTATCAGGACTTGAGAAGGCATTCTTTTCAAGTTCATTTATTTATGTTTGAGTTCATTTATTTATTATGTTATGTTTGAGGGGAGAGCAAGGGAAAGAGAATTCCAAGCGGGCTCCACACTGACAGTGCCCATGTGGGGCTCAAACTCATGAACTGTGAGATCATGACCTGAGTATAAATCAAGAGCCAGCCCCTTAACTGACTGAGACACCCATGCACTCCCAGAAAGCATTCCCATGGAGCCTTGAACTTCCTATTTTAACCATGGTGGCACTGTGCTGGCCCCAGCGTTCACAAGCTGGCACAGGCCAGGATGGTGGCTCTTCTCCTGTGGAGGGTGGCAGAGCTGTGTTGGGAAGGGCCTTGCTTCTCAAACTGTCTTTCCTGGCCCACATGGAAACAAAGTTTACCTAGTCTGTAAATCTGGAGAGGGGTGGGTAGGGAAAGTTAGGTTTCTGTGATCTCATCAGCATGAGCCCATGTAGATTCAGGTTCTTGAATAAATTGTCAAAAAGAAGTTTTTTGTTCCTCTGATGATTAGGAGAATCTTGACTTCTTAGTTGTGGCTCCAGTGAATTTTGAATGGCAATAGACTTCACTTTCTATTTCTTTTTTCTCTGAAAAAGTATACTCTTAACCAGTTACTGCCTGTTCGAGGTAGAATAGATGCCAAGTGGAGAAAATGGCAAGATGGTGGGGCCTGGGCAGCTCTCTGCTCAGGCTGCTGGCTCCCTCCCCCGCTTGTGACTCCTGCTTCCTCCCCTTCCTACCAGCCCACTTCTGACTGTCCTTTGTCTGTTCTGGGGGATGGGGCTCCGTATTGGGAACCAGAGACACCCCGCACATGGTCCCTGCCCCGAGGGACTTGCATTCTCATAGGGGAGTGAGGGAGCAGGAGAGTCATACAGCCTGAGGGGGCTGGGCCAGGGCCGCATATACACGGAGGATTCCTCTGAGGTCAGATCTGAGCTACATTTCTAAAACCAAGAGGGGCTTGTTCCATAAATAAGAAGGAAAGGGAGATGAAGCCACATACCTAAAGACAGAGATGTGGAAGGGTTCTCGTCTGGCCCTGGCTGAAGGCAAGAGGCCAGTGGGCGGGTTGTGAGAGATGGTGGGGCCTCAGGAAGAGACAGCGATGGGGGCGGATAAGGACTTTTGGAGCTGGAGTGTAGAATCACCTGGAGACTGGTGACGTGCTGGGTCCAGTAAGTGAACCAGAGAAATCAGGAAAGGGATTGCAATCTGGGTGGAAGATGATACCATCCACAAAGAGTGGCTGGTCCTGGTATGGACTGGATACGTTTGAGAAGCCCCTGTGATAGACGAGCAAGTGGGGTCAACAGGTAGACTTGGGAATGCGTGTGTGGAGCACAGGGACGTGTTTGGAAGTTGTTGTTTTAAGGTTTGCTTTCTTTCATTTTGAAATTTTCAGTGGAGGTAGAGTTGACATAATAAATTAGTTCGGATATACACCGTAGTGATTGAACAATGATATAGTTTACCAAAGCATATACCATAATGAGCATATTACCATTTTATTGATGAGGTTCCCTGTGCTGTAATTTTCATCTCTGTGACTTATTAATTAATTAACTATTTTAATGCTTATTTTTGAGAAGGAGAGAGACAAAGCGCAAGCAGGGTACGGGCAGAGATAGAGAGGGAGACACACAATGTGAAGCAGGCTCCAGGCTCTGAGCTGTCAGCAAAGAGCCCAACACGGACTCAAACTCTTAAGCTGTAAAATAATGATTTGAGCTCAAGTCGGATGCTTAATGGACTGAGCCATCCAGGCGCCCCACGATTTATTTAGTTTTTTCGATGGGAGTTTGTACTGCCTAGTCCTTTTCACCCATCTGAGTCTTTATAGTGCAGCCAATTCATAGCCATTCAATTGTTCAACCAATTTTAGTGAATAGCGTTGCCCAGTTTATGCGTCTGGGTGTAATCACTCTGCAGAATGACAGTGCCAGGAGATCTGAAGAAATGGAACTTTTAATTTAGCTAGACATTGAGTCCGCTGTTCTCGGCTTGCATATATACAACCAGGACCAACTTTCCCGCTTTGCCTGGGACTGTCGTGATTCTAAGTCCTGCACCCGGGAAGCCGCTTGGTCCCTGGGAGGCTGAGACAGCTTGTTACCAGTGGGATGTGAAGTCATGTTGAAGTGCTGTGTAGGTACAGCCAGAAAGTGCAGTGCAGGCAGTGGGAGCACACTGTTTCTGGGTGTGACACACCCTAGGGGAGCAGTTGTGACAGAAGAATCAGAGGGATTCAGTCCCAGCTCCTGCCCCCTCCCCACCTTGCTTCCCACGTCATGGTCCTAACACAGGACATTTGCAGATCAGTGATCTGTTATACGTTTATCCCTCAGTCTTATTCTTCAGAGTTTTGTGAGATTCTAAGAGTGAAAACTAGGAGAAGAAGTTTTAAACTGAAAATCCTTACTATAGGGGGAGCCTGGGTGGCTCAGTTTGTTAAGTATCCATCTTTGGCTCAGGTCATGATCTCACAATTCCTGGGTTCGAGCTCAGGTCAGGCTCCATGCTGACAGCTCAAAGCCTGGACCCTGCTTCGGATTCTGCGTCTCACCCTCTCTCTGCCCCTCCCTTGCTCATGCTCTGTCTCTCTCTCTTTCTCTCTCTCAAAAAAAATGTTAAAAAAAATCCTCACAACTGAACTAACATAAAACGCTGTTCCACCTAAAATACTTCCCCATCTGCTTGTCCCGCACAACTTTGTAATCAATCTGCCTTCAGTTTTCACTTGGTCCCCAGTGTTGTAGACTCTAGGTCTAAAGTTCTTTCTTGTCCAGCAAGATAGCGGATGCAGGATTAAAAGCAAGAGATGGCTAATGTCCGGGAAAAGACAAGAGGCCCGAATAAAGATTCTTGCCCTGTTTTTATTAGGATCCAAAGGCTTACAAACATGGCGATGGACGTGCACAAAGAGACAATAAATCTGTGAACATTAACTCATGGATGTGAGGGAAAGGGGGTCTTGAAGATATTCGTTTGGAGTTAGGGGTTGGGTTAATGCAAAACAAAATCCTGACGCCAGGCAATCAGGCAGAAGGTTGTTTATTGCGGACATTAGGCACTAACTGTTTATCTTAGCTAGCCTAGGGGATGAGACAGGTAGCACACGTGATCTCAGGGCTAACAAGGCACATTTCTTTTGTTAATCATCTCTGCTCTGGGCAGCTTCAACCGCAGCCTGATGTAGCAGTCTATAGCCCTATTTACCTGTTTACCTAACTTGGGCTTCTCTTCCTGTGAAAGAAGCTTTCTGCTATAGTACTAAATTGAGGGGTGCTTTCGCCCTGAATGCCTAAATTTGTTTATTTCATATACCTTTGTATTGGGGCCTCTGCCTGCCTCTCTATCCTTGGAGCCTTTGCCCCCCTCTCCATATTGGTGTCTCTGCCCTGCCTTCTCTATATTTGTTTACCTAATCTTGTTTACCCAAACTTGGGTGTGGGTGTCCTATGGCTTTGTACTTCTTTACCCCTTTTTAACCCATTGGTATAAGCCTGGGGAATTCTTAAACTTATTCCCCACACCCCAGGACTCAGGACTTCTCATTATTAATCTGATAGAATTATTGGGACTTTTACTATCATGATATGTTGAAAGACTAACAGACACCCATGGGTATGTGTGTACATGTGTAGCTGGATCATTGTTCATTTTATGAACTTCAGCATCAGCTAGAATACCAAGATTTAGTTTGTCTTTCTGAAGAAAATGCACAAAGTTTATATCATATTCAGTCAAGCTTTCCTGGAGTTTTCATTTCTTGGGCCTCCTTAAAAAGTTATCTTAAATATTTATTTTATTATCCATTACCTTACATTTCATATTCTTCAGCTGATGAGGGATGATGGAAAGAATGAAGAATCAGATGTTAGAGTTGTGGAGATGATGGCCTGAAAGTAAAGCCACAGCTGGGAGAGTAAGGATCTGACCTAGTAAGAAAAGGATGTTGCTGGAATTTGTTGCCCGCACCTAAGATGTAAGTGATCCGACCTCCTGGAATTTCCCCAGAGCCCTCCAGTCTACATGTACAGTCACCTCCCACCTCTGGGTAGCTTTTCTTTATCGCCACTTCTGTCAAAAGCTGTTGGCATAAGTCACCTAACTATAGTTGTGATGATAAGCCATCCATAAGCAGCAATGTATCCTGAACTGAAGGTGAGGTTACTTTAGTTGGTTTTGGTGATCGGTAGCCCTGAAATGAAACACTTCGCCAATGAAGACTGGGCCAAGGAGCCTGGTCTGAAGGAGGAGCCCAGCCTACTGCCCTGGCCTCCCCTGCCTCAGTGACGTGAACTGAATAAACCAAGTCATGTGAGGTGTAAAGGGGGAGTCCAGAACTTCCTGATCCTGGGCGTCCTGTGCTCTCCCAAGTCACTAAGGAAAGCACATGAGATTATAACTGAACTAATGGGAGTTTGCTCCTGGGTGAGTTACAGTAGACACCTCACCGGGGGGGGAATTGTCACACAAAGGAATCTTTATTTGCAGCAAATAAGGGGATCACAGGCAAGGACTCCCAAAGATGTAATTCCCTGAACAACAAAATGGGGGAGTTTTAAGCCTAGGGTGCATCCATATGTATGAAAGGTGTGGGGGAACTTATGAATATTCACGAAGAAAGATGAGGCATGCACTCTGAGCAAGCATGCATGTAACATACATCCCATGTTCGCTTTTGGGGGGAGACTTAACATCAGAAGGAGAAACAATCAGCCCCTGATGTCAGGAGGAAAATTTAGGACCAGGGGAAGGGGCTGTGGGCATGCTCCCAGAGCAGGTGCAAACTGGGTGGGGTCTTGGGCTCTTGTCTTGTGTAAGGAATGCTTGTTCACAGGCCGGAAGTGTATCAATTGACCTGAATCCAGGCTTCTGCAGAGACAGCTAGTGGGTTTACTAGCAGGGTCTGAAAAGACACAATAGTTGATTATGGGAAAACAGTTCTCTGGAAAACAAGCTCTAAGTTCTGTGCTAGTTTCAACCTCATTGATCCTGTGGGGCATGATTTTTTTATCACTTTTTATTTTTTTAAATTTATTTTTATTTTTTATTTTTCTTACAAATAGTTTATTGTCAAGTTGGTTTCCATATAACACCCAGTGCTCANATTGTCTTTTGATGTACACTTAGATTTTAAGGTCATTGTGGCCCCTTACGTTTCACCCTCTGGTCCCCTTATAGGAGCTTGAACCCACAAACCATGAGATCATGACCTGAGCTGAAGTCAGATGCTTAACCAACTGAGCCACACAGGTGTCCATGTCATTATCAGAATCTTGACAACCACTGGAGTTTCTGTTATCAGTATATTTGTGTAATAACTCTCTCCTCTACTATCCCTATGAGTTCCATGAGAGTAGGGCTTCTGAATACTTTAATGATTCCTTTCTCTACTTCGTGCAAAACAGTGACTTCTGGTGCATAGTCTGTGTTCCACAGATATATGCGATTGGCTCACTGCCCACTGTACAACTCACTCCCGACCCCTTTTTATTTTGGTCGCCAGAAAAAGTAGCTCTAACTTTAGTATCCAAAGGAGATATATCATTTTACAATTTTGTATATATTTATGTTGACCTTTTCCTCTCTATGATTTTAATTTTTTTATCTTTTATCTTTACACAACCAGATTGGAAGAATGTTAGGTGTATGGCTACATTAAGTCTAATACTAAGTTTCTTCACATCTTTTCTACCAAGCAAACTCCAGAACGCTGACCTCGCATGATGCCGGGAAGGCTGTGGAGCCACGGGAATCTCATTCGTTCTGGGGCCGTGTCACATGCGCTGCTACTTTGAAGGACAGTTTGATAGTTTCTTACAAATCAAACATACTTGTATTGTGAATAGTGTTCATCCAAAGGGGTTGAAAGGGGCTGAGTGCAGGCAGATCCTGCACGTTGATGTTCATAGCAGCCTTATTCTTATTTGCCAAAACGTGGAAGTAACCAAGGTGTTCTTTACTAGGGGAATGGATAAACAGTAATATATCCAGACAATGGGATAGTATTTAGTACTGAAAATAAATGAGGAAAAAAGAAATATATGAGCTGTCGAGTCAATGAAAGACATATGGAAGCTCAAATGCATGTTACAAAATGCATAAAAGAGAGTGTGGGGGCGCCTGGGGGCGCCAATGAGTCCAGTGAGTGTCCAACTTCGGCTCAGGTCACTATCTCACAGTTCAAGACTTCAAGCCCCGTGTCAGACTGTGTCCTGACAGCTTGGAGCCTCGAGCCTGCTTCAGATTCAGTTTCTACCTCTCTTTTGCTCTCCCCTACTTGAGCGCGCTCCCTCCCTCTCTCTCTAAAACAAATAAGCATTTAAAAATATTTAAAAAGGGGCGCCTGGGTGGCTTAGTCGGTTGGGCATCCGACTTTTGCTTAGGTCATGATCTCGCGGTTCGTGGGTTCGAGCCCTGAGTCGGGCTCTGTGCTGACTGCCAGCTCAGAGCCTGGAGCCTGTTTCAGAGTCTGTGACTCCCTCTCTCTCTGACCCTCCCCTGCTCACGCTGTCTCTCTCTCTCCTAGAAATAAAAATATTAAAAAAAATAAAAATATTTAAAAATAAAATAAAAAAAGATAGAAAAGGCCACATACTGTGATTCCAACTCGAAGGCTTTCTGGAAAAGGCAAGACTATTGAGAGAGTAAAATGGTCATTAGTTATCAGGTTTGGGACGGGAACGGAAGATGAAACTGAACACAGAGGACTTTGTAAGGCAGCAATAAGACTTGGTATTACTACAGTGGTAGATCTATATGCTTACACGTTCGTCAAAACCCATGTTTTGTACAAGAGTGAACCCTATTATTTGACAAGAGGGGTTGACGAGGCGAGGCTATGCGTGTGGGGAGGCGGGGTCAACGGGAAATCTCTGTACCTTCCTTTCAATTTTGCTGTCAACCTACAACTGGTCTAAAAAGTCTTTAAAACGGATGAATCGCACATACAAATATTAATTTTCATGGGCTGGGGTTTATTCCAGGCTTACACAGTAGAAGAGATGAACATTGTGCCTGTACTTTTTCTTAGCCATTGCCTGCGTGATTTTGCACCCAACATCCTGCAATTAAAATGTAACAACCTTCTGTCCAAGCTTCTTAGGACCTATGTGGTCCCCACTGCCCATATGAATTCTTCCCAAACACAAGCACTTTTTCCTCCTCTCTCCAGGCCCTTCCCCACCTTTAGAATACGTGGATACGTTTCTGTTTCTCTTAAAGGACAGAAAGTGAAAATAGAACACTTGCTTCAATTCTGTGAACAAGGGCTCTGCTTTCTGCTAGTGGGTGCTCCTGATGGACCGACAGATGCTCTGTTTTTTTCTTGAATCTTGGAACTCATTGGCATTCTTACAGACAGGCATTCAGTAATTGTTTTTGATTGCTGTCCATTTCTATCCCATGGTGCATATAGAGATTGCCAGGGGGAGGGTGTGCTCAGGGTTTGGAAGACTATTGAGTAAAAGGCACTGACTTTGGGTGGGGGTGTGAATTGCCGAGGAGGGATCCAGGAACCTGGCTCTGGACACAGTGTGAAGGGGAGAGGCCTGGGCTGCAGCAGGTGAGATGGGAAGTGGAGGTCAGCCCCAGAGGGAAGCGGGGCACATGGGCAGGTGAGCGAAGGAACACACATGAGTCTCACCCCTCAGTTGGGCATGGTGCCCGGGTGTGTTACATATGTTGGAAGGCTGAGATTTCTAAGTAAGGGAACTGGGCAAAGGATGAAGTCATTGGCTGAGACAGGGAATGTGGGAGGAAGAAGCTTGAAAGATACTTTATGTAACCGTGTGCAAACTAGTTGGTTTCTCTCCTCTGTGTATGTCCCTCCATCCTGTCCCCTGCTCATCTGGCTCATCTGGAATGGTAGATGGTGATGGGTGGGAACCCAAGGCTACGAACATAGATTTTGGTTACAATCTGGCTCTGGTGTGGGCCGTCTCCACACCTTACACACCTTGCTGCAAGTCACCTGCTGGCTGTGGCAACGACTCTCAACCGCCCCTCTGAGGAGAATGGCTAAGGAATTAACTAAGCAGTTAGGGATTCCTGGGACTCACAGACAGCACAGAGAGAGAAGGTGGAAGATAACTCAGTTCTTGTTACACTTAGTGATGATGATGTTAAAGACGGAGTTATAAGTAAAAATCGAAAAGAAATTGGGAACTTGGGTATACTCGTGTTAAATGCAATCCACCTCATCCTTATTTTCTAGTCTTAGAACTCTTCTGACGAGAGGAGGGGGGTGAATGCCCATGGGACACGGGCCCCTTTGAGTCTTTTTGCAGCTCTTTCCAAGTTAAACATTTCTGAATGTTCTTCCGGTGATGACAACCTCAGCCTGACACAGCAGATTTTCTCAGTAGACAGTTTAATAAAGCCGAGAAAAGGGAAATAAACTATTTGTGAAAGCACACACTTTTGTTTGTGTGATCTATCCTGCAAACTATTTGCAGTGTCTGAATAGGCTTCATTAGTGTGCGGCGTTCTTTTCTTTTTTGTAACTCCCTTAGAAGGATTCAACCTCTTTAGAAAGAGGTTTGCAGTTTCCCACTGCAATTCTTTAGTCAAGAGCCACAAATTAGGCAAAATGTACACAAATAGTAAATACTATTGACTAAAATCCATTTATAGCTTAGAATCCAAAGAGGAAAAAGAAAACCAGTAATTTATCAGCATGATTTAAATTACATAGATGGGAGGCGTGTGCATGGGTGTGTTTAGTGGGTAAATAAGAAAATTGGACACCTATCAGAGAGAGGATGGGGAGATTATCCTGTGCGTTGTCCTAATGTTTGGTGTGTATATCCTTCTGTCATTCCTAGATGACAACATTTAAAACTCTTAAGTGGGCTGTCAACGTATCATTGGTGAGAAAAAAAATCAAAGGTGAAATTATGATGGAATGAACTTTATGAATGTTGAAAATGATATATATTATCTTTCACATTCAGAGGACAAGTTAAAAGTCAATATAGGCGGCAGGCAGAAACCAAATATCAGAGGATGCTGGATAAATTATTCTTTTGCCAATCACTTCATTTTTCAGATGAACGATCCTAGGACTTAAAATTACAAAATTCATGACAGGGAAAATGTCAGAGATCTCAAGGAAATGTTGGCATGATCAGAATGTTATCACTGGAATTATATGCAAGTCCGGAAAACTTTAAAAAATTAGCGAGGTTATTATGCACTGTTGTCTGGGCCATTAATTAATGGAAAATAATTCCAAAGCGAAACATTTCTGCAATCTAGATGAGAGTACACAGAGTTACGGAGAGCAGGAAAATGTCCCAGGAGCACATGATAACACATGCTAGTTCAGGCTCTGCAGAAGGCTTTTTGTTGAAATACCCCCTAGGTTCGTTGATAAAGTCTATTCCCTTTTTGCTAGCTATATTTGAAAATGTTATAGTAAATGGACAGTTTTGAGTCTTCCATCTTAATCAGGGTGAACAATTTTAAAAGCAGACCACACAGTTAAATGCTCATCTTAAGAAGACCCAAGTTGTGTAACAGGGATCTGCAAGCATCAGGGGGAGAGAATGAGAAAGGGAAGGGCCCCCGATAGCTCAGCTCAGGACAGGGGCATCAGGAAGCCTCAGGCAGAAGCACAGAACTATGCTTCCTTTTCTTCTCTTTTCTTATCTTTTTTAATAGTTTATTGTCAAGTTGGTTTCCATATAACACCCAGTGCTCATCCCCACAAGTGCCCTCCTCCATGCCCATCACCCCACGCCCATCAGCCCTCAGTTCTCAGCATTCAAAAGTCTCTCATGGTTTGCCTCCCTCCCTCCCCCCCACTATTTCCCCCCTTCTTCTCCCCCTTGTTCCTCAGTTAAGTTCCTCCTAATCCTCCTATACGTGCAAACATATGGTATCTGTCCTTCTCTGCCTGACTTATTTCACTCAGCATAACACCCTCAAGGTCCATCCATGTTGCTACACATGGCCAGATTTCATTCTTTCTCATTGCCATGTAGTATTCCATTGAGCCTCTTCCTAAGTATCTTACCTATGACTTCATCTGTCTTTAAGATAATACTGTGAGTTTCATCATTGTTTCCATTTCCATGAACCAAGTGCACGAGAAATAAAATGGTATATTAGTCAAGCATTGTCTGTCCCTTTTTTCCCTTTATCCCTCAAGTCTTAGAAATGCTGATTTCTCAGTTGTGTTTCCTTCTTTCTCAACTCTTAAAATGTATGCACGACTTCAAGAAATGTGCCTGAATCTTCATTTGGAGATTTAATTTTATTCCATTAACTCTGGATGCTGTTTCTCACACAGGAGGCCACAGGAGACTTTTAAAACATCCCTTCCTTTTTGAGTAAGCCTGTCTTCTTGAAATGAGCTTAGCAGAAAGTCTTATGTGAAAGCAGTTTTTTGTTGACAGATCACTGGTATTGGTAGTGTTATTCTGATTTCTTATCTACAAAGTCAGGGATTTGGATTAGAACCTCTCCAAGGAATGTTCAGATCTTAGATTTAAGGATTTTGTTTATCAGTGCCAAACAATATAATTCTCATCTCATGAGGTCCAGATCAAATGCACATATCTCATGATTCCCAATCATTTAAGAAGTTGAAAGGATTTTCTCTTTTCTCTTAACTTTTATGGTGTTTGGAATCAACCTTGTTCTAATAATTACCACACCCTGCCTCTGCCACTAGGTTGAATGGGGCCCATAGATCCCGCTGCTGAGTGACTCTCTGCAGCAAGAACATGACCTTGGACATACGTGTTTTCCTTCATTCACAAAGATTGGGAACTAATATTGGAATTAGCGATTTTTTATAATTTTGTTTACCATGAATCTTGCATTGTTAATCGTACTTTTAAAGTAAGCGTATCATTTCCCAAAGAAACAGCGATTCCCTCCCCAGACTTGAGACCGGGAGCAGGCTGTTCTGTGGCTGCTTCTGAGCTCCCCGTGTCTTCCATCCCCTTCTTTCCTCCTCTCCACATAGGGAAGGGGCCATCTCTTCTTCTGAAAGTATCCTGAAAACAGATGTTTGTCAGAAAAATATGAAACTCCTTGTGTCTTACTTTGTCTCTTTTGTGAAGTATGTACTCCAGCCCACAGATCACGTGTGTAGTAAGTATAACTTAAAAAATCAAAATATTTTTTCTCCAGTGAGTCCTGGAGCCATCAGCCTGGGCCTGGTGGGCCACTTTCACCTCTTTTTGCTGTGCTGTGTTAGGTTCCAGAGAGCGTGTGCCATGTCAGGGCATGGCCAGGCAGGAGGAGCTGACATTCCCCCACAGTCCCCTCTACGCCGGCACCCCAGCACACTTCCGCTGGGGCCCTGCTGCTTACCCACTGCACAGCCCGTTGTTTCTGTGTTCTGTCCCTTCTGCCCGCCCTATACTATCTGTAGAGCAATTTTTGCTGAAGAGGTTACTAAGTAAGAGTAGGCAATGAAATGAACATTCCTAATATCAGGAAACGATTTTGATATATTTATATGGTTTATTGATGCAGATTCCCAGAACACTGTTGTTTTGGACACAAGGTGCGACATTATGTCACCAAATAGAGATCCCTAAAAGTTGAAGGAAAAATGTCAATGCAAGATTCTGTAGTATCCTCAGCAGCCTGAGCTTCTGCGGATGCAGACTGTATCGGCTCGACTGGGGCCATGCACTTCCTTGGTGAGAAACTTCAGTACTGGCATATAATTTTGATTCATTGAAATCTACTTATATCATGCAAGTTAGCCATATGAAAACAAAACCAATGAAGTATAAAATTGATTTCATGAAAGCAAAGACTTCAGCTTTCCTAAGTGACTCACGGGAGAGTATAAATTTTGAAAGAGTAGTTAGTACAGAAAGAGATCGTATTAGGGAAATATTATCCCAAAGTGTAGAACTGTTCAGTTTTTTTTTTTTTCAGAAAAGCAGTCTTACAGAAAAGACTTTATGCAGTTCTCAAGAGTACAGAAAATGTTTAATGAGTCAAATACGATGAGAAGAATGTCATAGGTAATGACAGGTAAAACTGGCTAGCAAGCAAATGAGAGAAAAGTTACACACAAATGCTGAGAAAGTCTTAACCAGGATTCTGAGTTAATAAGTAATGTATTACATTTTTCCTTTTCTTCCAGAACCATCGCCTGACCTTAAAATACTATGATATATATTATGTAGTCATATGTATTTTCTGTCCTAGATCACAGAAGTCACACACTAAACAGGCATTTTTCTGTGAGCCCAAGAATATTCAATGACTTCAGTGTGGGCTCAGGTTTTCATTTTCACTCCTGAAAACCAGAGGCAAGAGAAGAGAATTCATATCTCTTTATCACTGTGGAAATAAGATGGGCATTTTATATAAGTTCATCAATTAATGATAAGTTAACCTTTAGAATCTCTTACACTATTTGCAGGTAGTAACTATCTTTCCATCTAGTAAGATATCTTTCCATAACTATCTTTCCATATACATATAATACGTACACAAGTTAGGGATTATTCAGGTCTTAGAAACACCAAAATGACTTCTTTTGAAAGAACCTCTTTGGAACATAACTAACTCATGGTGAAAGTGGGGTTTACTCTCGATGAGTCATACTTTACTTACCATGTCCACCACTGGCATTTATGAATCAAATTGTATGTAGCTCAGAAGTATTCAATCATTTCAGAAGGACTAGACCTTCAGGATCAACAGGTTGGTTTCGTCAGATTTACACATCAGCAAATTGCACACTCATGGTTCCTTCATCCTCAATGGAACCAAAGAATGCACAAAAAAGAACAGACACACTTGACTTGGGGAACACAGTGGTTCTGAGCAGTCAGCTACCTCTGAAGCACATGGGACATTGAGGCTGTCATGTGTCTACACCTGAAAGAACGGGTGGCCAGGAGCTCTTAGGAATATCTGGATGAGTACTTTCTTAGTTATATCTGGTGAAATTAGGCAGATAAACAGTGCACATCTGCTCTACCCCATTATTTCATTTTATGCATCTGTGCTCTGAGTGAGCCTGAACCCTTGTTATTATCAACAGAGCAAAACAATAACAATAGCAGTATTATTATTGATACTAACCATATTTACAGATAATATCCATTGTGCAGCATGCTCAGAATTTCATATTCATTATCTGATTTAATTCTCACAAAACCCCTAAGAGATAGGCACTATTATTGTTTTTCACTACTGAGTAAACTTGTCTGCAAAAATATGGTGTGATAGCACTTTGCTGTTTTTATGCTTTGCTCAGGTCATTTTCTCCATGTTATATACCTAAACACTTTCACCAGAAAGCTCTACCTGATTCTAAAAGGTAGAACATTTGTTCTCAGTTTTCCAGCATGCTAATCTCTACTTCCACATAAAATTTCTACTTCATATTAGAGCTATTGCAGGCCATCCATAGATGCTATATCTCATAAACAATGCGTATCATATATATTATGTATTCCATAATATGTATATTACAGTATATATATACACAGTATTTTATATATATATATAATATATATGTGTAATATATATATTACACACACATTTCTTGTAGAGAAGGCACATAAGTTATATACTACAGGCTGGATGTAAGAGGGTTTAGTGAATTTTCATGTGTTAACTCATTTTTCCTTCAGTTTGTCAATACAGCCTCATCATCATTTAAAGGAATTGGCTTGATAACACACAGATAATGCATGGTAGAGATAGGAATTGGTTGTGGTTTGAGAAAACTCTATGCATGCTTTGAATCACCTTTAGCTGACCATCTGTAGACTTGAGTGTAGAATTGTATTAACAAACGATTAGCAAATTGGTATATCTTTTACTTGTTGAAGAGCTGACTAGTTGCTCCAGTAAATCTTAGTATCCCCTGAGACTGTATGCCGTGTCTTTGAATTTTAAATTCTTCCTCAGTTTAGTCACATATGACTGTGATTTTTGTTGTGATGTCCTAAATTCTCATGCTAATGTATGTAGCACATACAGAAGCATCTAGACAAGGAAAAGAGATAAACCATGCTTACAATGTGTTGATCCAATGTGGTGAAATGATGAATAATTATTATTGCAGTTTTTGGGAAGTGTGGTTTTGTTGTCTTTAGTATAAAATAAAATTCACCATTTTGACAATGCAGAACAAAGGAGGCAAGCATATAAAATGGGGAAGACAGTCTCTTCAACATGTAAGATGCTGGGAAAACTGGACAGCTACCTGCAAAAGAACAAAACTGGACCACTTTCCTATATCGTAGACAAAAATAAACTAAAAATGGATTGCAGACCTAAACCTGAGACCTGAAACTTTAAATCCCTCAAAGAAAACATGAATGACTAGAATGAAAAAGACAAGAAATAACAAGTGTTGGTAAAGATGTGGACAAAAAAGACCCCATGTTCACTGTTGGTGGGGATGTAAATCACTGAAACCACTATGGAAAACCATATGGAAGTTCCTCAAAAAATTATAAAGAGGAATGTAGAATTCAGTAATTTCAATTCCACTACTCAGCATTTACCCAGAGGAAACAAAAATGTTAACTTGAAGAGATGCATGCACCCCTATGTTTATTGCAGTATTATTTATAAGAGCCAAATTATGGAAACAGTTCAAGGGTCCATCAGTGAATGAATGGATGAAGAAAATGTGTTCTATGTACACAGTGGAATATTACTTAGCCATATAAAAAATAAGATCTTGACATTTGGATGGGCTTTGAGGGTAATAAGTGAAATAAGACAGACAGAGAAAAACTAATCCCAATGATGATTTCACTTATATGTGGAATCTAAAAATTAAATGAAGAAACAAACAGAAAACAGAAAAACTGAAACAGACTCATAAATACAGACTACAAACTGGTAGTTACTGAGGGAGGAGAATGGGGATGGGAAAAATAGATGAAGGGGATTATGAGGATAAACTTTCATAAAATAAATAAGTCACAGGTAAGAAAAGCACAGCATAGAGAATACAGTCGATAATATTTTAATAATGTGTGCTGACAGATGGTAATCATACTCATTGCACTGAGCACTGAGTAACATATACAGTACATAGTAACTTACATTGTTATTGAATCACTATGTGGTACACCTGAAACTAATATAACATTGTATGTCAACTACACTTCAATAATAAAAATTAAAATAATTCACCATTTTAATGAAGGCTAGTACACATGCATATTGATGGTAGACTTTATCTAAAAGAAATTTACAATATTTTCCAGTAAATGCAAAACTTTCACAAAGTAAAAACTCTTTGCTGATGATTGGATGTGAAGCATTCCTAAGTTAGACATCAATTGCAAACACCATATTGGATACCTATTATATATCCAGTAATATGTCTGGCAAAGCTCATCTCTATAATAATTACAAAATTTAGGTGGAGAAATAAACACTACTGTTATATTGGCATCCTTTCTTGTTGTCCTTTTATACACACTAACTAAACGCAAATACTAGTGCTGATTCTTCATCCCAAGTTGGAGCCAAAACCTTAAAAGTCGAGTGTGGTCTCCTGCGATGGATATGCTTAAACCCTACCTTAAAACTTATTTAAAGTTTTAAATCTTAAAACTTTGGAGATGTGTGTATAGCTGAAGGCGTGTTAATTTTAGGGTCACCTATCCACATTTCTATGTTCGTTAAATACTAGTGTTAATTTATAGTCTAATCTCAAATATCCACACTTCTACATTCATTAAGTACTAGTGTTAATTTATAGTCTAATCTCAAATCACTGAAAAACAACTTATGCATTTCAGTTTTAGAAATTAAATTCTAGAAATGTAAGTTGTCATAGACCAGTATCATCTTTGCATTATGTATCAGCAAAATATTCACTTATTCTAGTGTCAAAACTCATTTATTAGGGAATAGGCTTTTCAGTGACACTGAATTAGGAAAAACTTAACCGAGTTATATAAACAGTCTAGAGTCTACAGAAAGAGAGCCAGCATTTATGTTTTCTAGCTATTTGGGCGATCATCTGAAAGTAATGCAAAATAAAATCTTTTTAGGCACAAACAGCTTGGACGGGTATGCTAGGTAAACACATGTAAAAAATTGTAGATTATACCTAAGTGTATGTAATATGCTTATTTATATAAGCATATAAGCATATTTATTAAAACATATAGATGTCTTTGCTTTCAGGAGGATCGGGAAAGTATGGACACTGTTAATAAGAAGCAATAGTGGGCGGTGGTTGATTTTGAAGAATTTCCGTCTCCTACTCTATATCCTTTTGTTTCTAACTTCTTAAAATTGTTTATTACTATTATAAAAATAAAACATAACCAGCCATACTTTTTAAAGGAAGTGCATTTAAAAATGTTCCTACTTCCATACGTGACATCAGGCACTGCCGTGAAGGTTTGCAATGAGGTTGACTTCTCACGTGAGCTCATTCAAAGCCGTGTTACAGAGGCTCTGCTGAATGGTGACGGGATAAAAGACTGAGAGACGAGAAAGAATTTAGCTGCATGGTTCAATAGCTCAAAGTCTGGCCAGCCTATAAACAAAATGATTTTCCAGAGCCTCTTAGAAAAAAGTCCACAGAAATGACTCACACTTATGTTGATTTTTCTTCTTTTGTTGAAGAATTATTTTGCTACTGTGCTTGTCTTTACAATGGAAGATTGCGCCGGAGGCTGAAAGTCAGAATTCTAAAGAAAGTTTCTGAAATTCTAACAAAATATAGAGACTCAAGAGTTCTTTCTTTGGTTTTCTGTTCACTCTTTAAAAAGTTATTTATTTTTTAATTCCAGTATAATTATTGTACATTGTTATATTAGTTTATAGTGACCCAACAGTTTCGTATATTACTTAGTGCTCATCACAACAAATGTACTCTTTAATCTCTTACCTATCCTCCCCCACCCTCCTTCCTGGTAATCATCAGTTTGTTTTCTATAGTTAAGAGTCTCTTTTTGCTTTGTCCCTCTCTATTTTCTCTTTTGTTTGCTTTGTTTCATAAATTCCACATGTAAGTGAAATTATATGGTATTTGTCCTCTGACTTATTTTGCTTAGCATTATACCATCTAGCTCCATCCGTATAGATGCAAATGGCAAGTTTTTATTAATTTTTTGATGGATGAGTAATACTCCACTGTGTGTGTGTGTGTGTGTGTGTGTGTGTACACACATACACATATACCATATCTTCTTTATCCATTTAGCTATTGATGGATATTTGGCTTGCTCCCATATTTTGGCTATTTATTACAAATAATGCTGTAATAAACTTAAGGGTGTATGTATCCTTTTGAATCAGGGTTTTCATATTTGTAGGCAAATACCCAGTATTAGAATTATTTGATTATAGGGTGGTTCTATTTTTAATGTCTTGAGGAACTTCAATAATGTTTGGCAGAATGACTCTACCAGTTTGCGTTCCCACCAACAGTACAAAAATGTTCCTTTTCCTCCACAACCTCATCAATAGTTATTTCTTCTTTTTGTTTTTTGTGGATTTTTTTTGTTTGTTTGTTTTCCATTCTTACAAGTGTGAGGTGATGTCTTCTTGTGGTTTTGGTATGTATTTCCCCAATGACAAGTGTTGTTGAGCATTTTTTCATGTTTCTATTGGACATCTTTATGTCTTCTTTGGAGAAATGTCTGTTCATCTCTTCTGTCCATTATTTAATTGAATTGTGTGTGTGTGTCTGTGTGTGTGTGCTGAACTGTGTAAGTTTTTAATATATTCTGTATACTAATCTTTTACTGGATATGTCATTTGCAAATATTTTCTTCCATTCAGTAGGTTTTCTTTTTGTTTTGTTGCTTGTTTCCTTTGCTGTGCAGAAGCTTTTTATTTTGATGTCATCCCAAGAGTTTATTTTTGCTTTTGTTTTCTTTGATCACTCTTTTATTATTTACTCAGTCTTTGGTATTTGCTTGAACATGGCTACTGGCCTGAACTGTGATATACCCAAAAATAGCAAAATAGATAGCAGTGCAGTATCTGTTATCATTGATTTCATTCTCAGAAAATAAGCTTAAATATAGCAATTTTTTCTGAATAGTCACAAAAAATTTCACAAATAATATATGTCAAAGAACTTAAATCAGATACATTTATTTCAATAAATATTTTAAAATTATTTTGTTTTAAAAATAATATACTCCCTTGGGGCGCCTGGGTGGCTTAGTCGGTTAAGCGTCCGACTTTCGCTTAGGTCATGATCTCGCGGTTCGTGGGTTCGAGCCCCGCGACGGGCTCTGTGCTGCCAGCTCAGACTGCTCACGCTGTCTCTCTCTCTCTCTCCTAGAAATAAATAAACATTAAAAAAATAATAATATACTCCCATGATAAAAATTTTAATAAGCAGAAAAAAAAGAATACCATGGAATTCTCTTTCCCTATCCTGTAAAGCTACTACCTTTTTTCTCTTCAGAGAAGACACCCATGGTATCTCCCCAAATTATGTATGTGCATGTGTATCAACATGCATTTATATGTATACACAGTATAAACACCACAGACAGCGTGTATCTGTGTTTATATATAGAGAGATGCATGTTTTGTGTGTGAGCAAGATGAAGAAGCATTTTACCTGTGGGATGAGGTGATAGATACCTATGTGTTTGTGTGTGTATATATATGCAGTTTCTTATGTCTTTCTTTTATTCATTTTATCAGTGACTAAGTACATTGTCACTTATGTAATTTGTCCCCAATTAATGGACTTTTAACTTGATTCGCATTTTGATTATAGTAACAATGCTTTGATAGTATTATAAATACAGAAATATATGCATAAATAAATAGCATGTATAAATAAAAATAAATATATAATCTAGAAAATGATCTGATAGTGTTATAAATATATAAATACGTCTAAAATATATATAATGTTGATATGTGTATATGTAGGTCACATTTTTGAAATCGTATTTTTAGGTCAAAAGATTTCTGCATTTTAAATACTGAAAGACATGTCTAAATTAGTAAAAACAAAACAAAACAAAACAACAACAGAACAGAAGCAGTTACACAAATTTGCACTTCTGAAAATATGTCCAGTATCTTCATCGAGACTATATTTTGAACTGTTGACTTTTTTTAAAAGTCTTTTTGATTCTTAAAATGACTTGTGAATGAGGGTAGCTTATTTGAATGGTTTAATTTGTAGGCAAATATTTGCAGGTAATTTTGGGTAAGATACTGCTCTTTTACATATATTATTTTTACATTACTATTTTTAATTCTTATGAAATTAAATATATGTAGAAATGTCACAGATGATAATGTGTCTGGGCCATAATATTAATTCATTTACGGAAACTCACAGGCATGCATTGTTGACCACTATTGTATTTGCTAAGCATTTTGGAGTTTTCCTCTATACTGTCCTATTCATAAGATGGTATTTTTTATGAATTTCTTTGATTTTTGTACTTCGGGTTCACTTCTCTTGCCCAAGTCAGCATGTGTGCATCTAGGCTTCTTCAGAAACAATATAGGCTTATTTTTATTCTCTCTTGGCTTTACTATTAAGAAACTTAGAATTAAACTTGAAGCCTGCCTTTAGTAAATGCAGGCCTTTATAATGTGTATTTGCACATAACTTTATGCTCCTTTGCCTCACAATAGTTTTTTTTTTTTTAACTTTGAAATAGGTGAATAAATAAATATTTACGATGGGAAATATGGTCAAAAATATATTCTTCTAAATACACATTTACATATAAACACTTCCATATACACTGTCACATATGTGTGAAACCCTCTTAGGTCAGTATACAAATGTGAGAAAATGGGAAAAGTGGAAAGAGTGTTGGAAGTTAAATGAAAAGAATCACTGAATTATTGAAGATTTTATTAAGTAGTGAACTTATGTGAAAACGGTTTAATAATGCACAGCATCGTATTATAATACACATTTTTCCATTTCCTTAATTTTAAAAAAGCACATTGAACATGTAGATCACTGTACTAATTTGGGCCTTAGTAAAAATTATTTTCAATTTTCAGTTGTTTTAAGTATAAGAAAAATCATATACTTCAATGGTGTCTAAAATGATAATTTTATTAAGTAATTGAAGCAAAACTATCAAAGCATTAAGAAGGGGATATACATGATTAATTAATTTTGTATTTTTGAATTAATTGGTACGACCCATATAAGGGTGATGAAATTAGGTTGGCAGCAGTAAGGTCTATAGTGGCTGAGATCAATGAAGAGAAGGTCATATGTCATTTAGTACAAAAATGAAAATGTACCCCAAAAACCTACAGGTGACGAAATACCCAGAATTGCATATTGATTTATTTATGGAAACATTCAAGTGTCTCTTGTCACATATGCATATTTAAACTCTGTTAGAACAAGTATTTGCTATTTTAATACTTTTAAGAGAACACAATAGAAATTCAGATAATACATCCTTTCTAATGTAAAGAATTAGATATTGAATAATAAAGTCTTTTTTGATCCTTAAAATGACTTGTGAATGAAGGTAGCTTATTCGAATGGTTTCATTTGTAGCCAAATATTTGCAGGTAATTTTGGGTAATCTCAATTGAGTATTAAGGCCATGGAAGTTTGCATAAGTGGTTCAAACTCCAGGAGTTCCAGGTAAATACTAAGTCCTCGATGGGATAATGTGGGTATAAAATGATAGGAAGTTATTATGCGCAAAATCTCTCTGCAGGGCTCCCCAAACTCCTGTTGCCTTAGAGATGGAAAGTGAAATACATGAATCAAGCTGGGACTTTCTCATTGCATCTTCCTAGAGCAGGTGCTGCAGAACTAAGTATGGGTCTATTGCTGTGTTTTGCATTGTGCATTCAGCATCATGTGAATGGGTTGAGTTAAGTATCTGCCACCTTCAGCTGCATTTATTGTTTGGTGGCATGCCTCAGTAGGAAAGGGAAGAGGCAGGAAAGAGTTCAGAGTCTGGAGATTTGATGCTGCCTGAGACACTCCATCCATGAGCATTAGGCACACAATGGATGTATGCCTTGCCTAAGACCTTAGGGAATTCCTCCCTAAAGAGTAAGGCTCTTTAAGCAAGATGATTTAGGACATTCTTAAAACTCTGACTATCTAAATGTGTATGAATTTTTTAAAATTAGTATCTAAATGAATAAGCACACTCAAAGTTTTTCCTTGAATGCAACATGGCGTGATAGAAAGAGACAAACTTGAAGGCCCAATGAGCTGAGTGTGCACAGTTCCCATCCTTGATAACAAAGAACCTTTGGACTAATCCTTGCCCACATTAAATGGGGGAGAAGTCATTTCACTTGGTTTCTGTGAGAATTTAAGAAAAAAAATATAGAAAACTCTTGGAGAATTAGTTTAAGCAGGTTCAAGTGACTGCCTAGCAGTTAGATTCTCAGGTGAGGCCGTTTGAGTTCTACACATATTGAATGGACTATGGGCGGACCTGCGCAATTTTACAGATGACCCCATTGGTCCAACATGGCCCATGACTGACCACCCTGCTTGTCACTGGCAGAGATGAGAGTCAAATATATATCTTCCTCTCTCTGTATCACAAACACTGGACTCAGAAGCAGCCTCAGTAATTGCATATGAAATAATACAAAATATTATAACAAGATATGCTAAGGTTCTTTCATACATTGGGTGAAAAGAAAGGGGCGCCTGGGTGGCTTAGTCGGTTAAGCGTCCGACTTTCGCTTAGGTCATGATCTCGCGGTTCGTGGGTTCGAGCCCCGCGTTGGGCTCTGTGCTGACTGCCAGCTCGGAGCCTGGAGCCTGTTTCAGTCTGTGACTCCCTCTCTCTCTGACCCTCCCCTGCTCACGCTGTCTCTCTCTCTCCTAGAAATAAATAAAACATTTAAAAAAAAAAAGAAAAGAAAAGAAAGACTTCTTTGTGTAACTGTGGGTCTCAGAGAGTCTGGGCAAATTGATAGAATATGGAAAAATATCCTAAAATCTGTTCCAAATACCTACAGGCACCTGTAGCACATATGTGACAAAATTACAAAGATATACATAGGACTAGGTGAAAGAAATCTTGAAAAAAATCATGTTATTTCTTTTTTGTGAACATGTTTCCAATTTTCTGGATAATTTTAATCATTACTAGAAAATGTGGCTCAATTTGTGCCCTGTTCACCTTTAGGTTTTCCAGCAGTGCCTAAAAATTTATTTCATTTAAAAAAAAATCAACGTAGATTTCTCTCTCCAACTGAACCCTCATTTGCCAGCTACTTGAAAGTAAGATTCATTTCCCTACTATCTTATTTCAAAAATAATTCTGTTGTCTTAGATCCTGATCAGTCATCTATTTTGGTGAGAGAACAAGGTTTTCCTTTTTTCTGTTTGATTGTGTTTGCCATTCCCAAAATAAAATGCCTACAAGAATTATTTGGACAGGAACTAACATTATTATTATTTTTTTGTGTTAACTAGGTATACCATAGAATATCATGTTAGATGACCTTGAGGAAAAATCAGTGGACTCATGCACTGGAGAACAATGAACTAGGGTGGCCTGGAAGACTAGGGAACAAGAGAGACCCATTTCCTGAACTTAACTTGAGTCACTCTGTGTAGCTTATTTAATAAGCCAGGCACTTAACCTCTATCATAAGGAGAGGTTGATGCTATCATCGTATACTGACTAAACAAATCTTAATGCAAGGTGGATTTTAAAAATATTCTTATTCAAATAAGAGCTAATTTCCCTCTACAGTACGATGGCACTGTGCAGAGTCAGCCTTAAACACCACCAACAGCCAGATTCTGTAGAACAGTGGCATCTTGAAATCTCAGCCTCTCAGCTCCTGATACTTCTGTTCCTTACAGTGAAATGCAGGATACCTCTGCTTCACTGGGACATGTCTGTTTTAGTCTGCAAACTTGGAATTCTAAGTCTGTGAGTGATCAAATCTAAATCTCGATTTGATCTTGTATTTTAACAAGCTGCGGGTGGGGCACTTGGGTGGCTCAGTCGGTTAAGCGTCGGACTTCGGCTCAGGTCATGATCTCACAGTCCGTGGGTTTGAGCCCCGCGTCAGTCTCTGTGCTGACAGCTTGGAGCCTGGGGCCTCTTTCGGATTCTGGGCCTTCCTTTCTCTCTGCCCCTCTCCCACCCACTCTCTATCTCTGCCTCTCAAAAAAAAAAAAAAAAGTTAAAAGACATAAAAAAAACAAGCTGCTGAATGCAAAACTAATATACTAATATATTCATCCTGTTCTTTGTGCTGGACAACAGTGGAATGGTAGATGGTGATGGATGGGAACCCAAGGCTAGGAATATAGATTTTGGTTACAATTCCAGGCATTTCCCCTCAAATCTACATGTGATACACCCTTTATGTACCCAGCTTCACAACGTCTATCCTCTGTGAGATGCAGGATACAGTCAGCTGCTGGCTCCAGGGGTGGTCCCTGGGGGGCAGTGCTACCTTCTTCCTTAAGCTGATACAAGTGTGGGGCTCCTTTTAGCCACAGCCAAGACTGCTCTTCACGCAGGCACCCTCCCTGCACGAAAACACCCCCAGCTGCTTCCCCCCCCCNGCTACTAAACCCACCCCACTGCCCCAGGGAGGCGGCATGCTCCCTTCATTAGCTGCTTGTCCTGTGCAGCGAAGGGTTTTGCAGTTAGTTTGCAGACACCGATGTGTGAGGCCGAAGGCTCAGGGCCCCCAGCAGAGGCGCCGGGAGGAACGAGGCAGGTCCCTGGAAGTTGCGGGAGGTGGGTGGTCCGGGGTCAGCGATGTTCCCCGGAAGCCCGTGATTAGGTTAACACAGAAGGCCAACCCCAGCCCTGCTCCGTGACTCCCTGGAAGGGATGTCACACCCCTGAACCTCTATGTGTTAGTCTCATAATTGAAATAACACTTTGACACTTCATAATCCTGCACCTTATGTGTCTCCTCATAATACTCTCAAACTTAAGTGTGAAACAATTACTCGTAGACATGTGGGAGAATAAGGATGTCACTGACGGAAGATAGAATTTTTTCCCCACTAGGTTGATTTTTCCAAAAATCAAAGTGGCCAGGGGCGCCTAGGTGGCTCAGTTGGCTGTTTCCAACTCTAGGTTTTGGCTCAGGTCATGATCTCACGGTTCATTAATTTGAGCCCCATCAAGATCAGCTTGCCATTCTCTTTCTCCCTCTCTCTCGCTCTCTCTGCCCGTCCCCTGCTCATGTGCCTGTGTGTGCCCACGCTCTCTCTCGAAATAAACAAACTTAAAAAAGAATCAAAGTGGCCCATGTATTTAGACTTCAGTTTACATTCTGTATTTGAACCCTAATATGCCTTTTCTAATATTAATAATAGCTAACACTTGAAAAATCTCATTGATCCTCCTCATTTCTAGCACCTATTAACCGAGTACCTTTGCACGGCACCAATGTATATTACTTGCAGAGCTATTTAAATTAGACTGTTCAGCAGCACAGGGTTCTTTAACTTCTCCAGGAATAGAGGAAAGTGTGAAAAAACAGGTGATTAGAACACATCCATTTTTCTATGGGAGATAATTGGTCTTAACATGTCGCCAGTGTGGGGCTTGCATAGACCCCATCAGCAGTCTGGCGGCACTTGCTTGAAGGGACGGACCCATTTCATTCTGGCCATCGAGGTGGGAGGTGGGGGCAGCCCCGCAGAGGTGGGGCTGGGCGGGGAGCCCGGGGGTGCACAAGCAGGGGAGGGGCGGGGCTGTGTGGTTGGCATTAGCCTGAGAATGAAGGACCCAGGTGTCAGGCCGAGCGCGGTTCACTCTGTAGTTTGGAAGCAGGTGGGTAAATCAGATTAGTAAGAGTTCTTCCCTGGGGGTGCCTGGGCGGCTCAGCCGGGGAGCCTCGCGGTCCCAGGGTTCGTGAGTTTGAGCCCAGCTCAGAGCCTGCTTGGGATTCTGACTCTCCCTCTTTCCCTGCCCCTCCCCGTCTAAAAAAAAAAAAAGGGATTCTTGCTGATTCGTCTATTCGGCGGTGATGTTTGATTTGCTTTGATGACTCCTGCCTCTGCTTTAATGTATCAAGGGCCCTTTCGCTCCTCCGGTTCTGTTGCTGGGGGTGTGGGGACGCCAGCCCCGCAGGCTCCGGAGGCTTCCAGCTGAGTTCAGAAGGTGGCCTTCTGCGCTCAGATCCGCACACGTGGGTTCCCGCGTGGAGACACCAGCACTGGCCTGTCCTGTGGGTAAAGCTGCTCACTGAGACCTGGGAGGTGAGCGCCTGTCCTTGAGCCCGCTGTCACAAACGCTCCACCCGCCTGTGTCGTGCCCTCACGTCTCCCTTCTGCCCTCACGACTTCTGCAACATCGCGCTCTGCCCGCACGTCTTCCATGATGTCTGGTTTAATCTTCCCCAGGTGCACTCACAGTCTCCCTTGGGAAAGGAATCCGTAAACTACGCAAATTCGATCCCCCACCTATTCCTTCACAAGGGTGCAGGGAATAGTCTTTTCCAATCAAGAGATCAGAATTTTGCATCTTTGTATACGAGGGAAAAGTTAGTGCTAGGATTGGTTTGGGCATCAGGAAAATGGGACACATCCCTTTTCCTTTGTAACAAAATAAAGTCAAGAGAACTGAGTTGGCTTTATTAAATTTTCCTTTTGTGGTTTAAACGTGTGCATGTGAACCATTCTTCAGCAGTGCTGTGGAGGGGGCTTGGTACCGCAGGGGTGGGGCGTACACTTTTCACCAGGAGTGACTGTCCCCTTTGTTGGACTTCACTGCCAGTGAGTTACCCTCCAGGGGTTTGCCTTCAATATCTTCCCTACTCGTTGCTCAAAGCTTGGCTCTATCATTGATGTTTATAATGATTTCATTTACCAGTCTGATCATCTGTGCATATATAATGCTGTTCTCATGGAACCCCAGTTACTGGTCCCCAATCAGTAATCAAAGTTACTGCTTGGCTCAGTATTTCTTCTCTCCCTGTGACCCCAGTTTGAAATCCCTCCTGTTGCCAGAGCTCAAAACACAGGCTCTAGAGAGAGACTCCCGGCTTGAATGTTGCCTCTAGCACTCACCCACTGCGGGGTCCTAGACAAAATTATTGCAGATGTCTGAGGCTTAATTTCCTCACCTGCAAAACAGGACAATATTTCAGGGATTGTATGCGAATGTGGCAAAGTCCAAATAGTGATGGGCATTTAGTAAATGCTCTGTAAGGTTAGCTGGTGTCAATCAGAGTTGGTGTGTGTGTGTGGTAACCCAATTCTAGAAAATCCACTCAACACGAAATCCTTCCTGACATACAATGATCACTTGTTCAGAGTCAGGGCAGGGAATTCTGCCTTCAGTCCTTTGACTACATTATTTCAGTCCCGCCGAGCTCTGGCCGGACAGCAGCTACCAGCAAGAAATGGACTAGGTCCTTGTGAGCTTCTGTTCTCCGCTAAGCCATTCGGTGAAACTGTTGTATTCCAGGTGTTTTCCCAAGTTTTTCAAAGTAATTACTACTCACGTTTTATTCCTACAACAAATGATTTTTCTTTTTTAATATTTATTATTTTTGTGACAGAGAGAGAGAGAACGAGAATACAAGTGGGGGAGGGCCAGAGAGAGAGGGAGACAGAGGATCTGAAGTGGGCTCTGTGTGGACAGCAGGATGTGGGGGTTGAGAACCATGGGGTCATGACCTGAGCCCAAGTCAGTTGCTCAATCGACTGAACCACCCAGGCGCCCTGATTTCTTTTCTGAACAGGCAACATTTCTAGATTCTCATCCTGTCTGGGTCTGTTGTAGTTGGTGAAATTTACCAAAGCCCTGCAGATGTTCTCACAGTTCAGAGAACTCATCAGGTAAGTGAGGAAGTGTGTATTCATATAAGATCATTATATAGTCTTTGAAAAAATACAATGTTCATTTGAAACAATTCCTTTTTGAACAATCATTACGAAAGATTCAAGTATTTTATTTATTTATTTAAAGGAAAATTTAATTTTTTTTAATTTAGTTTTTTAGAGAGAGAGAGAGAGAGCAGGCGAGCATGCACACCCATGAGCTGGAGAAGAGCAGAGAGAGGGAGAAAGAAAGTCCCAAGCAGGCTCTGTGCTGTCAGTACAGAGCCTGATGCGGGGCTCAAACACACGAACCCTGAGATCACGACCTGAGCTGAAATCAAGAGTCGGATGTTTAACCAACTGAGCCACCCAGGGGCCCCTCAGAAATTTAAAAAGTATACAAAAAGTACATATGAATTGTATTAATTCCACCGGAGAAATCGTAAATCCACTCTCCCGTGTACCTTCTCTTGCCTGGGTACTTCATGAGCTCCACAGGCACCTACGGTGTTTCTAACCAGACTCATTAAAAACCTTGGTTTTCCAAAGTGTTCGAAGAGATTCTTCAGTTCTGTGTCAGGATGCCCCGATTCTCCTGTGTCTCTCTTGTTTTCCTCCCTTCCGGTAGCTTCCGACCGTCGTCTAGGTAGCGTCGACTGTAACGCTATGGAGTTACAGCGGAAGGGTCACAGAAAGGGCTGGCATGGGGCTGGTGTGTGCTTAGAGTCAGGAGTTCAAAAGCCTCTCTCTCTTTCTTTCTCTCCCCTCCTCCCATGGATCCTTGATCTCTTTTTTGCTTCATTCTCTCTCGCTCTCTCTCTCTCTCTCTCTCTCTCCCCCTTCTTCCCTCCCTCCCTCTGTATGGGTGTATCCATGTGTAACGTTAAATGCAGTGTATTCCACCTAACTACTGGGTTTGAATTTCAATTTTACAGCAGTTAGGTTCACAATCAAGAAGGAAATCTCAATTTCAAATTATTCTTTGTCAGCTATCACCGTAAAATAAATACTGTACACATCTTTTGTCAGGCCCTTGAGTGATTTTCCTAATATGACTGAGACTCAGAGAAACTCTACATGATTGTCTCACCCCGTCACTCGCAAACTGGGGGCCCAAAGGGAGCCTCCGCTCGTGGTTCACGGGCACGCTGTGTGTTCGATGAGCATTGAATACACTGCCCCTCAGATGAGAAAATAAAGCAGGAACGCTGCGAGATATTCTGGCTAACCCAGGGCTTATCTAACATCCTAACGTGGAAATGCAGACTATCTGGGGGGAAACAGATTGAAAAGATCTTGATGGAAAAATCCTCCTAATGGATTTTGTACTAGAAAGACAATTTATAGATCCTTATCCCTCAGGTGGAGATGGTGTTAATAGCACAGAAGGCTCCAGAGTCGAGGAGGAGAGCAGTGGAGTAAAGTACTAAACAGTCGTACTTACAAGCGGAGAAAATGCTGTTACTATTTCAATGTTATTTATAAATGATGCTGTTTCTACTGTCACAATAAAGTCACATCCAGAGGATGTTCCTTCATGCTCGGGGGCAAAATCTGCTTAGATTCTTGTTTCCAGTAGTGTTTTACAGACTCTGTAATTATGAAATAACTTTCTCAAAATAACTCGATGCATTGCTGGAGAGAGAGGATCAGTGGAATTAATTCTCGGCAAATTTGTTTAGAATGCAATTTGGGGAAAATGTATTCCTTTTTTTCCAGAGGTACTTTTATTGGCATAGGGCTTGGGGAGACAGCGAACTCCCTCGGGAGTTTTAATAGTGCGATAAGGTATATACCAAGTGTACGAAGTCAGCGTGAGCAAATGAGAGTCCGCTCAGGGTCCTGGGAAGAATAACCCACTAAGTAACTGGGATGTGAGCAGTGAGTAGTATGTGTAAAGCTCGGAAGCCTTATTATTATTAATTATTATTATTATTATTATGGCATAAATCTCTGAGGAAGACAAGGTGTAAGTTAAAAAAGATGCCGTGCTTTAATTGCTGATTTATAAAGTACTAGACACCAAAACAAGACATGTGATTTTAGAACGTTTTTCCTCCAAAGTACTTAGTGCCATGTGAGACACCTGTGCGTAACTCCTGGGGAAAAGGTGGCATTAGACTTACAAGTTAGTCCCCCGTAGCACTGGCAGACCAGAGCGGGGCACACTGGCTAGTTCTGCCCAGAGCCGCCTTCTCTAACCAGAGCAATCAGTACCATTAAAATAATTCCATGATTTTGTATTATACCCTTATTCGTTTATTCGTAATAAGGGAGGAAGATTTCCCTTATTCTCTCTCTGAAGGGAGAGGGTCCTGGGGATATTTTAACGGTTGGGCTGCAGACCCCTCCGGGGGCCTCCTGGAGTGACCAAGGACCACAGGGAGCATGTTCCTGCCTTCCTGGGCTTCCTTTCCTTCTGACCCATGGGTCCAGCCCGAGGGGGACCCATTGCCGAGGCCCCTCCTGTGTTCCTCATTCCTTTCTCATGTCTAGCCTATACCTGGCCTCCTTCATTGCCTGCCCAGTCCTCTGCAGTGAAGTCAGTCTTACTCTTTCTCAACTCTCTGATCTGACTTGGATTCTATAAAGCAAATTACAATAATCCCTTTATTTTTTGGAATCGCTTGAAGGAATAGGGGGAGAGTCAAACTCGTGCACTCTTTATAAAACAGTTTGACGCCAGGGAGGTTGGTGTCCTCTCGTTCACTAGAGCTATACTGTGTCCATATGTACATGTATGTGTGTGCACGCATACATCCGCAGGTACGCACACACAGAGCTTTTGAAAAGGAATGGAGTCGGGGCGCCTGGGTGGCTCAGTCGGTTGAGTGTCCAGCTTCAGCTCAGGTCATGATCTCACGGTTTGTGGGTTTGAGCCCCATGTCGGGCTCTGGGCTGACAGCTCACAGCCTGGAGCCTGTTTCACATTCTGTGTCTCCCACTGTCTCTCTGCCCTTCCCCAACTCATGCTCTGTCTCTCTCTGTCTCAAAAATAAATAAAAACAAAGACAGACAGACAAAATCTTAAAAAAAAAAAAAAAAAAGAAAAGGAATGGAACCAAAGTTACCAGGATAGATTGGACAGAGTATTCTCATTATCAAGAAGGCTGCTAGAAATACCATGACATTTTCAAAATGTAATCAAATACATTAACGTGAGAGATATGATCCTTTTAGGGAGCGAAATCTGTCTCTCACGCAGAACTTCAGATAAGAAAGTTAAATATACCTTATGTCATTGACTGTGTGCATGTGTGAGTGTGTTCTTTTCAATTCTTGTTTTTAAGAGCTCTGTAAATCATATACATGTCCATCTTCATAGATGGGAAAATCACTGAATTTTCTGGAACATGTATCCTGCTTAAGGCAACTTGAACATATGCACATTGTCAAATGAATTATGAGTTCACTTTCTAGCTTCTTACAGGAAAATACGTAATTGCAATGGTATATGTCCCTTCATCCTTAGATATGTAGATGTAAATACATATCTCTGCTAGACGTAGGATTTCTTTATTCCTGAAGTTAGTATGGAGAATTATTTCAAGATGGCACCAGTAAATGACTTAGGGTATTCCTTCTGTGTTATCACTTAACGGGCAGATAACAAGCTACCTAGAGTGACTTAATTCCTAATAAGCACTAGACCACAGGCGATGTCTTGACCCTTTGGATGAGAAGTAGTTGTCTAACTATGAGATGCCCTGATCTTCCTTTGTGAAAGTGATTGCTCTCCGGGTTCTGTCCTATTACTTGTCGTCAAGTGTGCGGAGAGCAGGTGAGCGTGAAATCTTTTCTTAGGCTCTTGTAAAGGCAGGATTTTACAAAATGTTCTGCCTCTAGACTCTCGTGACCTACTAATAATCGCAACTTAGTATTATTGGAAACTCTGTGTCGGGCTAGGATGAAGTAATAAAACCAGATGATAAACTGCATTCTTGTTCCTGAATCAATCCCGACGCAAATAAATGTGACGAGAGCTTGTCAAGGGGAGAAAGGCAGCCGACACGCACCGTATCTGCACTTGGGATTGTCTAATGCAAAAACAAGACTTGAAGCTTTAATTTCTCAATGACAGTGACAATAAAGTATTTGACCAAGTAAAGTACAATAACAGGCAAGTACAGTAGCTTCTTCGAATATCTTTGCAGCTGAGCCAATCTTCTGACATATCACAGACCCAAAACATTTTGAAAATCTTAAAGTAAAAGCTGTTTAATTCAGTCTTTGACCAAGAAAGATTAAATAAACCGATGGTCCCTGAGTTTAAAACCCAACATATAGATTTTAGCAACAGAATTACATAACAGCTTGCATGTGTATATTTATGGTCTATATGTTACAATAAAAGTGTGTAGTTGAAATCTTTACTCTGAATTGATTTGCATATTTTATCTTAATTGTTAGAAATGAATGATGTGTTGAGCAGAAAAGAAAAATAAATAGGCATTATTTTGAAAGGTCAAAAGGTAAGATGTGATCATAACATACTTTCTTTAATTGGATTTTATAGTAATTTCTACACAGATTCCTTTCTGAGTGAGGGCAGAAATTTTCATTTGGTCAAGTCTAGGTAGACTTTGTCATTTCAGTGTGGATGTGTGTGCAGGGGTGTGTGTGTGTGTGTGTGTGTAGGAAAGGGTGAGTATGTTTGTGTGTGTGTNGTGTGTGTGTGTGTGTGTGACCTTTCCTAGATGGTATCGAAATCCAAAGCTTCTGTATGACCCCGAAGCACCAAGAGTAAAAGGGGCCCCTGCTGTCTGCCTTCTCCTGACCCAACCTGAGATGTAACACCTGCAGGTTCTTGTTAGGAGTGGCTGGACAGACTCCCAGAGAGGCCAAGCTGTCCTCACTAGTCATGTGTTCTCGTATACCCAGGGCCATGAAGGAAAAGCTTCTTTGCCTCTCTTGGGTTGCAGAATCTTTTTATAAGTTTATTCATTTATTTTATTTTGAGAAAGAGAGAGTCTCAAGCAAGGTCTGCACTGTTTGTGCAGAGCCCGATCCGGAGCTTGAACTCGTGGACTGTGAGATCAAGACCTGAGCTGAGATCAAGAGTCTGACACCTGACCCAGGCACCCGGGATTGCTGTCTTGAGATGGCTCGCTCTTGCACTCTGCCGTGTCGTCATGAGCGGTTCGAACTTAGACACACCCTGCTGCCCTTGCACGGACATCTCCGACTCCTGTTCTGTGCTGGCGTGAGGGGCCTTTCCCGAGGGCAGCCACCTCACAGGGCTTCACCCGTCACAGCAATCAGCCTCACAGGGTTCTTCTGTCCACATCAGTTCTCTCAGGGACGCACCCATGTTCCAGCTCACTTCTTGCTTCCCAAATTGTGCTTGTCCTACACCAGGAAACCATGGTCAAGTCTCTAAGGAGGGGGGATGATCCTCTATTCCTTCAGATTTACTGTTTGTGACATGAGGCTTAAGCCCTGACCTTTTAAACAATACACAGAGCTGTTGAAGCTCTGAGTTTCAGGAGTCTGTTTGAAAGCCATGAACTTGATTTTTTTGCTCATTACATTCTGAGAAGAAGAATGTCCAGTGTGTGGGGGGAAGGGGGGAAGCAGGGTGGAGAAGAGAAAATAAATGAACATTTTAAATCTTTATCCCACTGGACAAGTCACTTTGAAAGGGCTAAGCGGTAAAACCACTGTCTTGGAAGGAAGATGGGCTCAGTTTTACATGTGCACCTGGCTCTGACCAAGTCATCGAGTCTCTCTCATCATCGTTTCTTTGTCTCATGAGATAAAGAGCGGAAATCACTGACATCTAACAATGCCACTTCCTACTTTAAAATTCTGCTCTAAAACAGAATGCTCTCCTGTACCCACAGGCTTGGGAACATTCTAATGCATGACATTAGATAACTTTGGATAACAACCTGCACCTCAGAAACATTCTAATGCATGATAACATTGGATATCTTTCAGCAAATAATTAGTTAACATCACATGTTAACACCACATGCCTTGTAGCTGGAAACATAAAACTAAGAAATACACCAACAGTGTGCCCTGTTTTCCTATTAACCAACATAAGGATATGTCACCCCGAAATTAGTCCCAGTCTTTCTGCCATATCTATAGGTGACTGTAAGATTGTTGTTTCTATTAAAAAATAGTTCATCTTATTTAGAGGCAGTTTTGTCACCTTGCAATATAATTATTATGTAATCATGTGAAGATTTGGAAAACACTTATTTTTAAAACTCTAATGTATGCCTTTTTAAGGGTTTATTTGTTTTTAGGGGCGCCTCGGCTCACTCAGTTAAGCGTCCGACTTTGGCTCAGGTCATGATCTCACAGTTCGTGAGTTCGAGCCCCACATCGGGCTCTGTGCTGACAGCTAACTCAGAGCCTGGAGCCTGTTTCGGATTCTGTGTGTGTGTCTCTCTCTCTGACCCTCCCATGTTCATGCTGTCTCTTTCTCTCTCAGAAATAAATAAAAGACATTAAAAAAATAAATGTTTATTTTTAAGGAAAAGAGAGACAGGAAGTGGGAAGGGGTAGAGGGAGAGGGAGACACAGAATCCAAAACAGGATACACACATCCTGATGTGGGGCTCAAAGTCATGAACCGTGAGATCATGACCTGAGCCGAAGTCAGATACTTAACTGACTGAGCCACTCAGGTGGCCCTGCATACCTTTTTAAATTTAGGGGTGATATCTACCTGTTTGAGTTCCTGCATTGTTTTTTTTTAAACACTAAAAAGGAAGTAATGTGGTTATTGGAGACCATCATGAATTTCATATTTTGCTGAACATTCTATGGTTACCAAGAACTTGATATATATCACCGTATCCCCTCCATCAAATGTGGCTGCTATGATACTTCTATGTGCATTATTCTCATTTACTTCTGGAATATCCCATGTCTTTTTTTGTCCTTCACTTATAAGCTTCCTGAATGCCTTAAATGTGTTAATCCTGAATATGACTTCGGTAGATGTCCAGGAAATATTTTGAATGAACAAAAAATGCATTCTCATTACCCAGCAGTGTGCTTCCAGCTAAACATACAGTCATGTTCAGACTGTGATGAAACAACTAGAGACACTAAACCTTAAAATAATAATAACCATACAATGGATCCTTTTAAAAGCACAATGCCTCGTATTTTATTCTGTGGCATGAAAACTCTTCAAAGTAATAGTAGTAGGTCTGATACTTGAGCACCACGGAGAGAGATGGATTACTAAAAATCTACATTATCAAATAGTGTAATTAACTGCTTTGTGGGGTCCTTCCTTCCCAGTCTTGCATGTATTCACACAAGCCTCAGGCGGCGGTTCACTGAGACACTTTCTGAGGAAATTAATTTAAGATACATTAATCTCTTAGATCACTGCTAACTCTTAGGGTATGATTCTAATCTTACTCCTATTGTGTGGCCAAGTTTTATTTTTTCCTTTTATAAGGTATATTATGAGGATATCCACACTGGCATATGGTATGAAATGTGATGTTATCAATTATGGAGTATTAATGTGATTTCGGCAGCTTTTGGCTTTGCAGAGATTTTCTTTCAAGCAATTACGTTTGCAGAGAGAAGATTTAAGTCAGTGATCTTTTCTTTTCTAATTTACTTAAAGCATTCACTTGACATTTTAACTAAACTGTAGTTTTAAAGATATTTGACATTTTGAAATCACAAACACTATAGATTCTGCAGTATGTACAGTGTGTAATTTGGGAGTGAGCGTCTGTTTGATGGAGTCATAACTTGCTCGTTAATTTCTGTGAAATAAACTACACTCATACCAGTCATCTGCTTCGACTTAGCTTTCTACTGAGTTGCTGCTGCTTTTTTTTTTTTTAATAACCACTACCACATCTAATATTCAAGATTATTCCACTGCACTCAGTGATTTGAATATCTTTAATGATACCAGAGTAGAAATATTCAGGATCCATTTCTACATGCAGTTCATCCTAGTAATTTCTTGAGAGGTGGGAAAGGAATAAAGTTATTCAATTCTGAAACTCCTATTTCTGCTGAGGGGACAGCCACCGAGAATGGACGTGCGGCCACTTCCATGTCCCCTGCTTTACCTCACGTCACTCAGCTTCGACAGGCATGTTCTGTCATTTCCCCAGATTGCTGGATGTGAGACGGGAATGAATTTCTCCCAGTCCCAGAAAATATAGTAAATGACATTTTATAGGACACCAGAGATGTAGCTGGAAAAAACTGGAGAGAAAGAGAGAGGCGTACCTGGACCAAAATTAGTGACGCTTTGTTTTTTACTGAGAACAAAATGAATTTCTTGTGACTGTTCTCACACCCCACCTCTTCCTAATTATTCTCTTCTTCCTGCAAATAGTTCAGCCAGGGTGCCCGGCAAAAAAACCTAATTCTTTGAATAGGGATAATAGGGTTATTTTCTCCAGGGGGGACCGTGGCATGGACGTCAGGGGTAGGCTTATCTGCGTGAAATGGACCCTCGAATGGCACTTCCAGTTTGGTAGTAGCAGAGCCTGCGTTAGTCTCTTTAGGCAAATGCAGGGCAGAATAGATCCCATAGACAGATGGACCCTACGTATTTGTGACTTGATTTTCATCCCATCTCCAAGTGGTTTAAATATGTTATAACCTTCATCCTCTGAAATCCCAATATTCTGAGCCGTAGGGTACTAAGAAGAGTATATGGTGGTAGGCGACTGGGTTTGACAGAAAGAGGGCTAGTAAAACAGATCTTATTTTCTTTCTTGCTTGCTGTCATTGACTAATATCGCTTTATTAATCTATAGCCAGAATTAAAGTGGCTTACCGAGATAGAGAGATACCTGGTCGGCAGCAAGAAAAGAATTAAAAGAGATACAAATGTATGCAGTTTGGAATGAGGTTACTCTCCAAATTCACATATTGCTTAGGAAAGGCCACAAATTTGGCTCTGAGTTGTTTGTTTCTTGTCTCTTTCTTTGTTCATTTTTAATTCCGCACTAAAAGAAATACTTGAATAGCTCCATGATTTACTGGGTGTTAAAAATGGACCTCTTGTTCATAAGAACAAGTATTCCTCAGAGAAAGTTAGGTAACAATAAAATTAGTCCCTAGGGTTCGTGTGGAAAGAATGTAAGTGACACAGTGAAGAGTGTTCTCAACAGAAATTTTTCAGGGAAACGGAGGAGTGTGAGTAGTGGCCGTTCGTAATATTCCTCACTCACTACACTGCTCAGCTGGTGTGATGGAGAGATGACTGATGAATGGATAAAGTAGATATGGTAGATATACACAATGGATACTACTCAGTGATCAAAAATAATGAAATCATGGCATCTGCAACAACATGGATGGAACTAGAGTGTATCATGCTGAGCTAAACAATGTCACTCCTACGTGGAATTTAGGAAACACAACAGATGAACGTAGAGGAAGGGAAGGAAAAATAAGATGAAAACTCAGGGGTTCTCTGTAAGAGACTTAAATACAGAGAACAAACTGAGGGTGTCAGTTATATGTGTATATATATATATATATCATTATCTATCTATCTATCTATCTATAGATAATCAACAATTGTGCATGCTGAACTTCCCAAAATTCTCAAAAGGTAGTCATATAATGTTGCTTTTATAACTCTTAGCATCTTGTGACCTCTTTTTTTTTGAGCTAATACTGTTTGACTATAACCTTTCAAAATCACAATTGTTTATGAAACTCATTAAAGAAAACAGAAGTCTGTGTTTATTTTAAAGTGCTACCACATTATGTGATATCTACGCTTATGCTAATACATATTTAAAATTTCAGAATGGACTATCACTAACTGAAATAATGTACAACTATTTTTATTGAATTTATTTTTGGAACCTAATGAGCGAATGTTTTGTTGTTAAATACTTTTTTCTTTTTTTTACGACTTTGATTATTTTCATTTCTGTTAATATTTTATTGACCGTCCATTCTGTTAATATTTTATTGACCGCTTCTCAGTCCCAAACCCTCCAATCTTTTGTTTTATTAAACTCTTTAAGGTAATTCTAGATTTCCATGCAGTCATAAGAAATAACACAGGGAGGTTCTGGGTACTCTGTACCCGGTTCTCACAAAGATAATTCTCGCAAAACCGTAGGACGCTGACACTACAGAACCTTGACATTGAATTGGTGGAGACACGGAGCACTTTGCAGCGTCATGCACTGCAGAATTCCTCATGTTAGCCCTGACATAGCAGCCCGCGCTTCCCTTCTACCTTGACCACCTCTTCATTCCTGGTTGCAAAAACTCTTTTCTTGTTTTCAACAATACTGCCATTTCAAGAATGCTTTACAAATGGAATCATATGTAACCTTTTGGGCGTTGACTGTGTGTGTTTTCACTCTGCATGATTTTCTGGAGACTAGTCCAGGGGCTGCCATCGAGAGTTCATGTCTCTGTTGCCAAACAGCAATACGTGATATAGGTGTCCCCTAGTTTGTGAACCATTCAGCTTGAAGTTATTCCAGCTTTAAGTTTTTTCCAGTCTTTTATTTCGTTTTTGTAAATTGAAGTAGAGTTGATATGCAACTCTTATATTAGTCTCAGGTGTACAACACAGTGATTTGATAAGCCTATGTATGATGCTCTGCTCAGCACAAATGCACTACCATCTGTCACCAGAGGACGCTGTCACAACGCCATTATCCAGAGTCCCTGTGCTGCGTCCTTCCCTCATGACTTATTCATCCCACAGCTGGAGGTCTGTACCTCCCTCTCCCCTGGACCCATTTTGTCCAACTTCCCTCTCCCCTGACAACCATGAGTTTGTTCTTTGATTCATGGGTCTGTTTCTTATTTGTTTCTTTGTTTTCTTTTTTAGATTTTACATATAAGTGAAATCATATGGCATTTGTTTTTCTCTCTCTGACTTATTTTTCTTAGCATTACATCCTTTGGGTTGATCCAAGTTGTCACAAATGGCAAGATTTTCTCCTTTTTTTTTATGACTGTGCAAAAGTCCATGGTATAGTTGTGCCACACACTTAAACACTTAGATGTATATACACCACATCTTCTTTATCCCCCCCCCCAATCTATCGATGGGCGCTTGGGTTGGTTCAATATCTTGGCTATTGTAAACCATGCTGCAGCAAATATAGGGGTGCATATGTCTTTTCAAATTAGTGTTTTTGTTTTCTCTGGTAAATGTAGTAGAATTGCTGTATCATATGTCATTTCTATTTTAACTTTTATGATGTATCTCTGTTTCCTGTTTCTACAGTGGCTTCATCTATTTACATCCCCACCAACAGTGCATGAGGGCTCCTTTTTCTCCATATTGTTATTTTTTGTCTTGTTTATTATAACTATTCTGACAGGGGTAAGGTGGGGTGTGTGTGTGTGTGTGTGTATGTGTGTGTGTGTAATATTTATTTGTGAGAGACAGAGAGAGAGAGGGAAAGAGAAGAAGAGAGAGAATGAGCAGGGGAGGGACAGAGAGAGAGAGGGAAAAACACAGAGTCCGAAGCAGGCTCCAGGCCCTGTGCTGTCAGTACACAGCCTATGCGGGGCTTGAACCCACAGACCATGAAATCATGACTTGAGCTGAAGTCAGTAGCTTAACTGACTGAGCCCCCCATTGTGGTTTTAATTTACATTTGTCTAATGATTAGTGATGCTGGGCATCTTTTCATGTCTGTTGGCTATCTGTATTTAGATTTTGGAAAAATGTGTATTTAGGTCCTCTGCCCATGTTTTAATCAGTTTCTTTTCTGGTGTTAAGTTGTATAAGTTTATTATATATTTTGAATATTAACTCCTTCTGGAATATATCATTGACAGATATTTTCTCCCATTCACTAGGTTGCCTATTTGTTTTGAGGCTGGCTTCCTTCACTGTGCAAAAGCTTTTTATTTTGGTGCAGTCCCAATAGTTTAATTTTGCTTTTGTTTCCTTTGCCTTAGGAGACACATCTAGAAAAATGTTACTATGGTCAATGTCAGAGAGATTACTGCCTATTTTTTTTAGGAGTTTGGTGATTTGGAGCCTCATGTGTAGATCTTTTATCCATTTTGATTTTACTTTTGTGTGTAGTATAGGGAAGTGGTCCAGTTTTATATGTAGCTGTCCTGTTTTCCTAGTGATATTTGTTAAAGAAACTGTCTTTTCCCCAGTGTATATTCTTGCCTCCTTTGTTGAAGTTTAATCGGCTACCTAATTGTGAGGTTATTTCTGGACTCTACTCTGTTCCATTGACCTATGTGTGTATTTTTTACCTGTGCCATACCGTTTTAATTACTACATTTCCCAATTGTTGATTATTAAGTAGGAAGCTACCATAGACATTTGTGTGCAGGTTTTCTGTGAACATAAATTTTCATTTCTCTGGGGTAAATGTCGAGGAGAGCAAATGCTTGGTTAGTACATATTTAATTTTTTAAGCAGCTGTCACACTGTTTTCCAAAGTGATCATGCCACCTAATGATATATGAACAATCAAGGGGAACCTGGGGGGCTCAGTCAGTTGAGCATCTGACTTCAGCTCAGGTTGTGATCTCATGGCTTGAGGGTTCGTGCCCCACGTTGGGCTCTGTGCTGACAGCTGTGAACCTGGAGCTGTTTCAGATTCTGTGTCTCCCTCTCTCTCTGCCCCTCCCTGACTTGTGCTCTGTCTCTCTCTCTCTCTCAAAAAGTAATTAAATATACATTAAAAGTAATTTTTAAAAAAAGAACAATCCATTTTCTCCACATTCTTTCCAGCTTTGCTACTGTCACTACTTCTTAGTTGAGCCATTCTGAAATTTGCATTTCGCTAATGGCTAATGATGTTGAGAATCTTTTCATGTACTTACTTGCCATCTCTATATTGTTTCACATGAAGTGACTCTTTATGTCCTTTTTCTCTTTCTGATTGGATTGTTTGCTGTTTCACTGTTGGGTCGTCTTTAATGTTCTTTATATATTCTAGACACTTATCCTTTATCAGATATGTGGTTTACACATACTTTCTATCAGTGTTTAGCATGTCTTTTCATCCACTCTTTGTTTTTGAAAAAAAAAAAGTTTTTTTTAATTGTTATGAAATCTGATTTGTCACTATTTCCTTTTATGGATTATGCTTTTGGTGGCCAGTCTAGGAATTCTTCAGCTACTCCTAGATTGTCCTCTATGATTTTTTTTCTAAAATTTTTATAGTTTTATATTCATGTCCATGGTCCATATTGAGTTAATTATTATATGAGGTGTTACATTTAGGTACAGGCTTATTTTTGCTGTTGTTATTTTTGTCTGTGGACATCTATTTATTCAAGTATCATTTGTTAAAAGGTTATCTTTATTCCACCAAATTGCCTTAGCGCCTTGAAATCAGTTGAACGTATTTATGTCAGTCTATTTTGGGGTTTTCTATTCTCATCCATTACTGTATGGATCTGTTCATTTGCCAGTACTACACAATCTTGGTCACTTAATTTATAAAACGAGTCTTGAAAATGAGTAATTTGGGGGCACCTGAGTGTCTCAGTACATCAAGCATCCAACTCTTGGTTTCATCTCAGGTCATGATCTCACAGTTTTGTGGGTTCAGATCCCATGTGAGGCTCTGACCTGGCAGCACAGAAGCTGCTTGGGATTCTCTCTCTCTCCCTTTCCCTCTGCCCTTTCCCTACTCATGCTGTCTCTTTCTCTCTCAAAGAAATAAACTGAAAAAAAAGAAAGAAAATGAGTAGTCTAAGTTTGTTAATTTTTTTGAAATTATGTAAGCTATTTCTATTGAGGTTTGGGAACTGTCCATACCCATTTTAGAAGAATCTTGCCTGTATCTTCAACAAACCTTGTTGGGATTTTGATAGAAATAGTGTTAAGCCTGTTTATCAATTTGGGGAGAATTGATATCTTTACAGTATCGAGGCTTCCTGTCAGCATGGTATGTTTCTCCATTTGTTTTGTTTCTTACTGGTTTCTTTCCCCTCCATAGCACAGTATGAGAATAGAGTTTTGTACCTGGTTTGTTATACCTGAGTATTTTTTGAATGATTATAAATGGCCTTGTAATAATTAACCTTGATGTCTGTGTGTTCAATTCTAGAATGCAGATATACAACGGAATTGTGTATGTTTGTTTGTATCCTCTGTGCTTGTTCAAGTATTAGCTCCAAGAGTTAATACTTCTTACAGACTCTTCATCATCTATGCAGATAATTATGTCCTCTGCAAAGAGGCGCGGTTTTATCTCTTATGTTCTGGTCCGTATGCATTTGTTTTCTCCAGGCGGCTTCCTGCTCTGGCTAGATCTTCCAGCACAGTGTTGCATACAAGTGGTGTGAATAGACATTTTTGCCTTGTTCTCAGTCTTAGAAGGAATCATTCAGTCTTACCCCATTAAGTATCATGTTAACTGTAGGTTTTTTTGGATACCCATTGTCAAGTTGGGGGAGTTTTCCTCTATTCATATTTTACTGGAAGGTTTTCTCATGATTGGGTGTTTAAGTATGTGCAGTACTTTTTCTACACAGAGTATCATGATCTTATGATTTTATTCTTTAGCCTGTCATGCTGGCAGATTATATTGATCGATTTTCAGATATTGAACCCTACTTACATCCCTGGAATAAACACTGCTTGGTTATGTTGGAGAATTCTTATTGTATATTGCTTCTATTAGCTCTTTGTTAAAAATGTTCATATATATATATTCATATATGAATTCATATATATGAATATATATGTGAGAGTTCTTACTGGTCTGTTGTTTTCTTTGCTTGTAAAGGTTTTGTCTGGTTTTGGTATAGGGATAGCTTAGCTTGGGCTCCCACGATGAAATACCATACACTGAGGAGCTTAAAGGACAGAACTATATTCTCTCACAGTTCTGGAAGTTGGAGGTGTGGTATCAGGGTGCAGCATCCTCAGGCTCTGGCAAGGACTCTTCTAGCTTGCAGACCCCTGCCTGCCCTCCATGTACTCACATGGCCTGTGCTAAGGAAAGCATGTTGGTGGCAGAAGGGGAATCTCTTTCTGTTCCTCTTAGGAAGCCGCCAATCGTATCAGATTAGGACCTCACCCCATGACCATATCCATATCTCCTAAGATATTCCATATTCCACCCCATATTCCATATCAATTATCTCCTAAGAGCCCTGCCTCCAAATACAATTAGATTGAGAGGTAAGGCTTCAATATATGAATTTTAGGGGCAAGCATTCAGTCCGTAGTTCAGGGTAACATTAGTGCCATAAAATACATTAAGGACGTTGCCACCCACTTCTGTTTTCTGGAAGAGACTGTCAAATCGGTGTCAATTTTTCAAATGTTGGTTAGATATCTTAGTGCACTTGGGTAGATATCTAAGTGTGTATAACGGAATAGCATAGTCAAGGTGGCTTGTAAATAACACAGATTTACTTCTCCCAGTTCTTGAGACAGGGTAGTTCAAGATCACGTTACAGGTGATTTGGTGTCTGGTGTGAGGGCTTCCTCACACCAGAGGAAGATCTTGCTGTGTCCGCACAGGGCAGAAGTGGCACATTAAAGAGATTCTGGAGCCTCTTTAATATGGGGGCTAACCCCATTAAGGGGGCTCTGCTCCTACCTTATCACCCAAAGTTCCCAGCTCCAAATATCACCAGCTTGGGAGTTAGGTTTCAATATATGATTTTTGGGGGACATAAACATTCAGCCCATAGAAGAAGAATTCTCCTATAAAACCACCTGGCCCCGGAGATTTATTTTGGGGAAGTTTTAATAGTTACAGGGTTATTCAAATTTTCTATTTTGTATTCAGAAACCTGTGGTGGTTTGTGTTTTTTATAGGAAGTGGCAAGTGTACATTTTATAGAAATTTCATGCAAGTTGTTAAATTTACGTGTGCATTTTTTTGTAGTATTCCTTTAGTATTTTATGTCTGTGTGCTGTCTCGTCATATTTGTTCTTCTATTCCTGATATTAGGTGATGTATCTGCTACCTCCTCCCCTCACATTTTGTGTGAGCCTTGCTAGATGTTTGTTAATATTGTTGATCTTTTTAAGAGTTAACTTTTGTTTCATTATTTTTCTCTGTTGTTCTTCTGTTGTCAATTTCTTTGATTTCTGCATTTATCTTGTATTCTTGCCTCCTCTTTGCTTTAGGTCTATTTCCCTATTTTCTAATGTTTTCTGCTTTTATAGTATATATTTTAATACTATTGATTTCCCTCTCAGCACTTAACCTGAGTCCTCTAACTTTTGATATCATGTCTTTTTATTTTCATTCATCCTGATGTATTTTTTGAATTTCCTTTGAGATTTCCTCTTCGATCCATGGGCATTTGCAAGTGTGCTATTTAGTGATTGGCGATCATTGTCCTTCATTTTTCCCTAACAAGTTTCTAGTTTGATTCCAAAACCTACAGCAGCTGGAATTAGGTATTTCATTCCATAGACCTACTGGCAAGCCAGAATTTCTCTATGAGGAAGGAGTGGACGTTCAGGCTTACTCCTTCTGGAATCAGAGATTTGTGTTCAGACTATACTAAATCACATATTTAGAGACAAGCTACTTAATTAGCAAACTTCAGGTAAAATATGAACTGATGAAGCATCTCTTTGGCCTTTCGGAAACCTGTGACTTTATAATGCATTATGCATAAAGTATACATTACTATACTAGTTCACTCATTCAGAGTGCTGACTTTATCCTCATTAAAATTTCTAAATATATCTAAACCTAGTGATAGGTGAAAAGCATGCCTCAGAATCCAAAAGATTTGTCTTGAAAACCAAACATTAAAATCAATTCATTTGACCTCTGCTCAAGGGAGTAATTGATTTCTGTGTATTATACAGTGACCAGTATGTTTTCTTTTCAAGAAAGCTCTGATTTATTTGGCACAGATATTAAGAATAGGCATATTGACTACGAGATGTGACAAGCCACCATCTAACAAATTAAGAGGAAAATAACAAAGTATGCGCAAAATCCTATTTTGTCATGTAGCATGTACAAGGATGACTTTGCATTAAGTTCTCTGTCTGACGCATTGTACAATTCCTTCAAGGAAGAATTTTTGCCAAAATTGTTTAAATAAACTGTTACTTACACATGCTTAATTTCAATCACCTGGCAACACCTTGGGTATGAGACGTGTAATGGTTTTGTGACCGTAACACAGGGAAAGGAGAAATACAATGACATCATCAAATAAGCTTGAATAACAAATTTCTGCTTTTTAACTATGTCCATGTGTTTTCTGTCATTTAGATTATCGGGATTTCAGCTGCCGTCCTCAATAGTGAGCACAGGCTCTATCCTCACGCTGTGGTTTACGACAGACTTCGCTGTGAGTGCCCAAGGTTTCAAAGCCCTGTATGAAGGTAGGACATTTAATGTGCTCTGCACATACATACTGTCCGCACGATCTCATATCTGCCACTCTGGATTAAAGATTCTAAAGCAAATATAAGCTGCTATTTTAGAGGTGGTTTGATGTTATAAACATTTGATTTTTATGTTAGGGATTTATATATTGATGATTGCAGAACACTGTCTACTATAATTGCCGAATTTTCCAGCACAAAACATGTGTTGACAATTTTCCTCTATTGGAAATGCTCTTTTTAATTGGAGACGTGGTTTTCCTTTGACACGTAGCAGAGAAGTTTTGAAAATTTTGAATACTAATTAGGAGGACTGCTTTTCTGAGAAAAAATCATTTTTAATTCAGAAGTGTTTTCTTAAAATTTTTGGTGGCCAATAATGCTGTTAGTGCTTAATTAAAGAAAATTCCATGCCATGAGTCTTTCTTGTCAAAGCTGAAATTTTAGTTGAGATTATTTTGGTTTTACTGTTTGGTCATTGCCAGGCATGAGGATTTTGCTTGTGTTTTCAGAGTTTGTGCCTTTGTGTCCTTTGGAGTCTTGGTATCATTGAGCTACTTTGGGACAGAAATTTTGAAAAGATGAGAGTTCAACCTTTGAGAGAGGAAATAGTAAAGATGATTGCTTCAGGCGTTCAGTTTTAAGAAATTACTCTAGTAATACTCTGAGCGTAAATGCTGAGGTGCATGTGTTTTAGTCTTGTTGTACAGAAGTATTCAAGATTTGCTTTCATGGGTAACACAGGTACTGTTATTTGTGGCATGAATAAACTCCAGAGCCTGTGAATTGAAAATAGACTTGGATAGGGCTGTCGGCAAATCCCTATTTATGACATACCCCATTTACTTAGGCTGCTGTTCTGGGTTACTCACATCTGCCTATGTTTTTATTTGGAGTATTCAGGGCACTTGGGAAAAGAAGAAACACCCTTTGTAGAAAGATAAAATCTACATGTGCTTTACACAGTTGAACTTAGCTATTGTACACTTATCAGAAAACGTAAGGGTAGCATGTCTTCTTTGCACAGATATATAAACAGATTATCCTTTTATTTAAAGTTTTGGATAGAATGACATTTAGGATTGTTTACTATTCTTACTGCAGTATCTTTCAGGGCACTGCATTTATATGTTATAAATATATTACATACATATCTGTCTATATATTACATATATAGATATATTACATACATATATATTATACACATATACTTATATACTATATATATAATATAAAGTAGCATCATTATATTTAATATACCTGAAGGTGTTTAAGTCTATTACTATCAGGGAATAATTTACTATTGAAGAGCAGCAAGCTGACTTCAGGTTGATAGGTGCTATTATTAACTTTTACTTCTGTGTACACCTCCACCTCCCACATACACTGACTTCACATAATTTCTTTTTCGCTCACCATTATGAAAGCATTTCCGAGGCACCCTCTCCTAGCTGCCTGTGAAGTTACCTTGTCCGGTCAACATATCTGACATTTGCTCAGAAGGTTGATAATGCTTCAGTATTTCAGGAAGCTTGCCAGGTGTCCTCTCCTTCCTGACAAAGTTGGCACTTTAATATTACATTTGGCTCCATTTCCTAAGGTAAATGTTGTAGGAACTTGGTTGGTGTTGAAGGTTGGTCACATGAATAATTCTCTTGACTCTTCCGGGCTATTTTTGTTGGTATTGCTGGTCGTCGCTGTATCTAACGCAGGATTGGGGAGATTGTCTCTGTTGGAAAAAACACTTAGGAGCTATTTTATAAAATGAGTAGAAAAGTGAACAGGACCCGGAGCTAAGTTAAATGTGTGTTTTAAAACCGTTGCTATGTGGACATGCTCTTTTTGAAATTTATATTTTAAATAATGACATTATAATGTAGTCTGATGATATTTACAAGCGGACACAAGCCTTTTTCTTGGAAGGCAAAAAAAAAAAAAAAGAAGAAAGAAAAAAGAGATACTGCATTAAAAAGTGCTCTGTCAGCCCAACCAAAATTCTATATAATATTTAACATCTCTATTTCAAAATATTTCTCTATGAGTTTAAAGGTCTCCTGAGAAAATCAATGTGTCCTATCATGAGAAATAAAGTTAATTGTAGCCTCAACAGAGGACTATAGACTGGAGAATGGATCTAGAAGAGAGTGAAGCTTTCACTATGGCACCCACTGCTTCATCAGCAGCCTAAGTGCCCAGAGCCAAATTAGATTTAGCTGGAGGCAATGTCACTGGAGAAAGTGAGATTTTAGTAAACATACTGATACTGCATAAAATATACAAACATATCTATTCAATAAAATATAAAGCAGAGCCAGTGATAATGGTCACAATATTATCTAAACATTTTTTTGGAGCCACCAGAACATTGAATCCTTTGAGGGATTCAGGGTTCCTTGTTTCCCATGAATTTTTATTTTGGTGATGCCGTCCATCACATAATTAATATAAACCAAATCATAAAATAAAATTTGAATGTCTTATCCAAGACCACTAAAGGAAGTTTAATTTAGATATAAAACACTAGATCAGCTTGTTCAAAAACATAATACTTGGCAGTCTTAAACTAGTACTATATTTTCTAATTCTAATTCTAATTAATCTTACCAGAATGATAATCAGATTTTTACTTTAAGCACCTTTGCTTCAACTGGAGAAAGTCTTTGAAACTTTTAAAATCTCTCTCGACAGAATCACCTTGATAACAGGCTTAATCCAGGCACTGAACTTTGTACTTTTCTGGCAGTAATTTGGGATAGGCATTTACATAAATTGTTATTCATGCATGGAAATATTATACTACATAATGAGTATGAAAACAATAATTTAAAAATTCTAATTAATGCATTCAGTCACTGAATTTAACCCTGGAAATTAAATGGAAATATTTATAAATTTCACAGTAACACTGCTTATCTGCAGTAATTGACACTCTAAGTACGGAGACTTTCAGGGTCTTAGTAAACTTGTAGACCGTTGATGAAATCAACATATTTCAACACACAAATACAAAATATAATTGAAGTTACCAATTTAATAGAATGTTTTGTAATATTACATTTGCTTGTCTCATAATTGAACATTGTTCTTTACAATAAATGAAAGAAATTGCATCATTTTTTGGTAAGTTTATAACAGAAAATATCGGACTACACGCAAAATTACAATGACATGGATTACTATCAGAACTCTTAAATTTGCCCAATATTGGAGCAGTATATATATAAGTAGAATTTAAGCAGAGATCTCTATTTGCCAACTGTATTTCACTGAGATTTCAATTACTAAAAAAGAAATATTCATTTTTTTCATCAAGGTTATATATGACTTAAGAAAAATATCATTTAGGAAATCAGAAAATTAACACGGCCGGTCAAAACATAGCAAATATTATGTAACAACAAAGATTCATGGTACCACACGGCAGTCATTTGACTTGAGGACGAGGAGAACAAGTCGATATGGCGACATGTAAACTGGAGACTGTGCCCAGCAGACCTGTCACTCTATCACTCTTCTTATTTTTTCCACTTTTTAAAAGGAAGTGCCTCTATTTCTTTCTAGTTTTTTGATGCCTCTGTTTCTTAGTTTTTTAATGTTTATTTATTTTTTTTAAATTTTTTTNCGCTTAACCGACTAAGCCACCCAGGTGCCCCCAGTATTTATTTATTTTTGAGAGAGGGAGACAGAGTGTGAGCGTGGGAGGGCAGAGACAGAGGGAAACACAGAATCTGAAACAGGCTCCAGGCTCTGAGCTGTCAGCACAGAGCCCGACGGGGGCTCCAACTTAGTAACTCAGACACCTGAGCCAAAGTGGGATGCTTAACCGACTGAGCCACCCAGGTGCCCCAAGATGCTTCTAATTCTATTTTTTTTTTGTTATTAGTGGCAAATTAAATAAAATATTAGAAGCACTTGTGAATATATGATAAATCGTCTTCGACCTGACATTTTAGTTATTTTGATTCTGAAGTCTGATTTATTTTTACATGGCTTTTCCTTCATTAATACACATGTTTGTTTTTGTCCTGGACATCATTCAGATATTTCACAGACTGTTCCATAATTTTTTAGGCTGACATTTAATCATTTTATTCTTGATTAAATTTTTAAAAATGTAGTTTTCACAAATCATTTGCCATAATTCAGGTTGACTTTTTAGATATTTTTGCAGGTGGACATTTTTAGATATTTTTGCCTTCGTGGACATTGTTTGTTTTTTAATAATTCTGTATTTTCTTTTTTTTAAAATTTTTTAATGTTTTATTTATTTTTAGGAGAGAGAGAGAGAGACAGCGTGAGCAGGGGAGGGCCAGAGAGAGAGGGAATCACAGGCTGAAACAGGCTCCAGGCTCCGAGCTGGCAGTCAGCACAGAGCCCGACATGGGGCTCGAACCCACGAACCGCGAGATCATGACCTAAGTGAAAGTCGGACGCTTAACCGACTAAGCCACCCAGGTGCCCCAATAATTCTGTATTTTCTGTGAAATAGAAATTGGGTAGAAAACATCAGCTCTATGGTTCAAATTAATGAGTCCAATGTGTACTCACTAGAATGAATAGTTTCCTTGTATACAGCAATTTTCAAACATGTAGCATAGTTACATTGGTTGGGAACCAAATTTTCTTTGAACGATTAGCAAATACTTCTTATCTATGGGACAGCAAATGTTTTAAATAAATCAGAATGAAAATCATATGCATAATTTGGCATGGATATTTATGTTTGGTTCCAGAAGGAAGGTTATACTGGATTCTTACTTACAGCAAAATTGATAAATGGTGGGGAATGAGTCTCTTTAAGATTTCTTTAAAAATCCTAGCTGACACGGTAGGTGGAAAGGGAAACTTGTTAACCACAAATGTAGGCAGTCATAGATTTTGATCACAAGATACTGATTTTAAAGACTCAGCCTTTCCCTCAGCTTTCCAAGGTCCCATCTTTGAATACACCGGGTTTACATTTTATGCATGAACTATAAGAATCAGAAAGCATCAGAATCTATTTGAATGAAACAAGTACTGGCGATATAATGGGGAGGAATTTGACATACTAAATAGTAAACATTTGCTTGTGGCAGGAAACTGTGTTTCATACAAAACAGTTCATTAGTTGGAATGAGAAAAAACTGTTGCCCATGAAGATAGTTTAAGAGGCTCCCCTGGGTTATAAAATGCTCTTCTAAAGGACTTGTTCTTTTCCAAGTTTTTTTTTTGTCTTAAAAGTATTAATTCTATCAAGTATAGCATTACATTCTGCTTCCTAAGGTGTATGTATGTCTGTGGGTAGACAGATGATAGATAGGCGATACACGTGTGTGTAGTATGGTATAAACGCCTGCATAGATTTTCTTATTAAAGTCTCACAAGATTCCTATAAGTGAAGTAATGTTACCTAATATCATCAGGTAGAGAAAATGAGGTCCTAACTTACAGTAATTTAGTTTACCTCATAGCTACAAAATTCTGAAAGCAGAGAGTAAACACAAGTCTACCTGTTTCCTGAAGCTGCGATTCTTAACCACTCCCCACATATCCTCTCATATAACTAAGTTTATTTGTGTACACGTGTGCAAATGCACACTCCGCTCGTGAGCGCATTTATACATGTGTGTATACATACAGAGAATTACGTGTTTGCATATGTACATATACAGATACATACCCATCTGTATATTGTATACATGTGTATGTACGCACGTGTGTATATACACCAGAGAATGTGTATGTGGTGATACAAATGGCCACACAGATGTGCTCATCCATTCTTTCTCTCATTTATTAACTAAGCATTCACTGAACATCTCCCAGAGACCCAGTGCTGAGCTAAGTGATAGGAAGACAAAGATGAGAAGAAGGGTATTGTTCTGAGGCCATAGTGAAGGAGAAAATGGATGAATTCAATGGAGCATAGAGAGTGGATGGTGATTGGCAAGGTCAGGCAGATAGGGAAGGTCAGCTGCCCTTGGGGTCCAAGTACAGGTAATTACGGGATAGATGCTTGGGCTCTATTTCAGATGACGTGTTTAGAAACCTCATGTGTCCAATGCCCTCCTTGGATGAGGCACTGAACAGAAGTTCTCCAGGAAGACAGGTGCTAGAAGGATCTTTCTGAGTGAGGGAGAATCATATACAAGAGTATGGAGCAAAACAAATTACCATCTTTAGGAACGTCGAAGCAAGAGGAGGTTGAGGGAGGGGTGTCTGGAAGGAGAGAGGCCAGGCCTCCTCTGTTCTCCTCAGGATTCACAGGGACCTCGAGCACCCACAGGGTCAGGCTTATATGGCTTCAATCCTGGGCCACACCACTCCTTCTGAGAGATCCAGAGAGAAAAGGCTGAATTATTTTCACTTGACTCTTGAGCTATAGCATTCTTCTTCTGCTTCCATTTCACCATTTGCCACCTTTTGGCTTTTAAATAATGGGCGTAGTATCTGAAAGCATTCAGGGAGATGTGGAATGTGGATCTGGTACGTTCTGAATCCTCACAGCACTTTTGCCTTCAGATGCTAGCTGGCTCTTGGCACGGCCTCTCTCCTGCTCCTCTGTCTTTTGTTTCCTTAACTCTAACAGACTCCAGCAGACTCAGAAGGAAAACCTGAATCCTCAACATTTGTCACCAACTGAATATTCAAAACTATTTTTAGATAAGAAATCTGCATTCACCAGAACTTAATTTCATCTAGTATTTCATATTTTGCCCCTTTAATACCTAAGAGGAATACCGCCAAGAAATGTCCCAGTTAACTGATGCGAATTTGATTTTCCTTCTAGTTAACACATCCTCCCATCTAGAAGCTTCTAAAACAGCACTGAAGTGATTTAAAGACAAAGAGATTAGATGATCCACAATGTACTCAAAGTGTTCATGTTTAAAAAATAATGGACTTATTACAGGCCATTAAATTAAACTTGCGAAAACTTAACATGGATTAATTTCATTTATTATACACTCATTTCGTGGATGCAAATGGCCAACATTTTCATGTACTACTTAGATTTTCACTGGGGAGGAGGAAAACTTGGCTCCAAGCAGCCCTTTCCATCTGGGTTTCACTAAGTCATTAACTCCAGGGCTGGGGTGGGGCTCCAGATCAACAATGTGTCTCGTGTCTCGCATTGGCTGAATATATTTGGCATTTCCCTCTGACACATCCCTCAAGCAGAATTTTCTTTCCTTTAACATGCGTGGATCTGGACTTAAAAAGAGCAGCTAGATTATTACCCTTCAAGCTCAAAGCTTTATTTAGAATGTCAGCACTGATTTATTTCTTCCTTGAAGTGATTATCCAAACTCAGCCTGAATTAAAGCGTGAAACATGAATGACCCACCTGGAAAGAGAGAGACATTTCTGACTAAGGGAAATGATGGCAAAGGAACAGTTGCCCATTAGCTGACACTTGAACGTTATCTTGGGTTTATAACAATAACAGAGGCTGAAAGGAATGAGAAACTTCTAGAATCACATTCCTCTTGACTACTTGGATGCTGTGGGTTGGTAAACCTAGGTAAGAATACCTTTGGTGGGGTGACCTTTGCTCACACAGTTTCACCTTGTAGTGAGCAAAGCTGTTGACCCTCATATCAGACCTTCTCTAGACTCACTTGTTCTTGATTTGTAGGGGTTTTTAACAGTAGCTACATGAGAACCACTAATCAAGGGTTTAGAAACGCACTTGAAAATAATTATTGCTGTTAGTAATATCTATACTAACATTTCTAAAAAGCACAAACATGGGAGAAACACGTGTGAACGCAATCAAATAATGATGCAAAGAAAAGAGATGCAGACCGGTCATGAAGAAAAGAGTTTAAACAATCTAGCAAGGCTTCTATATAACCTATGGCTATTGATACATCTGATAAAAGAATAAAAATTATAATAAGTGCCAGAGGCAAAACACGTTGCCAGAGGTAAAGCCATGGCCAGTCAAGGTCAACCAAGTGGAGTCACATGCTCAGTTACAAGAACGTTGAGTCTGAGAGCTGATTGAACAGTCATCCCTGTTGGGGTGTCCACTTTAGTCATCCAATCCATCAGGAAGCTGTCCCTATAGTATATCTCTAACTTTCTTGATTTGGGGGTCGTGAATAATCTCAATTTCTAGGAGGCTGTGACATTACATGCACTATTTTGTGTGTGTGTGTTTTCCTGTGGAAAAACAGTTCACAGACACCATCAAGTCCTCAGGAGTTCCATAACTAATGAAAGATCAGAATGACGCGTGAAGATTGATGGTATGAGCTCTGCTCACCTGCGACGTCAAATGTTCTTGTATCTGATGCTCCTCGCTTCTCTCATTTCTAATTTCTGTTGTTCTGATTCCCTGTTTAAGCAAGAAGCCTTCAGATTACAGTTTGGCTTCATATTATGGGGCTTGTGTAAAAAATGACCACTGTATCAATGTAAATGTTCTAGTTGCTGTGAGTTGCAATTTATTAATCTGGCATTTTGATTTTATATATTGGCTCTGTGAGCTTAATTAATGGGCATTTATTTACCCCCAGGGAGATGAAATCTGTTCTCCATGTACTAGAAAATCTAGTTTCTAATTCAGTAGGAGTAGATTGCTATACATTCATTAAAATAATAAATTCTCCTGCGCAGCCTATTGAGAGATATTGGGCCAAACTTTTGCCTTGACAGCACCCCCCCCCACACCCTCGTTATATTGCCATATACAGTTTTCCTTCAAGCATCACCATAAAGAAGTATTTTTTTCAAAGCGCTCATACTATTAAAAAGATTTAGTTTAGCCTGTATGCATTGATCCGAAGGGATGTCCAGAATCTATGAAAGGGAAGAAAATGCTGTATAATCCCATTTTGGTAAAAAATGATTTTTGAAGTACTTGCTTAAGTGTCTATGCCCGAGTATCCATGTTTCATGTATAGGCATTGCATACATGCACGCATATGTATACAGATCCATGCTGGTGTGAATATCCAGGAAATTGTAGAATACCTGAATTTTTAGCATACACTACTTTGGGGAAGATTTGGAATGTGGAGACATTAGGGGGATGGACTGCTTGAATTTGCTCTGTATAGTTGCATGATTCACTGTTTACAAGGAACATTAAAAAATTAAATAATGGACATCCTAAAGGAAGATATTTCTTACAAGAATGAGGAAATTAATATTCTTAAGTGAACCTCTGGCTCTTACCTAGAAGGGGAATGAAAAGTAGAACCAGGTAATCTAAAGTTCTTCAATATTACAATGTTTTCAAATGGCTGACTTAATGCCTTTGAAGGCCATCACTGTAGTTGAGATTTTTTTTTCTTTTGAAAATAAGAGAAAACAATGTATACTCACTGGAAATCTACACACAGAAACAGTAGCCCGTCTATAAGGGACATGATAAAAGGCAGACCAATTCCATAGAAAAGGCATCTTCCAAATCGTTGTTCAGTAACAAAATAAGGCTTGGTCCCTATTTGTCCTTAAGGGAATTCCCAAACCATGAGTAATTATATGTGCATTTCTTAAAATATTTTGTCTTGGTTATAGTTTATTTTATTCTTTGTACCCACTCATCCCCCAAGATTTTTTTTTTCTTTTTGTTGATTAGTTTTTAACCATTCTCTCAATTGGTCAACTCGCTCCATGCATGGACACACATGTACGAACTATATTTGGTAACAAGTAAACTCAGGTAACGTTTGAAAAAGAAAACTGATCATTATTTAAGAGAAATCTTTACAAACAAAAATTATGAGACTGAGTGATTCTTTTCATAGTTTCTCTCTCTCTCTCTCTCTTTTTCTCTGCCATGGATCTGTAATGTGTGACTCAATACTCTGGAAATTAGATGGTCTCTCTCTCTATCAAAACACTGTCAACCTTTGGCTACCTATTGTCTGGGTGCTAGAAATGAAAAGTGTTAGGGGAAACTAATTATTGAAACGTGTCCATGTGGCTGATGGCACAGATCCTGAGATGTGGGTTAATCCGGTTTCCCAGTCACTACTAGCGCACCCCTTGCTTGTGTTACATCAGCAGGGACTGCCTCAGATTCCTCGTTGTAACATAAAGAATGAATAGCACCTGTCTCACACAGCTTTTGTGAGACAGAAATTTAGCCACTGCGACCGTTTGGGCTCAGCCTCTGGTGTGTAAAGATTTTGATCTATGCTTCTGGTTCTGCAGATTGGCCTCAAAGGTGACCTCAATGAGTATAGTGTGTGATTGTGTCTTCAGATTGTGGGTTCTGTAACATCCTTCTTCAATGCTTATGCTCCTCTCTCTGGGGTGAACACCCTCTTCACCATCCTGTCCTTGGACACCTGTGTCTACTTCTGTCCCAACTTCTGGACAGTTTATGTCTCTTCGTCTGTTTTACATAGTGAAGAAAATGGCCAAAGGTTGATGATTCTCTGTTTTTCTATGTAGAAGACACAATACTGTCTTATCCCAGCTAATGTATTGGGTGGTACGTGCTGTGTGTTGGACAACCTCAGAAGTTGCACATGATGGTGGTTAGGGGTACTTTTCAATTTTTCTCCAATCTCAGCTCATTTACATAGGCATGTTTGCAGTGCTTTTCTCGTCAATTTGTTCATTCTTTTACTTTAAAATAAGAGGAATATAGGATAGATACACAGAGGATTTTTGTTTGTTTGTTTGTTTTTACTGTTGCTACTGTTTAGAGGTGGTTAGTTTGAGGAAACTCAAAGAGAAGATGTGAAAGAATGGCATTGCTTCAGATTATGAAAAGAAAAATCATGGCATGCATTGAAACCAAAGTATCCAAGAAAGCTGGGAATGAATGCTAAGTATTTAAATTAGAACAAAAATACTACAGTTGCGATAGAGAAATCGAAAATTCTTTTAGTTTTAAAGACAATGAGAGAAATACCTCCCCTCTCCAGGTCCTTTTGTGAAAGATGTGTCTGTTACATTAAATATAATCAGTCTGTGGCTAGATGTAAAAGTTAAGCTTTAAATAATGCTTCACACTCAAATGTATGGTGAATTAGATACCAAAATGAATCCAAATGATAAAAAGAGACATAAATGTTTATAGGCAGAGTTCTTAAATCCATCTACAGGAGGTTCAGAATTCATTTCCATTCCTTTGCACTTAGCACGTAAATTTATTATCATTTCTGATATTCTTGCTACCTAAGGTTGATGGGTCACTGAATGTGAAACAGGCATCTGTGTTGTTGAATCTAAGCATGTTTTTAAGAGTGTGTTAGTCTAAGAAGTTTCCAACCTTTATTAGACAGTTTCTTCATTTTTATTGTTTCCTTTCAATTAGTCTGAAAGGGGCGCCTGGGTGGCTCAGTCGGTTAAGTATCCAACTTCGGCTCAGGTGATGATCTCATGGTTCGTGGGTTTGAGACCTGTGTCGGGCTGTGTGCTGACAGCCAGCTCAGAGCCTGGAGCCTGGTTCAGATTCTGTGTCTCCCTCTCTCTCTGACCGCCCCCTGCTCACACTGTCTCTATCTCTCTCTCAAAAATAAATAAAACATTAAAAATATTAAAAAAATAAAAAAATTAGTCCGAAAAAGGCAATCTACAATCTCGTCTGAATAATAGATATGGTGGTGATCTCTGTAGAGTAAGTATTCCAAGAGAAGTCCCGTTATGGGTTTATTCTTAGTTTCAACAAAATGAAGCACTTATTTTATCGATGAACTTGAAAGACATCATATAGAGTTGCACTACGAGTCTGTGCATTTTCTATAGTTTAGAACAGTTTTAGATTTACAGAAAATCGCCATCTCTTATTATTTTAAATGTTTATGTCACCTCTATTTCTTGGTGCTCATCAGAGTTGCCTAAGCCAAAATAGGAAATATCTCTGATAGTACCCAAGCATTGAGCCAAAGAATAAGACACAGAAGCGAAATTAGGCTTATAAGTCAAGAAAACTAAAAATCTCTTTTTTAATTTGTGTTCTCCCAAATCTTTTCTCTAAAAACTGGTTGTGGAAAATCTGTGCTGTCAACATCCCCATTTCATGATAGTAGAGGATACAATGGCCTTTCAAGATGGCCTCCATGTTTGTGTTAACTAACTTCCTTGCAGATATTGTTGACATTGTCTTGATATTGGTTCTTACAAAATAGAACCTTATAATTCTTTCATATCCTCCAAGAGAAAATGTATAATGTAATGAGAAAAAGAGTGGCCTGGGGCCTTTCAACTAGCAACATTAATTTATATACATCCCATTAAGCTTCTGTAGTCGTTTTAATCAAGTACCTCCTCAAGTTTTCATTTTGATTTTTCGAATTGGGCATGTACTTTTTGCTAAAATATGTGTTTAAATATTAGAATAATGGAATGGAAAGCTCCATGTGGGAAGAGAGGAGGGTGGGTGAGCTGACAGCTGGTGTGTGGGGGCACTGCCATTTCCTCCCGCAGCTCTGTCCGAGTGTAGGAGGGTAACAAATGGGAGATTTTGTGCAGGGATAAGATGCTGAACAATTTCGGCTTTGGATGTGTTATCCATGTAAACTCATAAAAATGGAATTTTAACATTCCACATCTTATTTTTCATTTTTGAAGGCTTTCACACTTGCTCAAAACCTTCCCATATGGCACAATTTTGACATGTGTATCAAAATTTACGTATTTACTTGACTCTTTTTTGGAAGAAAAGTTCATATTCATGAATCATGAGAACACTGATAATGAATTATTTTTGCATTGAGTTCACCAAACCAGAGGAACTAGCTGGCATGTGTTTGCAATGAATCCATATTGATTTATTACTGAAGTTCCTGAAAAATTGAGTGGAGTATCATTTCATTTGTAAACTACCCTATAAAATAAGCACAGACAATTCGTACTTTCAATTTAAACAACGAACAAAATACAACAGTACAATGAAATACAATATAACGTACAACATTGACATTTTATGACATACTTTAGGCAGTATTTAAACATTTTAAAAAATGTTTTATTTATTTCTGAGAGAGAGAGAGAGACAGACAGACAGACAGCATGAGCAGGGGAGGGCCAGAGAGAGAGGGAGATACAGAATCCGAAACAGGCTCCAGGCTCTGAGCTGTCTGCACAGAGCCCAACACGGTGAACCCACAAACCATGAGATCATGACCTGAGCTGAAGTTGGATGCTTAACTGACTGAGCCACCCAGGTGCCCCATAGGCAGTATTTTAACTGCATACAACGTGATCATTTCCATTTTCAACATCTTCAGTACAAGATGCCACAGCATCATATTCACACTTTAAAATGGAAAAACAGAAGACTTTGGTACATTCACTTTCGTTTAATCCTTAGAACTTGGTAAGTATTACTTTATTCCTATAGCATTACCCCAAGAGATAAGGTAATTTCCCTAATATAATATTGCTATGCAGTGGCAGAGACGAGTTCAGATTCCAGGGGGTGATCCTTCTGAAACGAACTGGCCATCTTGTTCTGTGAAGGGCCACATTGTAACTTCTTTTGGCTTCGCAGCATATCTGGTCTCCGTCTCAACTACAACATTTGGTGCTACAATATGAATGCAGCGCTACACCCAGGTTACACGAATGAGCATGCTCGCGTTCCAATAAAACTTTATTCGCAAAGATAGGCGGCCATCATGTGGGACTCTTGCTCCTAAGGCAGGGCTCTTTCCTTCGCTTGGAAGCCTGGTATCAATTCCTCCTGGGGTAGTTTGGCTTCATCATTTAACCCACCCGCTAAATAAACAGAAAAAGTCAGTGGCTCTGGCAAGGGGGCCTACGAGCAACAACCAGTCTAATAGGCTGTAACTGACGAGACAACCTTGTGAATCACCTGACTCAAACACCTGGAGACTCAGGGCTTTTGAAAATTAAATCATTTTGAAGTTGGCCATCAGTACATTCTATGCTGTTGCTTTCCGCAGAACTTGTTCCAGTTTTCACCTCTGGGCTTTTGTGTGTAAGGCCAGGCCAATAAGACGGTCTACGTTTCCAATTGTGCGCCCAGCCTCAGCTTTCCAAGTTTCCTTTCTCTGTGTATTTTCTTCTCAGAGGCTCCTATGACCATAGACGTGGCACTTTGATTTCAACCCACAGGCACTCCTTAAACATCTTAGCATGAAACGTAAGGTCACCTAATTACATTCCTATTTCCAACCCATCAATGCCCAGGGAACAATTTGCAGAAGATGCATGAGAAAGAGGTGGCTATGAGATGTGATATTTGGGGNCATCTATTTGTCCTTTACCTTTCCGACATTTTGTCATTTTGAATGTGGTGATTCAATGCGTGGAGGCCCACTGGTGAATGGTTTGTGTTTAGAATTGTACTCGCTGAGGACAGACGCACCATGGAAGTCACTTGCCCGGCTTGGAAAGGGTTGGGAGCACGTTACAGTATAAAAGGGAGCCAGTAGAAAAGTCCTACTCAGCATAACTGATGTGTGATGTGTGTACTACGAGGCTCACTGCCATCTGACAGCTGTTTGTTCCTCTGTGAAATGAATTAGTGCTGTCATTTTACTAATAGACCAAAAATAAAATCGCTGGCATTGTTTCCAGCAGCCGGTTCCAACAGAAGCCAGTCTGAATGAATTGCCCTCTCCCTGGTCACACTCATGCCCATTACAGGACAGGCTATCAGAACATAAGGCATTACTCAGAATACTAATTGAGGGAAGCAAAATGCCTCTCAGAGCGAATATTACTTAGGATTGATTAAAAATAACCACGGATGTTTCTAAACCATTGAGTGGCTCCCTTCTAAGGTGACGGTCAAGACACGGACTGCTGTGGTTCAGAGTATTTGTAGGAAATTGCTCGCCAAACTCAAACACTCTAAAGCATTTGTTATGCCTGTGCTAAGTCTAAGGATGGTCCTGTGACAAACGCATCCTCTGTGTCGGAGCCTCCCGACGAGAAGCGATCTTGGTCTTGCACAGGGATAATGCAATGCTGCGCCAAGCGACATTTTTCGTTTTGATCATAATAACAGCGACAACAATCTTAAACTTAACATAATTCTGAATCCTGAGTGATCGATTCATTCATGGCACCGAGCCGCTAGGCGTTTTACATTTTACTCTTTATTTTACTCTTTAAGGCACACGAATACAGAGGGGAATTAAAATCCCCACTTTGTAAGGGAGGAACTGAGGGTGGGAAACGTGTCTGTGCTCACCAGCTAGAAGGGGCTGCTGCCAGAATTGAAAACTCTTCCTCCTTCAGGACGATCAAGAAGCACAATAGATACTGAGTCTGAAAAGAGATGGCAAGCCCTTCGATCTGTTAAGATAATTATTATTTCCCCTTTTACTTTTTCCCCTCAAGCTTAACATTCCCAGTTCGTGCAAAACCGTCACTTTTAATAAAGAATAGATCATCACCCTCTTTTGAAGAAAACACCTTGGGTGGCTGTGTCTTTTCTGAAGTGAGAGGACATTGCAGATGTTACCTGGCAGATGAAGAGCACAGCAGTCTAGAGCCCCTTTTCTGAATAAGACACCGCCACCAGTGGGGCATTGATGTGACAAGTGTCCGGCACGGCGGTCTGGTGTATGGACTTTGGAATTGACCCCCTGTTTGAACTTCCGCTTTACTACTTCCTGTTGTGTGTTTTGCAAATTACTGAACCTTTTCTTTCTGAGTGTACACATTTTAAAACTGGGATGATGATAAAATTTATTGGTTCATGGGCCATTTGGAAGAATTACGTGAGTGAATTAAATGTCAACTGTTTAGTAAAGTGCCTGGTCCAGAGTGAGTGCCCATCGTCCTTCCTGGCACTGTTCACCGGTAGCGACAGAAGGTTCTTAGTTTAGGTCCTACTTACATCTACTCAAATCCAAATTATATTGAACAATATTAAAAAAAAATTTAATGTTTTATTTCTGAGAGAGAGAGAGACAGAGAGAGAGAGAGAGAGAGCATGAGCAGGGGAGGGTCAGAGAGAGAGGGAGACACAGAGTCTGAAACAGACTCCAGGCTCTGAGCTGTCAACACAGAGCCCAATGCAGGGCTCGAACCCACGAACTGTGAGATCATGACCTGAGCTGAAGTCGGTCGCTTAACCGACTGAGCCACCCAGGCGCCCCTATATTGAACATTATTGACCATAATAATATGAAACAAAATCCAAATAAATTTTAAACAAGAATAGAATAATAGGGATAAAATGTAAATCAGTACTGCCACAATGTAAATATAAGTAGCAGAAATAGTATAATATAACTATCAACCATGAATTTAATATAAATTCCTATCTTCCTACGAGCTAAAGCTCAATGGAGTTTTACATTCTTTACACTTCGTGGTAGCGAACATATCCTTTCTCAGTGTTTTCCCTACTCCCGCTTTCTCCATCCCTATATTTATATCCAGTCACCAAACAGACGTCTGTGCTCTAGAACAATTTTTGCATGAATGTGTTTTGGGCAAAACACATGCATGGGATTTTAATAAATGTTAGACTACGAGTGAAATAATTGGAAAATACGGGATTAAATACAGCTGGGCAACTTTCTTTACAAAATGGTACAGCTAACGTTGAAGGGGGTGGTGAAGAAACATCCTTAATATCCCCATAGTCATCTGGGCTTCCAGGAGGGGGCTTTTGTGAGCAGTGTCGCCCAAATGCGATTGGACATAGAAGTTCATTTTCATGGAGTATCTCGTGAGGTTGGGATCCTTGGGACACCTGTTTGAGAAAAAAAAAAAGTGCTCTAAATCCTCCCCATTTTCGTCCCTGCTGCTCTGGGTCTACCCCAACCAACCCTATTAAATCCCGTGTCAGCCAAACACATGCCACGTGGCTGGCCTGTTCTGCGCTCTCTGATAGATGTCACCGGTGTGCAGTCAGGATGGTGTGGGTCCGGGAAGTGGGGCGGGGTGGTGCTGTCATGCTTTCTCCCTCTGGGGTGCACACTGTGACCGTCACTGTAGGGTCACGTCCCATCCACACGCTTCTTCCCTGAATTCTGCTCTACACATGGAGAAAAAGTGAAGCTGTGTGCCCTTTAAGAAGCCCCTTTCTAGAGAATGCCTTCAGCAGTGCAGTCACTGGGTGGCTATGGTAGTGAGGGCGGAAGGAGCCAGCAGGTTCAGAGCCCAGCCTATGGCTGCACTCTGGCCGCGGGCGGGACAGACCCGGCCCAGGTCATGGGCATTCTGGGCACTTCATGGGAGAGACAGTTAAGATGTTTGGAGAGAAAAATTCCTCAGTGAGATGTGAATTGGATCTTAGCACATCAGATTGTAAAATGATCCTTTCAGGAAAGCTACAATATAAATAAAGACTAAGTAGCATGACTTACTCTACTAACTAGTAGTTCAAATATGATAGGAATAATCAGAAAATAAATTTTAATTGTTACAGCATTGGGACTAATAAGTAAAAGATGTCATTCACATATATTAAGTAAAAGAGGCTAATGAATTTTAAAAAATATACTTTATTCACCCATTTCTATACCATCATTCAAAAATTTAATTTCCTTTTGCTAATGATTATATAAAGTGGATTTTCACATGAGCACCTATTTTTATTCATTTTAGAAAAATGTAAAAACACTGTCATAGGTTGCCACTATTAAAGTTGACAGAGTTGAAACATGTATTTATTGTATAGAGCCCTTCATAAAATTGGTACTTTTGTTGTACAAATATGCACTGACTACCCACTATCTGTTAGACGTTTTCTGGGGCTTAGATATACAACACCGAACAAAGGAAAGTTGACTCTAGGGCTCATGGGTCTTACTTCTAGTGGAAGGAGCTATCTCATAAACAGATGTGTGACTGAAATATACAGTATATGACATTATGCTGGGTGATATGAAAAAATGTACATCAGGGAAAGAGAATAGAGACTGTCAGTGCAGGGGGTTGAGCTGCAGGATTAAATAGGGTGTTTAGGAAAGCTTTTCCCTCAGGAAGAGACAAAGGTGACAGCGCATGCTCTTCTAGGGTAAAGCCCTTCCGAGAAGCAGGAGGAGCAGATGCCCCAGTCCTGGGGCAGAGTGCTTCTGGTTAATTTGGATATAATTTAGCATTGGGATCAGTGCAATTTATTAACTGAATAAATGTAAGGAATGAGAAATGAGTGCTGACGCCAAGGTTTTAGAGATGGAGAGTGTGTTCAAAGGATGACATTGGGCTCCCACTGACAGGTTGGGGGTGGGTGTCAGGAGTTCGCTTGTAGGCGGGTTAAATGTAAGTGCCAATCATACCCGTGAAGGCTGATGTCACGTAGGAACTGGATCTACAAATCAGAATTCAAGAGCAAGGAGCAGGGTGGAAGTGGTGATGTTGGAGCTGTCAGTCATCGATGGGGCCATCAGTGCGGAACAAAAGCATGACGTGAAGACAAGGAGAAAGACAAGAAAACTATGAAGGCCGAGACATCTATGGTCCTTCCAGGGTTTGGACAGCAGGGAGATAAGAAGGGCCACTGAGTATAGAGCGTGGAGAAGCAGGAGAGAAATGCAGTTGCGGTGAGCGAATAGGAGGTCTGAGATGGAGAGCTCTGGAGAAGTATCTGCGGTTGGTGTGACCAAGTTCAGTGACAGTGGGAGTAATTGATGGCAGGAGAGAAGGCAGGTTTGCCAAGGACAGGAAGCTGAGGACCCAGAACCCTGGGGATCGGAAGGACTACGTACGAGGTTAGTGAAGTCACCAAAATTATGATGGGAACAGTGTGAGGAGCTGTGACAGTGACCACATGCCAGGATTGTCAAGGAGCAAGGCCGCCTGGAATGGAAGGGCTGGATCGGGATGCATCGATTCAGTATGGAGAGTGGTCAGGGGAATAATCTGAAGATGCAAGTTGAGCTAAAGACTTAGGGAAACCAGCTGGAAATGACAGGAGCCGCTCCCATGAATGTGCCAGATGACCCAAGATGACAGGTGTCACTGGGAGGGACAGGAGGAAGCTGTGACTGAAGGAAGGCAGCCCGAGCTCTAGTGAGAAGCTGAAGGGCACATTCCAGGAGGGAGGATTTAGCATATGGGGTCTTTTCCATGGTTTGGGATGAAATATAGTGAGTTGTTGGGGAAGTACTAGGTGCCTTGGGGGACATAGGAGGTAATTCTAGACTCAAGGCTGATAAAAGTGACAGGACTCAATGCTGGAATAGAAGAAGGGGAGAAGTCCGGCTTGGAAGTTTCTAGAAATCTAGATGTCCACTTTTGGGACAAGTGAGAGGGCTGGTCAGGGCACCATTACCTGGAAACTGTGTATGTTTAAAAAATGTAATGTAGACATATGCTTAAAATCATGCTGTGGCCCTGTATACTAACATTTCAAAGTGTTATGTTGTGAACAAACTGTAGGAACATCTGTGGGTTTATTTGGAGCTCATTTTTTGTATTCTTGTATAGATATTTTATGACTTTTTTGGAAATTAGCTGACATATAAGTAACACACAATATTATTAGTTTTGTATGTACAACATAGTGATTCAACTATTGTATACGTTACTCACTGGTCATGACGATACATATGTCAATATCTGTCACCGTACCATGTTATTAAAGTATTACTCTCTATATTCCCTACACTGTACTTTTTATCTCCATGACTCACTTATTTCAGAACTGGAAATTTGTACCTTTGAATCTCCTTTTATATTTGAAGACATGCATAGGTTATGAAGACATATGTAGCTGCGAGATTTTTATTTTATTTTATTTTTACTTTTTTAATGTTTGTTTTTGAGAGGGAGAGAAACAAAGCACAAGTGGGGGAGGGGCAGAGAGAGAGGGAGACACAGAATCCAAAGCAGGCTCCAGCCTCTGAGCTGTCAGCACAGAGCCTGATGCAGGGCTCCAGCCCATGAACTGTGAGATCATGACCTGAGCAGAAGTCATAAGTCCATGATTGAGCCACTCAGGTAACCCCAGCTGTGAGATTTTAAATAAACATGTAATGCCTAAATTCATAAAGCTGTTTCCAAAACCATTTGAAGAGATTTTCTCATAATTAGATTGAGAAATATCTTGACCAAACAGTAAATGAAAACTCATCAAAGAAAAGTTTTACATGTTTACATGGAGCTGATAAAGAAGTCTTTAAGGTTTTTGTTTTTTGGGGTGTTTTTGCTTTTGTTTTTATTTTGTTTACTTTATAGAAAGTCATTTCCTTAATATAAAGTATATTGTATTGCATACTCAGTGATGTACTGACTTGCAGATTTTAAGGTAACAAGAGTAAATTTCAGTGTAGGAATCATCCTTGTTAAAATATTTTTTTTGGAATGCAAACCTTAAAATATTACTGGAAATAAAGCCATGAGGTTAGTCTTACGCACCTAGCATGTCCTTCACAAAACCTGGGTACCCGGTAAACCCTTACTGGGTCTAATTCCCCTGATGTGAAATAAATTTTGTACTTCAAATGACCTAAGAATCTTTTAAAAGCATTTTCCCATGAAGACATTTTTTTTTTACTAAAAAAAAAAAAAAAACCAACCCAAAAACACCACACACACCACCCTCTATCAGATCTCTTAGGAACAAAGTGTCCATTAAAGAATCTGAAATAAAAGGCAAATCAGTCTGAACCAGCCTAAATTATGGGTTCTATTAAATGTAAAGACTTCAAGACTGCAGGTCAGTCTGGATCCCGGCCATGGTGTTCAACTCCACCAGCTCTGATGAAAGGGGCCGCTGCGTGGCTGGCCCTGGGCCTGGCACAGAAGGCGTGGACAGAGCAGGTTTTCGAGACTCTTTGGGACCTACGATCTTGCGGGACATAGGAACTGACTGGAATCAGTGGGCACAGGTAGATCGCCCTGCCTGTGCCCGTGAACCAGCGCGCACGCCCTTGAGCTGCCTGCACAGGATGAGAACATAGGCGCACAGTGCTGGGAAGCAGCGACAAGTTGCAGAACAGGTTTCAGTGGGACCGGGGATGAGAAATCCTAGTGGACTGAATCTTGCTCATTTGAATTCACAGGACCAGGGAGCCGTCACTTCTTCCAAGTTCACACATTGGCAACTTCTTTCCTTCCTCCCAAGCGGCTTTGTCTGGGGCTTGTATTTAATCTCTAATTACTTCCAATCCTGTGGTTCTACTTTTCCCAAATATAAATTACAATAGAGCAGAGACGATGCTCTCCTTCACTGTACTTGTTTGAAGCCTCTATTTGGCATGGTGATACAGTACATCAGTTATTCACGTATATGTCCATCTGTCTCCACTAGATGGTGTGGAAAATCAATTCGGAAGCTCTGCATCCTGCTGTAGAGCCATAGGCGAGATGTGTTTTGCTTCCCATGAAGCTGTACCAGGGTGATATTGGCCATCTTTGTGAATTGTTAACCTGGGGTACTTCCCTCACCTCGACGACTTAGCAAACTTATTTCAACCCCTTACTATAAGCAGACACATCTTTTGGAGATAGACTCGCACTACACAAGATCAGAAGCCCATATAGAAAGCCAACATGCCAACTTGTCATCTCATAATGAGACAGATAGTTGTCACAGAGTCTCAAACACTCATTTCTCCTACATTAGTGGACATTCCCACGTGGGAAAGATTTACCATTTTGACAAGATGGCCAGGAAGGGATGCAGTTGATTCATTAACAAATATTTAGTGAGCGGCTTTTCAAAAGAAGAAAAGGGTGTGGAATCAGTGACATTTTGGCAGCCAAATTGAAGACAGTGTATGCGTGAGGAGCACAGAATTGAATAGAATACCATATAAAAATAATATTGCCAATGGAGTGGAGGTTGAAAAGCACATAGAGAAGCATCATAAACCAAACCAGAGAAAAAAATGTTTTCTTAGTGGGGGAAATATCAGCAATCTTCACACACGAGCTACTGTCCAGAGGAAACATACCCAATGACTGTGGAGTAAGCCTGAAAGCGAAGATCTAATGTTGTTTGTTGTTATTGTCCTCCCCCACCCAGTATTTCTAACTATTGCTGCAATGGTTTCTACTTATTGAGCGTTATCACCATCTGTCACCAGGCTTCGCTCTCTTAGCATAAGCAGTCTGATGTAATCCTCACAGTTACCTCAAGGGTGTCATTATTCAGTGTCTGGAGAGAAACATCCAGGCAAACTGGAATTTGCGGAGCTTTAGTAATTTGCCGATTCCCACAGGACCAAGAAATGACTCACCTGGGGTCCGTGTTCCAAGGTTATGCCCCTAAACCCAAAGGTGTGTGAAGCTGGAGCCTAGATTTTGTAGTCTGGGAGAAGTCTTTTAAAGAAAAAGAATACGAAGTCATGATCATGAAATCAAGTATTTCACTTGGGAAAAGTTGCAGCAAATTAAAACATTTTAAACACAAACAACATAGACATCACAAAGCAAAACACCTGCAGAACAAAAAACAATATTTTAAAAAATTTCTTGACTCACTGTATAATGAATTTGTTCCTAAAATTTCAGGGGGCATTAATTTTTGATCAGTTTTACATAACATGATATTTTAATAGTTTCATTAAGATTGAATGATAAATCAGAGTTATCAGAGTGTTTTACTGTGTTTCTTTCCAGGATGGGTTATCAGATATAATTATTATTGACAGCTATAATGCATATACTAGTGCTTCTACTGGTTGATACTCAGTAAACACAGGAATTCTGACAAATTCTATTATATGTGATTGTCATCACAAAAGGGAAACAGTTGCATGGTGCATTAGAATTGTTTATGCTACCTTATCAAGGATATTTTTTTTTCTTAGAGAAAGTGTGTGAGTTGGGGAGAGGGGCAAAGGGAGAGAGAAACTTTCTTTTCAATTTTAATGTTTGTTTATTTTTGAGAGAAAGAGGAGGGGCAGAGAGAGAGGGAGACACAGAGTTGGAAGCAGGCTCCAGGCTCTGAGCTGTCAGCACAGAGCCCGGAACAAGTCTCGAACTCACGGACTGTGAGATCACGACCTGAGGCTTAACGGACTGAGCCAACCAGGTGCCCCTAGGGAGAGAGAGAATCTTAAGCAGGCTCCATGCTCAGTATAGAGCACAGTGCAGCCTCTATCCCATGACCCTGGGATTATGATCTGAGTAAAAATCAAGAGTCAGATGCTTATCTGACTGAGCCACGCAGGCGCCCCTCAAGGATACTCTTGACAAGAGAAACATTCCATTTTCACAAGACATCCGTGAGAACCAGGATCATCAGCATAAGTTTTACACACTTGATGTGAGGAACAATTTTCTACAAACTAACTTTTTACATCATTTATTTCAAAATTGTTTCTCCTTGGCCATGCGCATACTTCTAGACCCTAGCTGCCTGTATGCCCATACAAGCCCAGACCTTCACCGTTTATGGCGACAGAGTAAGGAAGTCAGACCCAGGCGGGGAGTAATTCTGAAAGGTTTCCCTGAGTGTGGGGGACTTGGGAGAAATTAACACCACAGGGAAATGATTGCAAACCACATAAACATACCCGCCAAAATCTAGCTCAATGGCATTCAGTTACCAAGAGCTTCTTCCTCACTGGGTCTCAAAATCACCTGGCCTGGGCCACCGACAGGAAAGGAGGGTCACTGAGGCAGAGGTAAACTGAGGTAAAAAGACAGAGTGGTCATCAGTGGCCATGGCATTCCATGGCCAGGCATCTCCCGGGGTCTCAAAGTGACCGATACAAGGAACAACCCTGAGCTTCAACTCCAGAACTCCTTCCAAATGAATTTCTGTGACAATAAACTTAGCTTCAGACCACACTATGTTCGGATTAAAATTCAAACTGACAAAGTGTAGCACGTGGACTTGACAGCAAGTATGGCAAGGTCTCGGGGTGGGAGAACATGGGGAAGGCTGGCCGGCTGGGTTTGGAGTGTAGACAATCCCGTACGTCGTGCCCCAGGAAATTGGACTTCAGCTTGAAGCCCAGAAAAATCCACCTATGTCATTCCCATTCTCTAAACTTCACAGCCGTCTCTTAACGTCACAACCTCAGCTGCTTTAGACATCGTCCACTTTGGAAGTCCGTCCGGCACTTTGCATAGATTTTCCCTAATGAGTGCTTTGCTCCGTCAGGATGGAACTTGTCTTTGTCTTCCCAGGGCAGGACTGAAGATCCCCGGTTAGTGGTGGTGGTCGGCTCATTGTTGTTTTTGTGAGGAAGGGTTACACACAGGACAAACAAATGATTTGTAATGTTTTTGAACATCTTACTGTTTCACGCCGGTTCCTTATAGCCAATTTTTGGTCAATGTCTTTAATAGTATCATCAAATTTTGGCCGTCTCTTCACTTTAAATGTGGGGCTTCTCAAGCTCTAGAAATCGACACAGCTAACAAGAAGTCAGAAGCTGGCTAGTGTTAGAAATGAGCTCTCTTTGGCAAAACTTTTTAGGTGTGTACATACTAGGTGCTCAGTAAATAATTTTGACTGGTACCTAATAGAAGCTATCCCAAAAATCTCCCACCTGCCAGAATGTACTTTGTAGCATTGCAAATAAATTTGTAAAGGCTCCTTTTATTTAAAAAAAGTAATGTTTACTTATTTTTGAGAGTGAGAGAACATGAGCTGCAGAAGGGCAGAGAAAGAGGGAGACACAGAATCTGAAGCCGGCTTTAGGCTCTGAGCTGTCAGCACAGAGTCCAATGCGGGGCTTGAACTCACGAGCCATGAGATCATGACCTGAGCAGAAGTGGGACGCTTAACCCACTGAGCCACCCAGGCATCCCGGGAGGCCCCGTTTGGATAAAAATGCCAGCTCTGATGGTTTAAAGGTCCCAAATTTCACGTATAGAGACTGTCAAAACAAAGAAAAGCCGGTACCAGGAAGAGTGATAGGTAATGAGGATCTGTGCTGACCGACACATTTGATAAATGAGAGCTTGAATAATCTGCTAGGATTCATTTTGAAAATGATGGCTGAATGTTGCAGCAAGGAATTAAAGGAGAGTACGTAAGGATGCTTAAACCACTAAATGCCACTAGTGCTACTGCTTCGACTGGAGACACCTCTTGTCTCTAGGAAGCAGGGATCTCCGGGGACCACCGTCCCCTCGTGCGTTGCTGGGGTGTGGTTCGCGGCAGTGCAGGCCAGCCCCCTGCGTCAGACCTGCCTGGAGACTGGAGTCGGGACACGGGTGATTGTAGCTGCACCTGCTAAAAACACATTGCCAGATGTGGCATTAGGAGCACGAAGGACCGTGGACCCCGCAATTGATTGATACTGACACGATTACTAGCTATTTGAAATTTCTACAGAGATGCCAAGTGGGAAATGACTAACAGCCTGTGTGTAACCTAGCCAAAGGCTGTGAAGGTATATACAAACCATCAAAGACTTTTAAGTAGATGTATGACAACCCTTTCTTCCCACTACAGAATGTTTTAAAGAGTAAGCTTAAAATAGTGGCAATTTATAACACTCAAAGCAATTATAATACGGGAAGGTAAGTGTTTAATTAGAAAAAAAGTGTCCTGATGCTATTTTATTTTGTGGTTACAAACCTAAGTAATTAGTATGTAATTTCTAGGTAGGTGTCACTGTTAGTGGGTTTTCCTCATCTATGTATCCTGTGTTCTAAAAACATGTGTTTTTATATCTGAATCAAGTTATTCATTTGAAAACATATTTGAATCTGCCCCCTTCATTTATATTAACATAGCTCCTAGCACAATTTTAGGACAAGTGATATATATTGTCTCTACTTTATTGCAAAAAATAGTGAGTCGTAGACAAGCAGTGGCTTTGGTCAAGGTTACACTGAGGTCAGTGAAGAATCTGTAACAGATTGTGTCCTAACTTCCAGATTGGCAAGATTTTCTTTGCTTTTTTTTTTTTTTTAATTTTCAAAATATTTATTTTTGAGGGAGGGAGGGAGAGAAAGAGGGAGAAAGAGAGAGAGAGAACAAGCACAGGAGGGGCAGAGAGAGGGGGAGACACAGAATCAGAAACAGGCTCCAGGCTCCCAGCTGTCAGCACAGATCCCGATGCGGGGTTCAAACTCATGAACTTTGAGATCACGACCTGAGTGGATAATTGGTCACTTAACAAACTGAGCCACCCAAGCGCCCCAGCAGGATTTTCTTTACATCAGTGTTCTTAATGTTTTCCTGTACTTAATAAAATAATTTCCCTTTTCCCTTAAGATAATACATTTTTAGACTTTCTGGACAGATAATCTGCAGTGGAATATGCTTACATATTCATGATTCAAAACCACTAATTTAGTGCTTAAGTAATTCTTGCTCAATTTTGTGATAATTTGATTGCAGAGTCAACACCACACAAATGTTACTCTTACAGCCCTCATTTACTTTAAATTCAGACTATATTGTTAGTGTCAGAGTAGACATTAAAAATATTTAACACAAATGGAGATAGTTTAAAACAGAAATGGGCGATAGAGGAGAACATAACAGGTCAGTACCACCTCTGAACAATTAGCAGCAACATGAATGAATCTAAACAGGTTCACTTTTAAATTTCCAGAAGGTAACCAAAAATATTTATCTGTAAATTGGTGACATAACGATTATATTTCACCACTTTCCAACTGACAGGATGACAAAGGAATTCCCTTCACTTATACTTGTTTTTGATCTAGGTTCATTTTAAACAGTTCCTTTTAATGCTTTTCTAGATCTGCTACCTCCTTAAAGGCTACAATTTTCATACGCTCCCATTTTCTAAGTTAACATAGTCACCTACTTTGATACACAGATCGCGTGCACACATGCATAATTGAATTGTGTTTTCTTCTCCTACTTAGCATTTTGCTTTTCACAAAGTCTTCTACAGCACGTGCCTAATTTTCTTTGTACCAAGAGTCTTTATTGAGACATATTTCAGTGTTGTTTGTATCTTTTTCACACTTAGCATCAATTCCTGTTCCGGAGAATGGGCTCCTCATCAAACATTCAGATAAAAGTATTGGTGGAACAGAGACAACATCTTTAAATTTCTCTTGAAATTTTAGCTCCTCTGAGATTTTATTTCTGATGCTTAGAGCTCTGAGCAGGAAGAAATGTGAGGTCGGGGGATGAGTGGAGAGGTAGGAGTGAGACATAAGATGTTAGTGTATCAGAGCTCGGCAAAATATTCTCGGCATCATTCTTGAGCCGGAGAGAGGATGTTTTACTTCCCTTCCATTGTTGCTGAACATTTCAGGAGCCTGGCTTGGTGGACTGGATCCTGGGATTTCTCTCCTAGTCCTCATGATGACACGTAGTGACTTCCAGACACTAAAGACAGCTGAAGGACTGAAATGAAGAAGTTGGAGAAAGGTCTTTCTGTGGGGTAGTCTTGGGGGAGGAGAGAAGTGAAAAGGAGACTGAAATGGTCTGAAGAAGATATGCAGCCAGGTGTGTGACTTACTCTGGTCTCTGGCAGGTGAGGAGGGGTTGCATTAAACAATCTTAACAAAAAACGCTATCTGGCACAGTTAAGGAGAATATGCCCATAGGGAGGGAAGGAGTCTGGCTTCCTCCGCCACATCCTCCCCATCTTGAATTCTTGCACTGTGAGTTCAGGTTCAGCACCTCTGCCCTAGAAACACCGATTGAGGTGGAATGACCCCACAACAAAGGGAGGGTGGCCCCTGAGGTCCAGGGGAAGCACAAACGACCTGCTGGAAATTCACAATGTTGTAAAATCCGTTCAGAAGCCAAGGTGAAGCTGAGTCAGCAGGGAGACGGTAATGGATCTCAGCTTAGCAGAGAAAAATATAGAACTGAGGGTTGGCTGTTATCCAAAGCTGATAGCAACCATGGATGCCAGCCAAAGGCCCGAGGGACAAGTAAGGCAAAGGAGAAACCCTGCTGCTATCGCAGGATTTCGTAGCTTCAGACATGCACGTACAGCTTGCCCCACCCCCACAGCTACGCTAGGGAGGGTCCAAATGCTGTGAGTGGACCCAGGCGGCAAGTTCAAGCTGAATGAGCACCTGAAACCTCCCTCAACTCTACCAAGATGCACCCTCAGACAAAAGAGAATCTGAGCAATTTTCCTCCACCTGAACCTGCAAGGTCCTTTATAAATGACAGGATGGAATGGAACGCATGTTTGTTTCCTGAGTGGTAGTTGGGCTCATGAAGAAGACACTTAACATCGAAAAAAATACTACATTGTCTGCATAATTCAATGTTAACGTCGTTATATATCATAGTTTTTAAATTACGTTTTCACTTACTAAAAAAAGAAATTAGTCTGTGGTTTCTTTTTGGAACGAGTACCTTTTCTGATAAGTACATAGTACACAGTTGTGGATCTAATAGTACCCTGAGTGTGTCTCAACATAATACGTGCAGCATCCTTTGGATGTTATATCTCCAGTGTTTTCTGAGGAGGTTGGGACATTCATTTTGGATCTAAGCAACTGTATGACATTAGTCCTTCATTGGTGAGTTTCTTGAGGACACCCATCCTATTTTGTAGCTTCATTACCTACCAGACTGGCGTTTGCGTATCCCGTGCTTAGTCCTCACAGTCAGTATATTAAAATCTTGTTAAGAGATTTAAAATGAAAAGTTGTGTTTCATATGCTTCGTAGTTGTCTTATGTGGTGTATCTGGATGGATTGCTGAACAGGTCTGTAATCCTACAAAGGCTATTGAATATCTTAGGAAAATAAGGCATTCATACATGACCACTTAAGATCAGAAGCTCATTGGCTTTGTAAGGTGATGGATGTTATTGGGGAAACTGGGCTGAGGATTGTGTCCGAGGTTAGACCTTGAGTTCCAACCTCCTGGTTAATTATATATGGGGAAGGCTGAGTTGATGTTAATGTCCTGTATACCCAAACTGTGCCGGTCTACCAACCTAGGCAGTTAAAGAAGCTGACCAGAAGGGTGTTTCTTGTATGTGTGCCTACATAGCCATGTCCAAGTCAAATTGGCCTCTTGGGTTGATGGAGTTAGCTTACATGTATTTTGCCATTGCTATGATCACAATATAACCATATATGGAATATTTATAAAACTGCATTGCTGGTTCTACATATTTTCCTTTAAAATGAATGATTTCATAAGCATTCATGAATTTCTATTTTAATTCCTTAGGCTTTCATTTTAGTAACAGGTAATTTTGATTTTTTTCTATCACCCTACATTCTTCATCTTCCTTTCACTTCTAAAGAAACTAATTAAAAGCTGCCTTCTCTTTTTCTTGTCACCTGTTCTTTTCATAGCAAAATGTATTCCAACTTTCTTGGACGCAATTCACACAAAATTTCACCTTTACGTTGACCGGCCTCTCAATGTTCCTTTGTATCGGCATTGTTTGATATCCTTGAACACACACTCTTTTAAAAAGTTCATAGTCTCTAGCTTCCTTTTATTGGAAGGAATTGGAGTATCACTGTATGTCTGTGATTATTACTTCTTTTCATTTTTGGCTGGCTTCTGCTTACATTACCTTTCCTGAAGGGTAGACAGCTCCCGGGGCAAAAGCAAGAATCTCAACCTTTTCTTCAAATATCGATTATCGCCTGTGTGTGAATTACCTCTGCATTTATATCCCCCAAACTACACTGCCTTGTGTCACAGCTAGTTGTTGCTGTGTAACAAATGAGCTTGACTACATTCCTTACAAGAAAAACAAAAGCAAAACAAACAAACGCAAAAAAAAAAAAAAAAGCCAAGTTCTGTTACACTACACAGGTCACTAATGTGGACTCCATTTGGCTGCAGGTTCTTCTGTGGTCTTTTTGGTATCACTCACGCAGCTCCAGGTATGTGGTGGCTCAGCTGGGGCTGAGTTGTCTCAAGTGACCTTGCTTGTGTGTGTAGGAGTTGGTGCTGACCCTTAACTCAGTCTCTCTGTCTTTATGCTGATCTTGACACAAGTTGTACATCTTGATCGTCTTTATGGTAGCCTCAGGGTTCCCAGAGCCCTGAATAGAAGCAGGTAGAAATAAAGAATACCAGTCAAATGACAATAAACAGAGGCTCTTTACTCAGAGTTTACAACCACAAGGGAGCCCGCCACCGGCATTGTATTTGGCAGACCCTTGGGGACTGGAAGGATGGCAGAGAGCTTTGCAGGGGAAGAAGGAAAAGAACAAGGTGAGTCCTAAGCATAGGTGGTTGGCTCGGGGTCGTTGGAGGCGGAGTCATGCTGTCTAGGAGAGAGGCGTCCTCTGTGGCTGGTGTGGGGGATGTACTTGGCTTGCTCTGTCTGATCATGGGGTGCACACTGGAGCAAGAGAATGGTAAAACTGAGAGCCATTTCCCAGATCCTAATCTCTCAGGGCCAAATGCTGCAGAGATGACGGTTGTGGGTCAGTGTCCTGTTGTCTTGTGTGTTCTGGTAACTGTCCATTTCTGTGTTCACTCTCTCAAATTTCAAGGCTATGGAGCCTAATCTCAGAGCCCCATGATGTCACTTATTTTGCATGCATTGGGAAAAGCAAGTCAGCAGGTCAGCTCAGTTGAAGGGAACGGAAGGGAACAGACACCTTCTCACCGGAAGGAGGGTTCCAGTTAATCACAAAGGCATGTACAGAGACTGGAGGGCAAAGCCTGTCCTTCCCATGTCACTGTAAGAATGGTGGGTTTTTGCTTCTTACTGTGATCATAACAATGTTCTGGGTCTTACAGGCTTGGGAATGCAGAGTTCGTATTGACTGTTGCTTCTCTTTTTCTTGTGTTTTCAATGAACCTCAGTAACGGATAACTTGATGATCTTTCCCTTGTTTATATCTGGTTTTCCCTTTTACCATTTTCCATCAGTGCTTCATGAATCCAGGTCTGAAATGAAACATAGTTATTCTAATTGCTGTCTCTTCATATTTAAGCAACAAATATTTACTGAGTTCCCCTCTGTGTTGACACCACATTGGCAACATGAAAGTCAAACCCTCAGGGAATCAGTGTTTTTAGCCTCTAGAGCATTAGCTCCTCCTTCCCCCAAAAACGGTCAGTTCTTCACATTCGGTGATTTTGTCCAGATTCATTTAATAACGCATGTCTCTTCTTCAGACCCTAATGTGCAATGGCAACAACAACAAATCGGAATGCTATCTTGTTTTTCTTCGGAGAGCACCAAGGTTATATGGCTTATGACCAGTGCTCTTAACCCAAGCTTCATGGAAAAATTGTGTTCACAACTACTAATGTTATTCTGGAGTTTTGGCCTTTGCAGATGTTTGACCTTCTCTTTCTCACCTGCTTAGAATTTGTGGAAATAAATAATTTATGGCATAATCTTTAGACACACCACTCATTGACTTCTAGCATGTTTGGATATCTCTACAGTCCATACTATTCTCTGGATAAGCCATCTCATTATACCTTTCCTTTCCTTTGGTTTTATATTATGTGCTATGTGTCAATATTATATCACACCTTATTTATCATGTATATACACAAATAAATGCACTTGCTATTTTCTGTTTAATATATGCACTGCAGGAGAGACAATTGTTTGAGTAATAAACGATATGTAGAAGTTGTAACTGTTCTAAAATCTTATTAGGATAGAGATACTGAATACCTACGAGCTTTGTTAGAAAGTCTTGCGTAGGGGGCGCCTGGGTGGCTCAGTCAGTTAAGTGGCCAATTTTGGCTCTGATCATGATCTTGTGGTTCGTTAGTTTGAGACCTACATCGGGCTCTTTGCTGACAGCTCAGAGCCTGGAGCTACTTCAGATTCTGTGTCTCCCTCTCTGCCCCTCTCATGCTCATGCTCTGTCTCTCTGTCTTTCAAAAATAAATAGGCATTAAAAATTAAAAAAAAGGAAAGTCTTGTGTTAAGAACATGAAGATAATTGTTGCATTAATAGAAACACTGTCCATGACTTCTGCACAAGTGTATCCAGAGTAATAAATAAAATGTTGTTTCTGTGGAAGAAAGACCTGAGAAAGTAAAAAAATAATAATAATAAAAAAAATAGAGAGCAAGATGCTGATTCACATGTCATTTTTCTTTTATTTATTTATTTAAAAAATATTAACTTTTATTTATTTTTGGGAGAGAGAGGAAAAGACAGAGCACAAGCAAGGGAGGGGCAGAGAGAGACAGACACACAATCCAAAGCAGCTCCAGGCTCTGAGCTGTCAGCGTGAAGCCCAGTGCAGGGCTCGAAACCACAAACCGTGAGTCATGACCTGAGCCAAAGTCGGACACTTAACTGACTGAGCCACCCAGGCACCCTGAGCCATTTTTAATTTAAATCAAAATAAATGTTACTAGATTAACCCCACTGGATTGAAAAAATGCAACTACTCTTTAATAAAAGAGTAAGGGTAAAGATACTGGCAAGATAAGAATTACAATTAAAACCCAGGAAAATTTACCAGCTCAAAGCAAGTTGATTTAGCAACATCTTGACAAGATATCACAGAACTTTATGCACAAGGCATTAGTAGAGATACAGAAGTTATACACCATGATGAAAAGATCAATCTACTAAATTATATAAAATTCATAAACTTGTATTCACCTAACAGCTGAGCTTTGAAGTAGATAAAATATATAAAGTATAAACTAGCAGAATTATAAGGAGAAACTGACAATTCTAATCTGAGATTTTAAAATATCTATTATCAGAAACTTATAAACAAATAGAACAAAGCTTTTTCAAGTTAGAAGTCCTGAGTAACAATTAACCGTCTTGATCTTAGTTTTAAATTTGGTTTAAGTTTATATATTTGCAGGGGGAGGTGGGTGCTCTGTCAGGGCAGAGACTGATGTGGGGTCTAATCCCAAGAACTGCGACATCATGACCTGAGCCAAAATCAAGAGTCAATGCTTAACCACCTGAGCCACCCAGGGGCTCCCTGTCTTGCTTTTTTTTTTTTTTTTTAATTTTTTAAAAAAAATTTTTTTTTTTTACAAATAGTTTATTGTCAAGTTGGTTTCCATATAACACCCAGTGCTCATCCCCACAAGTGCTGTCCCCCATGCCCATCCCCCCCTCCCTCCACACCCATCAGTCCTCAGTTTTTGTCAGCATTCAAGAGTCTCTCATGGTTTGCCTCTCTCCCTCTCCCCCACCATTTCCCCCCTCTTCTCCCCCTTGTTCCTCAGTTAAGTTCCTCTTAATCCTCCTATACGTGCAAACATATGATATTTGTCCTTTTCTGCCTGACTTATTTCGCTCAGCATAACACCCTCAGGGTCCATCCATGTTGCTACACATGGCCAGGTTTCTTTCTTTCTCATTGCCACGTAGTATTCCATTGTATAGATAAACCACATCCCCTGTCTTGCTTTAATGAATGTTTTACTTAATATATAAAGAATATACATTATTTTTGAAAAATTAGACTGTTTTAAAAATTAGGGGCACCTGGGTGGCTCAGTCGGTTAATCATCTGACTTCGGCTCAGGTCATGATCTCGCAGTTTGTGAGTTCGAGCCCCACATCAGGCTCAGCACTGACAGCTTGGAGCCTGGAGTCTGCTTCAGAGTCTGTGTCTCTTTCTCTTTCTCCTCTTCCCCTGATCATGCTCTGCCTCACTTTGCCTCTCTCTCAAAAATAAATAAATATTAAAAAATTTTTTAAATAAAATAAAAAGTGCTCTTGCAAAGGAAAGGTCAACACTGATATTGAAATTGATATAACATAGCCTCTGATATTGTTGTTAAATTATAAATCATTAAAAATACACCAAAAGACCCAAAAGCAATTCCATACAGATGAATGTTAAGAACATTAGATTCTCATTTCATGTTACCATCAAATAAATTCCAGATGGATTGAAATCCCAAACATGAATAATACATTTTAAATAATTATGTAGTTATTGTAATAGTTATAAGATAAAATATATTAACGTATATATATATAACACATATAACGTATATATACATATACATATATATATATATAAAACACATATAATATAGTATACATATATTTAGCCTTAGGGAAAAATTGGGGGGAAATGGAAAATAGTAGACTGTTATTCAATTAAATTATAAAAATACAAATCATAGAAAGATTGAAAAATTTGACTAGTACATCAAAATTTAAAAAACAATCCAGAAGTTTATATGAAACAGATAATATGATGAAGATAAACAATAGTCTGGAGGCTCTATTTACAACATGTAGTCAATTATATATGTATACAGACATATACATATAACATTAAATAACATTTATGTATGTATACATATAGAGGTACACACATACATATACATGTATATATAATGTAAATAACTGCAAGTCAGTGATAAAAAGAGAGAAAACAATCTAATTAAAATTGTAAGGAATAAGTCATGGACAGGAAGCCTGACTAGTAGAAAATATGGCTAGCCTTGTCAGAGTCTGGAAATTCAAATTAAAAAGCAATGAGATAACATTTGATTGACATCAAATTGGCAAGTATTTTCTAACTGTCTAAAATATGGAATCCCAAATGTGTAGGACAATATGTAGAAGTGGTAACTTCCCAATTGCTGACGGAGGTATAAACTAGCATAGCAATTTTGAAAAATCAAATCGGCACTGTTACAATTAAAAATGTTTGTGCCTTCTGAACCAGTTATTATTCATGCAGGTCATAAGACATGTACAAGACTGCTCATTCCAGAACTCTCTGTAATAGTGGGGAATTGGAAACAACCCACGTGTCTGTCAGTAGCGTGATAGGTATATAAATTCTATAATACATACACATGATACTTTAGAGCAGCTAAAACAAAGTAGGTGTATGGCTTTCAATTTTGAGTCCATTTCAAAAAACAAAAGAGAAGGCAGCAGAATAAGACATATGTGACTGTTTTCCCGAATTTAAAATATGAATTTTATAAAGAAAATTATAAACACTTAGAATGTGTTTACAACAAATTAACAATAGTGATGTGAGTCCATCTTTATTGTTTGTGGGAGGGAAGAAAATATAAGTTGCTCTGAGTTGACTTAAAATAATTATTTTTGGAAAAACATCTAATGCTCTTTGGATAAAGGGTTAACATTTCAAGTTTCTAATTTCAAGTACATGAGTGACATAATGCCCTTCGCATTTTTCTATGAAATTCCTAAGAGGAAAATAACTATGCAAATAATTTTTTCTTGTTATCTTGGTACCATTTTACAGTGCCTTCTTTGTTCTAATTCCAGGGATCTTATTGATTGTAATTTTCAAGTACTTTCTCCAGATAAGAGCCTGGGGAGCTCTACCAGATGATGATAAGGATAAAATAGTGGTATATGATTGGGGTTTCTAATTCTTGCAGTTATATATTCTTTGTTTATGCTCAATATATGATATGAAAACAAGGACAGAATGTGTTGGCAGAGATAGGCCAGTCTCTCCGAAAAAGAAGGTGGCCAGTTGATGGTGTTATTTTGTATCTTTGATCAATGAAAATTTTGATAACAAATGCATGTGTGTTAGTGTTTATCACCCTGTGCGGGCTTTTGCTGGAAATATTCTAATGATGTTTCTGACAATTCTGATGAGGGAAAAAAAGAGAAGATAAAATAGGACCATACAAGCCAAGAGTGGTTTTCTTACATCTGACCAATCAATCTGCATGTTCCATGGCAAAGAACGTGGATATATGAAAAGGATGTGAGATGAAGGATTCTAGAATGTCAGTGGGCTTTAGAAACTGTGATAACTTGAAACCAACTAAGATGGAGAAGATGGGAAAGGAGGCATCCCAACTGTCTTCCAAGGTTCACATGGTTCTTACTCCAAGGAGAAGTCAGGCTTGTGCAGTGCTGGTTCAGGACGTAAAGGAAGGACCAAGGAATAAATATACACAAAGGCAGATTTTTAATTCATTAGAAGAAGAGCTCTTCATGGGGCGCTTGGGTGGCTCAATTGGTTGAGCGTCTGATTTCGGCTCAGGTCATGATCTCACGGTTTGTGGGTTCATACCCCGCATCGGGCTCTGTGCTGACAGCTCAGAGCTTGGAGCTTGCTTTGGATTCTGTGTCTCCCTCTCTCTCTGCCCCTCCTTTACTTGCACTGTATCTCTCTCTCTTTCTCTTTCTCAAAAATAAATAAACATGAAAAAAATAAGAAGAAGAACTTTTCAATGATTTAGTTGTGTGTAGACCTTGGAGGCTTGGTGTGTACTGACTTGGACGTGGGATCGTTGACGTGACCTTCTCTTCTCAGATTTCAAACCTTAATTTACCAGACGTAAAATCCACAGCGATTACCTGGTAGTCATGTTTTGTGCTCTGTGTAACCGGGGCAGCTGTGCTTTGGCATGAAGACATTAAGGAATAATTGTTGATAGCCGTCATTCATGACGGTACCATAAACCCTCTAAAGTTCATGTCCAAACTCTTCTTTTTAATTCTCATAATCTCTTGGATTTTTTGAAGTCAGTTGAATAAATATGTCCATTTTCAATGAAATAAAGTATTGCCACCACAAGGCTGACTCTTGGGGAAATTCCACCGTTGCTTTAGATTTTCACTGTAGTTATTATAACTATGTTTAGATTAAATCCTTAAATAATATTACTAAACATTTAATATTTTTAACCACCTTAGATTTGTAAGTCTCTTCTGCATGTTGTAGAAGAGAAGCTCACATGGAAAAGATGTTCAGTGAACAATTGTTCACCTGTGAAGGTAAAGTAGGCAGTTTCCTGATTATACAAATCAAACACACCTTAACATTTGGCTTTGAATGATGACTCGACTATTTTATTTTATTTATTCATTTTTTATGACTTGACTATTTGAACTATCATTTAATAAACAGAAAAAATTTTACACTACTGAACATTAGCATTTATTACACATTTTTTAAGTTTATTCATTATGAGAGAGTGTATGTGTGTGTGTATATGTGTTTGTGTGTGTGCACACGCACTCAAGCAGGGGAAGGGCAGAGAGAGAGCAGGAATGGGGAGGGGCAGAGAGAGCTCGAGAGAGAGAGTCCCAGCCAGGCTCTACACTGTCAGTGCAGAATCTGTTGCGGGGCTTGAACCCATGAACCCTGAGATCATGACCTGAGCTGAAGTCAGATACTTGGCCGACTGAGCCACCCGAGTACCCCTTATTACACATTTTTAAAAGAATTTCAAACATTATAGTTAGTAAATTTTAAAAATTTACATAGTTTGAGTAATTAAGAGTTGAAATGTACGTTATTTAAATTTGTTTAGACAAAGTGATTAGCACCCTGATACCTCCTATCCACCAGATGGCATTCTGTTAGCTCACATTCTAAATTAAGAACTTCCCCTTCAGTCTGTTTTATGAAAAGCTCCAGTTTATTCTAAACCTAGCAATTGCCTTTTTAATTTTTTTCAAACATATTAGTTTTTTTTATCTTGATATACCACCAGCATCTTAAATAGTCTATTTCAAATGAAGCCTATTACTGCCATTCCACTCGTATAAATAATATAAATCATCACACATTACTCTTCATGATTTTTTCTTTTAGTGATACCACATGCCTGGGAGATTATTTTTACCATTAATGATACCATCTGGGCTTCAAAATTTGGTGCTGTCTTTTTCCCTTAAATCCCAGGACCCAGAAGATTCTTTTTTATTCCAACCTTTCAAGCCCACCGTTTTTACCTTAATGAAAGCCTCCATTAACATTTTCTTCCTAACCATCTCACCATCTGTACCCCTTTTCTTCAATATATTTTACAAAAAACTGTCAGGCTAATCCTCCTGAGGCTAAATAAATACTTTGTGTGATTCGCCATGATCTCTCTGATTAAATGTAAACCATGTACCTGCCACATTGGCTCTCTCTCTGTTCTGGGCTCTCCTTGCTCTCTCAGACTTGTGTATGAATTCTCCTGTAGAGCTAAACAGCCAATAGGATGAATATTCTCTGTTGGACTTGGGGCACAAGATGGATTTTTTTTTTAGGTAAAGAAGGTCTGGTGATGGATATTTGTGTGGAAAGAAAGCAGTAGCTAATGAAGGGCACATTTAAGATTCCTGGGCAAAAATCAAGATCTCCTTGAGGCTAGAGATCAGAAACATAATAAGGCGCCACCATGAGGGCAGGATGGAGCTGATTCACAGCTAATCAGCAGAGAGACCAGAACCAGAAGATCAAAGAGGTGCAAAGAAAGGAACAGAGGAAACTGGCCAAAAAGAGAGAAGGCGTGGTCTTGTGGGGGCTCTGAATTTCGGGAGGGAGGCTGTGCTGAGGTGTCACAGAAACTGGCTGGGAAATGGGTAACTTGCATTCCTGAGATGATTCTGTCCTCTGCAGGCTAGAGAAGTTCATTCAGGTGCAGGGGAAGCTGGAGATGATGTTGATGATTTAGGGATGATGGGAACACCCCTCCATCCAAGATGGGGCCAAGAAAATCAGTCTAAGCAAACATATGCCAAGGAGCTGAATTATTCCCGAGAGTTCTTTTTAGACACGGTGTATAAACAGTGTCCTACTGATAACTGTTTACAGGAAAGGATTTTTTTCCCCAGGGTGTAATGTTAATGGACATTGAAGTATGGGTATACAATATAGTCGGAAGAGTTTTCCTTATTAAAATGCTGTTATTTCAGTGTGACAATTTTCAAGTTCCACTTTGTTAAGTATTTGGTGTTGTAACATTTGACTTTGGGGAAGTTGGCGATTTATCTTTGAAAAGGAAATCTTTCTGTCCACATATGCTCAGCTTCTCATAGGGTATGGTTTTTACTAGGTTTCCCTCATCATGATGTTCTAGTTTCTCAATTTGGGATATTTCTATAAACATGGAAGTACAGTGCTGGCTCACATATAGTGCAATCCTGCAAACATCTGTTAAACACACATGCCATGTGTAGGGGCCATCTGTTAGGATCTGAGGTTCATAGATGTTTCTGGTTCGAGCACTCTTTTTGCCATAGTCATGGTATTTAGGAATCCTGGAGTAACATCAGAGAGGATCGATTACTCTCTATAATGTTAGAAATAACTGTTGAATTCATGGTACCCAGTAAGGCTTCGTGAAAATGAGGGCACACATATCTTAAATGCAGCTGAAGCATGAACATTTGGAAGCACATGTTCCATAAGTAACTAAAAAGAATTCTTTCAACTTAAACTATTCTTTATTGACTCAGAGATTCCCCACACCTACCACCCATTCTTTTCTTCCCCTTAGAAATGGGTGTGGGCTGGGGAGCCTGGGTGGCTCAGTCAGTGAAGCATCCAACTTCGGCTCAAGTCATGATCTCATGGTTCGGAACTTGAAGCCCCGCGTCAGGCTCTGTTGACAGCTGGGAGCCTGGGACCTGCTTTGGATTCTGTGTTGCCCTCTCTCTCTGTCCCTCACCCACTCATTTTCTCTCTCTGTCTCTCTAAAAAATAAATCAAACAATAAAAAAATTAAAAAAAAAAGAAAGGGGGGTGGGCTTAGTAGACTGTGGTGCCTAGAATCTTGTTCCGTGTCCTCTGTTAACATACCACATCCGTACAGTTGACCCTTGAACCATGTGGGGATTGGAGGCACTGATACCCTATGTGGTTTAAAATTCACATTTGATTTTTTTAGACTCAAAACACTTCATCACAATATACTAATAATCTGTTGACCAGAAGCCTTACTAATAACATAAACAGTTAACACATATTTTGTCTGTTGTCTAGAGTATATGTTACATACTGTATTGTTACAGTAAGGAAGCTAGAGAAAAGAAACCGTCATTAAGAAAATCAAAACAAAGAGAAAATGTATTTACAGTGCTGTACTGTATGTATAAAAAAATCTTCACATAAGTAGATCCATGCAGCTCAAACCTGTGTTGTTCAAGGGTCAATTGCAATTCCAATTATATGGCCTCACAAGTCATCTGGAATTAAGCTGAAATATTATGGAACAAAGACATGGTCAGCTTGTCAACATTAATGCACATGGAAATGCAGAAGAAGATGGTAACATTATTTACTCCAGACTCCCACTGCTTAAATGGGGTCCAGAATATTCCCATAGTTTACCCCAGAGCCACTGCTGCACACACGGGCACTGGGACCTCTGGGTTCCATAAGCCTCTGTATATGCCATGAGGATGATACGCTAAGTGTTCCCTGTCCACTTGTAAACAATGTAATCTTGAACAGTTGAATGGTTCTGAGCCTTGAATCCCTCCTCGACAAAATGTGGGAGGTGGTCTTGAGGAGTCCTTAGATCTTTTTGAAGCATTGAACACTTAGAAGTCCTTATTTTCTTCTTTCTGTTAGACTCAGAGAGCTAACAGACCCCACAGTGGGAAAGCATAGGTAATACTAAGAGTAATTCAAATCATTTTCACTTACATCATGCATGCTAAAAGATGATGTGGAAATGTATTTTTTTCTATACTTGAAAACAATTGTATATATCTTTCTTTGGATCTAATCGATATCTAGGTCTACTACCTCTTTCTATCAAGGAATGTTTGTGCTCAAAGTGGCATTTATTATAGCTGTTATAAGAGAGTTTAGACGGTGAGCCGTGAGCAGAGAGCATAGGTGTGAGTGGAGAGTTAAGGGTCTGCTCTGTACGGTAATGAGGTCAGGCCCACGGTAGGTCCGTGTAGTCTCGCTCTGCTTTCTGGAGACAGATCCCAGCCTGTGCACTAATGCTGTTCGGTCAGGAACCTTTATGTCTTTGGTAATGTTTGTTTAATGGAATTGCGTTTCTGTTTGAAGGGAAATCTTTCATCGGCCCCATGACATAACACTACCGCACAAAGAGCACATACTTTCCTTTGTCCAGTGCGTCCTCAGTGTAGTGAAGTTTCTTGTATACTAATTCTACTGCCGTCTGTCTGTGAGAACGTAAGTAGTGGCTGAGGTGCTGGTTTTCATACAGGATGAAAGGAATTTACATCCCATCTATGCCACTTCCTTTTTGAGCGACCTTTGACGAGTCGCTTTGTTTTCTATAGTCTCGCCGAGCGGAATGCTTCTACACATATTTAAATCTTTTCCTTTGGCATCCTGACCACCAGTCTTGTGTGCTATGTAATAAAGAAGCAATGAGATCCGTCGGGATCTAGCAGGGAGAGGCAGGACACAGCTGGCTGTTGCTGGAGCAGGAGATGGAAGACATGAGCTGAGTGGCCCCCAGAGGGAGACCACCCAGCAAAACCACCGCGTTTGGGCCTTCAGTCCATGCGTGGTGGAGTCAGCTTCGGGAATGTCACCACGTTTTGCTCCCCTGGCACCGAACTGTGGGCTGGGACCCCAGACACAGAGAGATCGTGAGGGGTCCAGGTGTGGTTAGAGGTGTGGATGCTAAGGTGCGTAATGGTTCTTTTTAGGCAGAAGGATTGCAGCTGCATCTCCATAAATATCTTCTCTTCTCCAGCCTTTAAACAACTTTTTTTAATGTTTATTCACTTTTGAGAGAGAGAGAGAGACAGACAGAGAGAGATCGAACGGGGGAGGGGTAGAGAGAGGGAGGGAGACGTGGAATCCGAAGCAGGCTCCAGGCTCAGAGCTGTCAGCACAGAGCCCGATGTGGGGCTTGAACCACAAGATCATGACCTGAGTGGAAGTCAGATGCTTAACCGACTGAGCCACCCAGGCGCCCTCCTCTTCTCCAGCCTTGATATTGTCCTGCTCACCTCATGGACTTCACAGCTGAAGAGCAGTGAGCTACCTCACACTCTGCACAACCCCCCCTCCCCCCGCTGTGTAGTGACGTCTATTGACAGAAACACTCTTGGGTTGTGTGCCCCCACCTGTCCCGGCCTCTGTTAGAGTCACAAGAGGCCTCCTGGTCCCTCTGGCCGTTAGTGAGACCAGGCACTTTACCGCGCTGGCGCTCTGCATGTGGTTTACTTCCGGGATCCCTGGAAGTGTCTAGGTGTCTCTCCTCCTCACCGACACCCTCCAGAAGCCTCACGCAAACAGCATTTTAAATCTCTGCTGCAAATTTTATCAATGCCGAGAAATCTGGAAGAAATATTAAAAATCAATAAACCATTTTAACTCATTGAAACTGTATAATGCAGAAAGCTCACGTGCTGCTTCCGACCAACCATAGTTTATCAGTTGTGGAGAGAATGTCTCCGTGCACATCATGGCAAGGGGCCACACCACGAGCGAGTGTGGACTTGGCCACCGGGATTTGCCAGACTTTTCCACCACGTAGAGCCACAGGTTTTCTGCCTTTCAAACCATAGTCTTGGGAAGGAAGTTATGATGTGCATCTCGAGAGAGGGGAGCTGTGCTCCGCCTCTGGGACAGAGTACCTCTCAATTATTGGGTATGTTTCTCTTCAGGATATCCCTCTTTTCTTTCCTATGTACTTACTTACTTTTCAGTCACTTATTCATCTCATTTAGGGTTCATGGATATTTATTTTATACTTGGGGTCACCCAGACCCACTTTGACCTCTCCTGTTTGCAATACTGGTGTTATTCTGATTGCCTCCCACCAAGCAGTGACACCTGTCCTTCATCAGCAGTACGTATGCCCTCCTGGCTTTGTGAGGTGCCCTGTGGTGTGGGACATTGGTCACTGGGCATGGACGCGGTCACACGTCACTCTATCTTGGCAGAAAGGACTTTCTCAGCAATTGGTGCTTACCTCTGAACGGTCGGCATTTTGTGTCGAGGACCCACATCTGCCATCTGCTTGCCCAGTCAGAGGTTTTTACTCCTTTATCAGCTCCCTCACCCGTCTCCTGACACCTCTGCTTCCTCACCCTCTTTCCCTTGAGCACTGACTTCAGAAAACATCCAGCACACTCTTTTTTTTTTCTTTTCTTTTTCTTTTTCTTTTTTCTTTTTTTTACTAAGGGCTTCATACACCTTAGGACTTGGTACATATATGTTGTTTTTCATCTTTATTTTGAAACTTCCCATAAAAACTTCACCCAGATTCTTTCCAGCATTACCACCTTACATGCCCAGAGTCCAATTATTAAAATTTTCACGATGACACAATATTATTAACTAAATACTGAGCTTCTCCCATTTTTCCGTTCCAGGATTCCACCCAGGACTCTAGTGTGATAGGAAATCATCACTTATTTTCCATTATGACCCCTACAGTTTTGAAAATTGTTGATCATTTACTTTATCGAAGTTCTCTCAACTTGGGTCTGTCTGATGTTTTCTCATGATTTAGTCAAATTATGCATTTTTAGCCAGAACGGCCCAGAAGTGATTAATACTCTGCACAGGCACACGATGTCCAGATGGGCTTTCAGTTTGGAAGCTAACACAAACGGCTGGGTTCAGGTGGGGTAGGGTGAGTGTCTCCGCTGTAAAGTTACCTTTTTTTTTTTCTCTTTAAAATTCATGAGCATCTTGAGGGACTTTATTCCCATCCACACAGCCTATTTGTTCTCCAACTTTTTCTTAGCGTTTTCTTTTAACCAAAGGTATTTAAAACTTATTGAAGGAAAGTATAAAGCTAAAGGAAAGAATGGTTACATTGTAGCTCTTGATGAGTATTAGAAGAGAAAGAATATGTGTGTATCAGTGAGATAGATAGAATGAGAGGGAGGGAGGGAGGGAGGCAAAGGGAATATTCTCTCAGCATTTTTCTAAATGACACCATGTTTATGCTTATGTTTCAGATCCGCCTGTATGCAAATGATGAATCTAATTTCTCAAGGTTATAGTATACCTATGCTAAATAAATGTCTAATACTTAATTCAGCACTTAGTAACTTGTAGCAACTAAAGAGTAACTTTACATGGCTTATGTAACATAGAGGTCTTAGAAGGATTTATTTTCAAATGTTAATAGAGAACACAGGGAATTTTTTTTTTAATCTCACTAGTTGATATGTAACAGTGTTAATCTGTTGGAACCCCCTAGACTCACATAGTATGAGAGTATACATGATAATTGAAAACGTAATGCACACTCTTTGCCACCAGTAAAATTGGGCTTCTGGAGTTTACATCTACGTCACCTGCAAGACTTGGAATTGGATGTGTAGTAGGAGTTACAGTGGCCTGTACTTTAGTGAGAATGAAAAGAAGGGAATTATAAATGTATTTGAATATCATTGACAGCACTACAATTCTACCATCACTGGCCATGATCAGCATTGCGGGAGTCATACCTAAGTACCGTTCTGTAAAGTAGCTCATGATAGTTTGCTTGCTTCATTTAGGCAGCAGCCACACTTAAGAGAGGTGTACTAATTAGGGCAAATGTATTCATTCACACAGATAAATAATTTTGCAGAGCTTAGGTTTTAAAAGTCACTGGCGTGTATGGTGTAATAGTATTGGGAGCAGCCTGAGAGATATTATAAATCCAAATTATGTAAGAGATGAAATTTCTAAAGCTTAGTAAAAATATATTTATATATCTAAACAGTAACCCTTCTAACTAATCTCATCAAGCTGCTGGTTTTATAGAAGTTAAAGCAGGGGCACTGAGAATTTACCTGGCCTGTCCCTAAAGTTGCTGCTCTGTTCCTGAATTAGCTCTGACTATGTCAGTTTTCCTGTGTCCAATGTGATCTTCAAGTACTTTAAGAATAAACCCAAGTGGAGCGCCTGGGTGGCTTAGTCGGTTGAGCATCAGACTTTAGCTCAGGTCATGATCTCACATTTCATGAGGTCAAGCCCTACATCGGACTCTGCTGACAGCTCAGAGCCTGGAGCCTGTCTGCGGATTCTGTGTCTCCCTCTTTCTCTGACCCTCCCCAGCTCACGCAGGCGCTCTCTCTCTCTCTCTTTCTCTCTCTCTCTCGCCCAAAAATAAATAAAACATTAAAAAAAAGAATAAACCCAAGTGGTTCTGTTAGAGATGGGTGGGGGTGACCCTCCCTTCACGTGGCAAAAAATAAAATAAAATAAAAAATAAATCCAAAGTAGTTTAGATACAGTCCTTGAAAGAGGAGAAAAAGAAGGGATCCCACATGACGTTGCCCCCTCCCTGCATCCAGCCCCTGCCCGGTACCCCTGCCTACTTCACCAGCTCCCCAAGCACTACCTCCTCCCCTCACGCAGCCCCAGAGGTCGGAGAAGCTTTCCAGAGTGACTACTCTCTGATCATTCTCTGCTCATTTTGCTCTCTCTGCTCTTCCAGAAGACGTGTAAGCAATCCCATCCATTAAAACCCACTGTTTACAACTCACAAAATGCAAAATAAAAGAGATGAATGCTTAAAAGCAACGGAACCAGTGGTGTGGGAGGGAGCTCTGAGATGAATTGTGTCCTCCCCGTTCACTGCGGGACCCCGTAACTGCGTGTAGCTCTTCCTCCTTTGTGGGTGCTCAGTAACCGTTTGTCAAACAAAGGGATGATCGCTCAATCAGTTGTATAAAAATCCACTGCAGCAGTCCCTTGGCGATCTGGAAGTCAAGTAGCCTTAGAAGTGTGTGACATAGAAACTCTTACAAATGGGAAATGATGTAGATGGCAAAGGACATCAGCATTCAGATCGAATGGGAGAAAATGTAGCTGCTTATCAGACTTATTGAAAATGTCCCCACTCCCTGAATAACAATGCAAGATAAAATGCAATCAGGTTTGCAAAGATTTCAAATTCCGTATGCTAGGGAGGGTGTGAAGATACCCACGCTGTTAGACACTGTCAGGGGTGGGCATATAAATGGTTGCAGCATTTTTGAACAGAGAGGGCATTATTCAGTGTGCCCTCAAAAGTACCAGACTATTTAACACAAGATGATAGCAACACAGACAGATATGAACATAACGGAATGGAGCATAATAATTATGAAATATATAACGTGGCAAATGGTGGCACATTCACATACAGAACTTTTTTTTAATGTTTCCACAGAGTTGGCCGAAAATATGTTGACGGAGGGATTATAAATGGCTATAACAGGAAGTATTTCAAAGAAATAGGATTGCAATTAATTTTTAGTTCCTTCTTGAAAGTTCTCTGACTTCCTAATTGTTCTGTAATGACCAGGGGTCTTTTGTTTTGTTTCCCTCAGAGAAAATGATACCCGTACATTCGTTGTCAGATGCGAAAAGGTGACAGAATAGGCTGTTGGCAAAAAGAGGCCACCGGAAATAAATTCTTCTGATTGGAGTATTATGTGGCCTTGACGTGATAGCGTCAGTTCTACAGCATATTTCCATCTCTTCTGATAAAGGGAAGCTGTACATGGTGATGGGGCATTACATTATGGAAACGTTCTTCTCCGGCTTCAGAACAGACAGGAAAACTTGAGGGCAGGCGTTTTCTGCCTTTGCCGCTCTCCCACAGTGGAGTAAACAGCAGCGGCGCCCGCTGCCTGACGAGTTTCCAAAGTCAAGGGTGGGAACACGGCCCTGTATCCAGATGGCATTTCATCTGTATTGAGGTGTGCAGTTGAGTCCACCTGTCTTGTCTTCACGTAGTGGTGAATGCTCTTTCATGAATGTTTATTTCTTTATTTTGAGAGAGAGAGAGAATGAGTGAGAGAGGGGAAGAGAGAGAGAGAGAGAGAAGGAGAGAGAGAACCCCAAGCAGGCCCTGTGCTGTCAGCTTGGCTCCTGATGTGAGGCTCCATCTCCAGAACAGTTGAGATCAAGACCGGAGCCAAAATCAGCAGTTGGGACATTTAAAACCAATTGACCCACCAGGCGCTCCTGGGAAGGCTATTTTGATTTAAAAAAAAACATGAATTAATTAAAAATGCAAGAAAGTGATGGGGGGAGGGGATCCAATCTGCAAATTAGCTGTTCAGCCAGGCCTCTCTAGAGAACCTGGGCCCACTGCGCCTGTATCCACTGCACCTGTGTAGATGTGCACAGAGAGGGTTTATTATGACGAGTTGCCTCACAGGATTATGGAGTCCAAGAAGTCCCATGATCCGATCTGCAAGCTAAAAGCAAGGGGGACCGTGGGGGTGCAGCTCCAGTCCAAATATGAAGACGTGAGAGCCATGCGCTCCAATGTCTGGGGCAGAAGACAGAGGGTTCAGCTCAAGCAGAAAGAGTGAATTCATTTTCCCGCACCTTTCTGTTCTGTTCAGGCCCTCTGTGGACTGGGTGATGCCCACGGCACTGGCGAGGGTCTTCTTTGCCGAGTGTACTGATTTGCATGCTGAGGCCCTCCAGAGCACCCTCCGGTGACACCCTCCCTAGGCTGCCCTTAGCCAATCCAGCTGACACATAAAATTAGCCACCACATTAGTGCCCAGGGAGGGGTGCCCAGATGGCTACAATGCAGACAGCGTGTCCTTAGGGCCCTGACCATCACCTTTCCCTGCACCCCTGGCTTCTGCTGTACTTCCTTCCCATGCTTCCATCTGCCCTGCCCCACGGCAGCCACTCTACCCGGTTTAGCCAGTGACCCTTCAGCCTCTAGGGAGGCCACCATTTGGAGGCTAGTCGCACTAGGGTGTTGGCTACAATATTTTAGTATAAAAACCTTTATTCTTATGGCAACAGGGATTTTCCAGTCAAGGAAACAGTGTGAGGTGGCCTGTAGGTGTGTAGATGACGCGCTAGTTCTGTCTGGCTTCTCTGGAACAGTACGCGTTTATGCCCACTATGACTTCAAACACCTGAAAATGGTGGCCCTTTTCTTTTCAGAAGTGTCCCTGTTTGGAGGATGAATGGCATGAGCACCCACACCCCAGACCAGTGAGTCCTGCACTTTTGGAGAGATGATGCTATCTCTTCCTCATATGCTGCAATAGGCCATTACATGGCCTATATCTTCAGAAGACCAGCTGAACTACTTATCTCATGCACTTGTTCTTGGAAACTCCAAATATTCCTCTTCTTCGTTATTTGACCTAACGTTGTATAATTATATGTTAGGCACACTTACAGTTTTATGGCAACTCAAGAATCTTAGATCTTATTACTCCATTTTTACCTGTCCATGACCATTATTTCTGAACGTGATGATCTTACCTACCCATGGACATGCCCCAAAATGTTCACCACTCCAATCTATCCATAGCAGGCTGAGGATTCACCTAAATCTTTCTTTCTTAGTTTTCTTCTAACATTTATTTATACTGAGAGAGAGAGTGAGAATGTGCACACTTGGGAAGGGCAGAGAGAGACAGAGAGTGAGAGAGAGAGAGAGAGAGAGAGAGAATCCCAAGTAGGCTCTGTGGTGTCATCATGGAGCCCAAAATGGGGCTCATATTCACAAACTGTGAGATCATGACCTGACTGAAACCAGGAGTGGGGTACTTAAGCAATTAAGTCAAGAGGTGCCTCTGTTTCTTTTTTAATTTTGTGATGGTTCTCCAAGCTCCTCAGGCTGAAAACTGGGATGCACGCTTGACTCTTCTTTCCCTCCCTCTTCATTCTTGCTTCATTCCCTCCGTCCCCCCTTGGTCTCAAAATCACCCTGGGAAAGGCCCCCACCTTTAGTTCCCGCTGTGGGCGTCCCCACCAGGCCCTGGTACTTACAGAAGATCCGCTCCAAAGTCTTCCCCACACACTCTTGTTCCATGCCAGACACTGGAGAGTGATCGTTTCCACTCACAGCTGCCTTGTCACCTAGTCCCTACTCAACAAACATCAGGGTGAAAACCAGCTTCCCTCACTTGGCTTTCAAGACTCTCTCTCACCTGGTTCTGTTTATGTCTTTGGTGTTTATTCTCATTTCCCGGCAGCATGAGTCACCTCAATCAGGCTGATGAGCCCACTTTTTCTAGACTTTCTGTGCTCATTGTCACTTTGGGCATGCCAGCTGGCAAACCTGGTCCTCTTGGCTCCTCAAGAGAGATGAATTCCCATTGCCTCTCCCAAGGGTTTTCAGGTTACTGGGCCTTGGGTGACTTTTTTGTTTTTCCTGATATCCTTTGGTACCTGTAATCTAACAGAGCTTTACACTACAGTACTTATTTCTGACTCTAATATTTTGGTATCTCACTCATTTGGGTTTGCTTTTTCCTGCCTTGACTAGAAGACTGTGAATTTCTGTGTTGTAGCAGTGGTGACGTCGGGCTACCAGCACCAGTCCTCTGTCATGTCTAGCCTCATATGTAGCTCACAGGTGGGGGACCCAAAAGGAGAGGGCTGAGGGGATACTTGTCTAGCAAGTGGGTCAAGAAAGTGACAGATGATGGGTCACCTGGGTGACTCAGTTGTTTGAGTGTCTGACTCTTGTTTTTGGCTCAGATCATGATCCCAGGATCATGGGATCAAGCCCTGCATTGGACTCCATGCTGAGCATGGAGTCTGCTTAAGATTCTCTCTCTGCTCCTCTCCCCTTGTGATCTCTCTCTCAATAAAAAAAATGTGATGGATGCTAATGTTATGTTTCTATCATATATGTACTGATGATTGTATTATCAATTCAGTTTGGTCATATCATTTCACTGAGAATATTCTTTGGGATCTTATCATAGTATGTTGGTTTTCCCTTAATATTATTTATCAAGTCTAGTCAGAAAAGACACCAAAGTCTTCTAAATAAACAAAGAGAGAGTTTCCTTCCTAATGCCTCATTAATAGCTTATGATTTAAAGGAAAGAGGAAAAAAAGTATGTGTGTGTATGCAAAAAATATACATAAATGAAATATCCTTGGCTGGCCCTATCTTCAGGGGCTCACTTACTACAAAAAATTCATCAAAGAGGGAAAAGGCCTTAAGGGAAATCCTGTAATAAGATGACACAACTTCCCCCTCCCTGGAGGGAAATAGAGGGTAGAAGGGTTTCCTTCTAATTTAATTAAAGTGAAATCTTTTATTGAACTATCATAGCTCCTTAATATTTTTAGAAATCTTTGCTATGTTCATGAATCACTCCTGCACATAGGAAAGTTAAATAAGATGAAATGAAATGATAATAGTTGAGTACTTAAGAGAAGTGACAAGCTATGCAGTAGGTCTCATTTTTTTTAATTAAACTTATTTTTAGAACAGTTTTAGATTTATAGAGAGATTTAGTTTGGACTTCTGATATACTCCATGTTCATTTTCCTGTGTTATTTCGATCTTCCATTAGCAATTCATAAATCAGCATCAAGACACTATTATTAACTAAATTTCATACATTCCTCACTTCCTCTCTGATGTCGTCTTTCTGTCCCAGGAGCCCGTCCAGGACACCACAGTACATTTACTCATCATGTCTCCTTGGGCAACTCTTGGCTGTCACTGTTTTTTAGACTTTCCTTGTTTTTGATGATCTTCAGGGTTTTGAGGACAGCTTTGAAGATAGTCAGAATCTTGTAGAACAATGCTCAATTGGGATTTGTCTGTTTGTCTTGTAATCAGTCTGGAGTAGGGGGTTTGGGGAGGAAAGTCTTGGAAGTAATGTGCTGTCTTCATTACATTATGCGATCTCCCTATCAGTCTGTTGATGTTGACCTGGAGCACGGGACTGGGGCCCTGTTTGTCATGTTCCTCTAGTGCACATTCCCTCCAGTGTGTCCCCTTCCGTAGGGCGCTATTTGGAAGCAAGCCCCAAAGCTCTGGGGGAGGAGTTAGGCCCCACCACCCAGAGGGTAGAGTGTCCACATATAGCATTGAGTGTTCTTCTACCCTACAGGTTTGTATTTCCTCTACTTTATTTATTGGAGTCAATATGGAATCAAGGCTATTTGTGTTATACTTCAGGCTAAAGTATCACTATTTAATTTTTGCTATAATTTTTGCCAGCTTGGGCCTCTGGAAACTTTTCAGGTGGTCCCTGTGTTGGGCGGCATGCCCCCTGAATGTGGGTGTTGGGTCTGGTTGCCTTGGACACTTCCTTTCTTTCTGGCACTGCAGACACCTCAGACTCATCTTGTCCGTGCTCTTCCCCACTCCTACAATCAACTGGTCCTCTGAGCATCGCTGGCTCCTTTTGCTGGAGAATGAAACCCACAACTGGCCATGAAGTGTGCTCTTAGATTTCTTTTTAACTGGCTTTATCCATTGTTAATAAATTGAGTTTACTAATTCATCGCGCAAAGATATAAATGTTAAAGGCAGATGTAGTGATGACTGTTTGAGATTAACAATGGGAAACAGTTTATTGAATGCAAAGCAGTAAACATTCTAACTTCACTTTTATTGCCATTGGAGACCATTCTCATGATACCCTTTATTCCGTGGAATCAGTTAAGTGAAATGGAAAGCAGATGTTACGTATTTTTACTTTAAACACGGTTTTACTTTTTTGCTTTAGATTATACCTTAATGGCTAATACTGAAACATAATTATCTCTATAGATTTATAGAAGATTAGAGACATTCAGTTCATGAAATGCTAATTTCCAGCAAGTGAACTTTGCATGAAGGCAGAGCTGATTTTCGTGCTATACTGCAACCACCCCTTCCACATTCACCCCCCAACCTTGCGGGCACCTGTGCCTGTGGTGCGTCCCACATCGGGGATCAAACGCCCAACTCTGAGTAAGAACTATGCTCACAGAGTCTCTGCCACTGCAGTTTATTTATATCTCATTGGTCTTACTCTTCTGAAGTTCTCCCTCCCCTACTTAACCTCCTCTGCTATCATCACCTTCTGCCGGTCACCAGCATGAGTCAGGAACCAGTGTATGCCCTTGTGTGTGACCACAGTGATCTCAGACCTTTGAAAAATATGCAGGCGTGCACATACACACACACACCTGAGTGATGTTGAAGATCATCCAATTGCCATTCTATTAACTTTATAAGAAAGGAAACAAACTCATTTGAGTGAGAGGATGCTTCTTTTAGTGGGAAATTCATATTTCCAGTCCTTGAATGAAACAAGGGTGCATTGCTTTAAGCTATTTGCACGGATGCTCTTTCTTGCTGAAGGACATATTTCCTATCTAAATATTTGAGCCTTATGTTTATTGAGATACTCCCCCTCTGTGTCTTTACAGCTTGCTCCATAAAAATCCAATGCTTAATTTCATTCAACAGAATAGAAAACATATTTAAAACAAAATATAACAAAAAGATGATCTCAAAACCGTACATTTCAAACCCAGTAGAAAAAAGATTTACGTGTCGAATAAAAACTCCCATAGCTATAGATTTTTAGAACTATGTCCTTAATGGAATCTAGGGGGGAAAGTATCCGGGTGGTCACTCCAAGAACAATCAGGACTAACGTGTCAGTCTTGACAGCTGGAGTCAGCAATTCAAATCTGACAGATTCATGCAGAAGCATTGCGGCAGAAGGGAGGGGCCCAGCCGGACTGGCATTTCTGGTAGGTTTTGACCATGTCTCTGGGAAGCAAGTGATGGTCCAAGCCCTTCATAGGTATTCAAAGTAAACAAATAAAAGAGAGAGGGAGGGAGAGATGAAGGGAGAGGAATGGAGGGAGAGAGAGAGACAGACAGACTTATGTGTCTACCTGGTATCTTCCACATAAGAGGCAAGATGCTTCGTGGGGAAATTTATTACAGTTCCAGGCTGGGAAGACTTCCCCTGAGGCCAGCAGCTTTGGCTAGAAAGAAACTATTAGGTCCACTAGAGGCGAATTTTCCTCTTTTCTCTCCCTCCTCCAGACCCTATGCAGGAAGAGTTAAAAAATCTAAAAGAAAACCAAAAGTGGAGAAACGTGAAAACAGCTGATGTACTAGTCTGATGACCTTGGCATTGGAATTAGCTGTGTAATTTCCAGGCATTGCATTAATGCTGAGTGTATTTGCACTGACAGCTTTTCTTAAAGGAAGTCGAGTTAACGCGCGTGGGACTGGAGTTGACAGTGTATTTGTCATCTACATACAAGGGGCAAGGTTTGGTTTTGAGCAAAATTGCAAAATCAAAAATAAACATATGGATATTCTATGTATAAGTTCACTTTCTAAAACCATTAAAAAATTTGAGCTCTTTCTCTTATCACAGCCACTGATTAAAGTGGAAAATGTCCTCACAATGGAAAGAGAATATATTTAGGAACATTTCATGGGAGTTCTATCAGAGCATAGGTGTTTTCAAGTAAAATTTAAGCATTTTAAATCCCCTCACATGTTTTACTTGGGTGCCTTGAAATGGTTTCCATGTTAGTAATCCTTTAAGTTAGAGACATTCCATTACCCTGAATTATTATCATGATTTTTTTAAGCTGAGAAAATTCAGATTCTTCTTGAAAGCAAGATAGGAAATGACATTACTAAAAATGCATGACTTTAGAAAAAAATTGAAAAGCAAATAATATATCAACTAGGGTAATGATGATAATGGGAGTAAGCAGGAGCTAAAAAGGGAAACATTACTTTCTAGGGTAAGATTTCTGGTTATTTTAAGGGAATGGATAGGACCAAGAGAGCCTTAATGTTCTCCTCATCTTGAATAAACTTGCAATTGTGAATCATTTCTCTGGCCCTTGGAGATGTAAATTTTCTTAGAAGCCCTGTGGCCTTTTACAGCTCAGGCATGTCTTTCTGAAGAACTTGAGAGCCATCATTTTGAAATGTGACCATAAGCGGGGAAGGGGTCCCTGGCCCAGTCTGTCTGGAAGGGGAGGAGGCGGGGAGGGGGCTATTTCTCTACTTCATTGGCTTTACAAACAGCAGAAGTGTCCTTCACCTCCCTTAGAGGGAAGGAGGGAGGGAGACAGTGGGGTTATAAGACCTTCATGTTGTGGCAGTGGAATATTAGAGGGCAGGAGAAAAGCCTTTTGTAATATATGAAGCACAATTATAAAGGGATTCCCAAGTCATGTGCAGTGTTGGTGGGAAGATAAATTGGTGCAGCCGCTATGGAAAGTATAAGGGATCCCAAAGCGTTAAAACTGGAACTATCCTAGGAGCCAGCCCACCTCCGTCTGGGTGTAGATCTAAAGGCAGTGGAAACAGCAAGGAGATCAAGGAGCTATATCTGCATTCCCATCTCTGCATTACTCTCATTAGCCAGGGCACAGAAACAATGTAAGTTGTTATTCAGTGGATAAATGGATAAAGGTGTGGTGCATGTACACACACAATCACACAGGATATAAGTCAGCCATGAGAAAGAAGAAAATCTTCGGAAAGAAAAAAGAGAAAGAAAATCCTGTCATTTGCAACTGCACGGATGCACTCGGAGGGTAATATGCTAAGTGAGAGAAGTCAGAGACGGATAAATACTGTATGATCTCACTTATCTGTGGAATCTTAAAAAGCTGAACTCACAGCCACAGGGAGTAGGATGGACATTACCGGGGACTGGAGGTGGGAAGATGCAGAGATATTGGCCAAAGGCTGAACACTTCCAGTTATAAGGTGATACATTTTGAAGATCGAGTGTATAGCATGGTGTCTATGTTAACGATAACTGTATTGTATTTTATAATTAGTGACAACTGTACTATATCCTTGAAAGTTAAGGGAGTCGATCTTAAATGTTCTCACAACAGAAAAGAAATGGTAACTATGTGGCAAGGTGGAGGCGTTAGCCAGCTATGGTGGTGAGCACTTCACAACATGTAAATGTTGCCAATCAACAGGTTGTACACCTTGAACTTCCCCAACGTGATAGGTCAATGAGATCTCAATGAAGCTATGAAAAATCTTTAAAGTACACACACACACACACACACACACACACACACACACACACACAATATGTAAGCGGTTATTCTGTGCACCTGTGTTATTAACATTTCTGGTGTCTGTGGGGAGGGCTATTAGGGGAAAAAAACAGTCTAAAAGGGTTCCTTTGAGGGGTGATGATGGATTTTAAAAGATTGAGAAATGTTGATGTGGGCCATTCTGAAGATCTACCAGGTAACAAATCAGAGCATTTTCCGTGTCTGCCTCTGGTGTGTTTGATAGCTGTTCAGTAGGAAGAGCTCACTGAAGAAGGATGCGGTGGTCGCCTGGAGGCTGGCGCTCTGCCCTTCCTGTAAAAGGGGAAACAAGCCTTTAAAGTTACAATTCTTCTTTAAAGTTTGCTACTGAGATGTTAGCTGTTTACGTTTTAGATGCTTGGGTTAAATTATATGATCTCATCCCTTCTAACAGTTTTCAGAAATAACCGTTTATATTTGAGCATTTAAAAATTAGTCTTGAAACCATCGTGAGCCATGGATTTAAGTGACCCTGATGCCAATATATTGGCCTGGGGAGAAACAGCCAATGTTGGGAAATCAAATTACAGAACAATTTCCTTTCATTTTTTTAAGTCAACCAAAAAGCCAATACACATTTATTTTATTTATTTCAACTGAAAATACATGCTTGATGGCTTTCATTCAGATGAAAAGACTAAACTACTCAATAAAGAAAAACGGGCTACAACATTATGTAACAAAGTGGTTTTGCGTTTGAAAATCTTACCAGCCCATCAGCCATTTTGTAACTCTTCCCTCCCCTCCCCTCCCCTCCCTTTATCTTTTAGTGTCTGGAGAGAATAGCAAGCCCATGACAAAAGGAAAGGAAATTGACTGAGCCCGTTTTCTGTGCTGCCCTGTACACAGGTCTATCTACTTTCCACAACACATTCAAGATCGGGAGCTCTTTATTTTACAAATGGAAAAGCAAACACCTATAAAGTGTACTCTGAAATAAACAGTAGTGCTAGTGGTTAGATTCCTTTACAATGATTCTTCCTGTCTGAAGCCCAGCGCAACCCTCGGATGTTAGCAGCTGCAGACCCCAACTCTGCCGAGCAAATCCAAAGCAAAGCACAGGGCTAGCACGTGGATGCATGAGAACTTGAGGGCTCAATGTCCAAACATCCAGGACCAGCTAGTCCACTCAGAAAAAGAACTCTCCTGCCTCTTTCTGATTAAAGTGCCCATCTCTTTTCAAAGGCAAGTCTTCATTGATAGTATGGCCCATTTCCTTAAGGAAATGATCCAGCCATGGCTTCTTCAATTTCTGCTTAATTCCCCTTTTGAAACCCTGCAATCCAGACTTCACCTGCTTGGCCCCAGTGAAACTATTTATTAAATCCCCTAATATCCTTTGAAAAATACAGACTAAATGGACTTGTTCTTCACTGCTCATTTAAATTGAATTATCTTCTGTCATAATTCTGTTTTTATAAAGTACTGCCTGGAATTTTAATCTACTTCTCATTTTTGATACCAATTAAATTATCTCAGATTTTCTTCATGGGTTCCTTAAGTACTATATTTCAGATCCTTGGCTGGCTCTTTCTTAGTCTTCTACAGGAAAACGTTCTAAAGGGGAAAAAAACCAGAAAAGAGACAGCAGAGCATAGAGTTAGGGACACAGAATAAAGAACCCAAGGTTTCAACTTGCATTCCATCCCTGTTTTAGTTTATATGACCAGGGGCAAGGCCTCTAACATTCTGGATCTTAGCCTTCTCATCTGTAAAATGAACATGAGCGTAGTATCAATCTCATCAGGGTGTCCTAAAACTAAAGTGAGTTTGCATTTTAAAGTGCTTAGAAACAGTGCGCAGCACATAATAAGCAATGTATAATATATCAAGTCAGGTTAATAGGTCGATTGCAAATGACCACAGCCACAAGATAATGTCATTACCAAAGTTTTAAGAAATACGCTTATCTTGTATTATTTCTGAACATGTAGTAATAGTTCTTTACCAATTATGCCTTTTCCCCCCTGACTTTTGGGGTAACAGATATTTCACTGAAAATGTATTTTATAACTTAATCCTCACAGTTCGATAATGTAAGGCGATTTTGCCCACTGTACACATGATCAAGGTGGTGTTCAGGGTCAGTAGCTATTTCATCTCCCACATAGTTGGGGGGAGGAGGGCTGGGGTGTGAGGACATCTGTCAAACACCAACAATCCATGCTTTCTTCTCTTGATGGCACTAATTCCAAGACGTATTTTATTTTTATAAGAAATGCATTCAATAAATATTCATCAAACACCCACTGTCAGCTGAGGACTTTTCAAATCCCAGGAGAGATACAGAATGATAAGGAGGAGGAGGAGGAGGAGGAGGAGAAGAAGAAGAAGAAGAAGAAGAAGAAGAAGAAGAAGAATCATCATCATCATCATCATCATCATCATCATCATCATCATCTACCCTCAGAAACCTAATTCTAATTGGAAGAAACCTGTCAATACTTCAGCAGTATTAAAAATAAAAGAGACCATAAACTTGGCAATCAATTTTGCAAGTAAGTGTGTGATTAAGGACCAGGAGATTGGAGCAGGAAGTAAGAGCAATAAAAAAAGAGCTTGTGACAGTGAGATCTTCCTGAATTTAATAAAGTATAATTATTTAATTTTAAGGATATTTTTGTAATAGAAGAGCTTTACCTTAATTTACCAGGAGGGTAGAGAAGTAGTCTTGATAACACAAAAGGCCAAATGAGTATAGGCTAATTTGCACTTTCTCTCTTGGACATCATCGGAAATTGCTGTACAAAAAGCGGATTCAGCGAGGCTCCTGTCTACTTTATCAGGCAAACAGTGTTAGAGGAGAAAGGCCAGGTCTGAAATACGACGATGACGTTTATTTCCTAGCTGGCTTTCACAAGGCTCCATGGTGTGTTCTCTTAGACAGTCCTCACACACAAAACTGCATAGTATATGCAGTTTACAGAAGAGGAAAGCAGGCTTGCAGAAAAGTTAAGTAATTTGCCTCAGATCCCACTCAGGAACTAGAACTGACCTAAAGATGCTAATATGTAAGTGATATGGGACTTTGAGGGCTGGCGGTGGGATTTGCCTAATAAAACCTCCCAACCATATGTGGGGTCTCGTAGGGGAGTTCTCTGCGTCCAAAGTTGTGTTTTGGCCCACCTTTAAAATTCCAGAATGGTTAGGGTTTGGGGCTGTGGGCTTTGAACTACAGCCACAGGGAATGTTGCTTTATACAATAGCAGAGGTAGTGGGTTTATGGAAACAATCACGCGCTTACTAGGCATCTTTAAGAGCAAGGGAACCTCAGAAGGTTGGGCTTCCTTCTTCCTCCAGGTGATGAGGCTCACATGAAGCTCTGGTAACACTGTGGTTGGTCCGTAGAGGCCTCTGTTTGTACTGAACTGTGCCTTGAACTCCGATTTTTTGAAATCCAGCCCAATATCCCTGCACTCACCAGTCAGTATCCCACGTTTACTGTTGAGTATTTCATTGACATTCTATTCCATTTGCATTAACTTTGCAATACATATTTAAGTCAATATGTTTGTGTAAATAAATGAGTGTGTGTGTGTGTGTGTGCACATGTATCTATTAAAATTGTGGAACAGCTGTGCTAAATACATTAATATATGCATATATTTTTCAGGTTATTATTTTTTAAAATTTATGGATTTATTTTTAGAGAGAGAGCTGAATGCAAGTGGAGGAGGGGCAAAGAGAGAAGGAGGGAGAGAGAGAATTCCAACACGGGGCTCAAACTCATGAACCATGAGATCATGACCTGAGCCGAAATCAAGAGTCAGACACTTAGTGGATTTAGCCACCCAGGCTCCCCCATTAATCTATATATTTAAAAATTTAGTATTTTGTATCTTTTGGTTTATTGTGATCGTTGGTTAAAAAAAGAACAAAACAATAATTATGTTTAGAAGTCCTCACAGCATTGAAATAGAGGTACTCTGATTTGATTTATAACCTGTTTATCTTCTCCTTGGCTAACAGAGCTGTATTGCAACTTAATTGCTTCTTGAAGTCACATACACTTACCTGGAGAATTATTTTAATGATTATACTACAAATATCTGACTCTTCAAAGCTAGAAAGAGTATGTAAAAGAAAACAAGTCAGCAATAAAAGGAGTTCATAAATTATTGCATAGTGCATTTATATGCCTTATTAGTCCATTCTTTCCACCAAACATTTTCTTTAAAGGGCCAGATAAGAAATACTTTAGATGTCATGGGCTGTATAGGCTCTGTTGCATATGCTCGACACACACAGCCACAGGCAGCACCTGGGTGGCTCAGTTGGTGAAGTGTCTGACTTCAGCTCAGGTCATGATCTCACGGTTCGTGGGTTCGAGCCCTCGCGTCGGGCTCTGTGCTGACAGCTCAGATTCTGTGTGTTCCTCTCTCTCTGCCCCTCTGTTATCACACTCTGTCTGTCTCTCTCTCAAAAATAAATAAGCATTAAAAAAAAACATGCAGCCACAATAATACATAAATGCTCCAGTCCAGCATTGTTGCACTGTGTGCACACTGAGTTGAATTTCATGTATTTTTCATGTGTCATGTAATTGCCACCTTTTTTTTTCAAACATTTAGGAATAGAAAATCATGTGTAGCTCACCAGCCTTACAAAATTAGGTGGCAACCAGATGATGTCGGCTAGATCTGGCTCATAGCTGCACCTGCGACATGTGATTGAAGCACAAGTTCAATAGGACCCACAGTGAGATTCATTTGATACTTAAACTTATATGATAATCCTCCAGAAGACATTCATCCTTGAATTCAGGAAAGTGCTCGATTTTATATGCATAGGAAATTAGAGAACACATTTGACTCCCGAACTACTCAGTGATCAGGGCTCCTGTACCCGCACAGCTGGAAATCCCCATGTAATCTTTGACTTCCCTCCAACTTAACTACTCATAGCCTCATGTTGAGCAGAAGTGTTATTGATAACCTAAGCATTGACTATTAACACACGTTTTGTATGTTATATGTATTTATATTGTATTCTTACAATAGAAAAATAACATGTTATTAAGAAATTCATAAGGAAGAGAAAATACATTTAGAGTACCTATTGACATCAATTGTATTTATCTATAAAAATCCACATGTAAGTGGATGCCTGTAGTTCAACCCATGTTGTTTAAGGGTTAGCTAGATATTGAATTTGATTTACACATGCATTCACTTTCTGTGTTGATATTCTATGATAGAATATACTCTATTTGTACTATAAATTTATGTTATAAATTGAATAGAATATGTTCTATAATGTATATGTGTGAAACTAGGTTATTTTATGTGTGTGCAACAGATACTATGCATATGCATACGTGTGCATTCATATACGTGAAACAGCAGTTAGAATGTGTTTCTGGGGACAGTAATCCCATGGGAAGGGAAAGTGGAACATATTTGTTATACATCTTAAAATTGTGTCTCATCCATGCATTATATCACTAGTAACTCAATTCTTAAATATATTCTCTAATTTTTGTGAATCTCACAATTACATAACTAGCATTTTGTATTAAGATATGATAAATACCTAAGCTACATCATCATGCCATTCTCTTTGAAAACACCATTTTGTTATTCCTTTTCCTCTCTTTACCCACCCTCTTTTTCTCTCCTGTTCTTTTTTTTTTTTTTTTAATATAACCTAAAAAATGGAACATGATGATCTCTGGACCTTCTCTTGATTCTGACCACACGTAAAACTGTTGAAATCTTACAATGAGGAAAACATTGTTATATTTAATCAGTACATCTGATATTCATTTGAATGCACTTCCTTAAAAAAAATCCATAGAGCCTGATATTCTGCACACCACACTGGATTACAGATTTCCTTTTCCAGCTGCATATTTTCACTTTATTTAAAACTAACAGTGCAGAATGGCTTTAGAGAAAGCCACTTCATGTTGTGGGAGTGGTGGGCGAAGAGAAGCAGCTTGGGTTTGTTCAAAAGCACTCTTAAATTTCCATATCAAGAATTCCTATCTGCTTTTTCAAATAATTTGGGGGGGGGCACCTGGGGGCTCAGTCGGCCAAGCATCTCAGTTTGGTTCAGATCAAGATCTCATGATTTGTGGGATCGAGTCCCACATCAGGCTCTCTCCTGACAGCACGGAGCCTGCTTGGGATTCCCTGCCTGTCTCTGCCTCTCTCTCTCTCTCTCTTTCTTTCTCAAAATAAATAAATAAACTTAAAAAATCATAAGACATGCATTACCCTTCCTTTCATGACGATCACTCCTATCAGGCAATTTCTATATGGAATGATGCCGTCACTTATTTTCTCTTTAAACACTTCTGGATCTCAGTTTTTTCTTCTTTAATTATTTGTATTGAGCAACTATATTTCCAAGTTATTGAATGGCCCCTCATTTAATTTGCCTGTAATGAAAATGGGTTGCAGCTCTTTTTATGCTTTCCCATATGTAAGCATATGAAAGACATACATTGACTTTACCGCTTTTCGGTCAGAGCATCATGCATGTGTGGTCCTGTGCACACTATGTTTATATCTGTGAACATGTGTTCGTTATGGGGTCTCCAAAAGCAGTAACTGCAGATTTGGGGGCAATTATTGTGTCACATATATTTGGTGTCCTCAACTAAGAGGATGAATTTCTCCTACTTTGTGGTCCCCGATGACCTGGCTTCCAGTCCAAGCTCCCCTAGCTGGTGACCTGCTGCAAGTACAGTCAGGTAAACTGCGTGCTCTCATTCTGGGTCTATAGCAGGAATCCAAACACCTGCCCCACGTATGTCATGGGGCTGTTGTAAGGACAAGATCCAAAAGTGTTTCCACAAGTGAAAACTATAAATAAACATCACTTTCTTTCTGAGTAGACACGGTTCTCTCATGTTCAAGAAGGTGTGAGAGTGAGTCATGATAAAGCCCAGCATCTATACTACTGCTAATGCAGCCGCCAGCCTCGCTCTCCAGCATTCAGTGATTAAACATTCATGACGCTGATTTCCTCTCTGACATTCAAAGCCACAGATTATAATTTTAGCTCAAGCAGATGTTTGATTTCTCGTGTAGCATGCCATTTCACTTGTGTGATTGGGAGACGGTACACTTTAATGGTTATGAAAGGAGCGGCTTAGTGAACATTGGAATGGATTTTCCAACTCCAAAAGAGAGATTAAACCACTGAAATGTTGCTTGGCCTTGACACTCAATAGGTGGGTATTTATGCATATAAAAACCTGCTCTAGAAGAATGTGGGTAACATAGCAACAGCGGTGGCTTCAAGCTAATCGGTGGTAAGCTTTGTAGATGTGTTTATAGCTATGCTGCCTGGAACTTTGCTATTATATTTATGTTTATGTTTATGTTTATATTACTTACATTAAAAATCACCTTCAGGCAAGTTTATAGGTGAGTTAATAACGATATGGAAGCAGTGTTACCATGTGTCAATATACAGGTGCATAGATATCGGCATGATGAAAAAAAAAAAAGCCTAAGGTGTGAGCTGAACAACTGTCCATGTGTTGGGAAAAAGTGAAACAATGTATCCTCATAGAGGGCTGATGAAGGTCCCTAATACCTTCAAATGAACATTGTGTAAAAACAGCTCACTGAACATGCCCTTTTCCCTGGCACTGTTGCTGTAACCACATGAGCGATAATTAAGTGTGGGTCACTGAGGAGAGAAATCGTGGTGTTAATGACAGAACCATTTATATGCTAGCAAATAAGTAAGTCAGATGTGCGGTGCGAAGGGCAGAAGACAACTCTGGGAGTCCCCACAAACATCACGGCTCACTAAGAAAATGCTTTGATATCCCTGATTTTGATCGGGGGGTGGAACAAATCTGAGTCATTTCAAGTCCATTTTAGCTGCTTATCCCACATCAGGGCGCAGCAAGTCTCCTTCTGGCCTTTGCTGCTCTTCCTCAGGACTCACACTTCAGAGAACATTCATGTTTTGTTTTTTCCTTTTGGCTTATTTAGCTCATGTTTTCCTCTTCTTCTGGTGTTTGCTTCTAGAATTCAGAACAGGTTTCAACTTATAGGCTATGGATCTCAAACCACGATGTTTCCGAATAAAGGAAAGAGCGTCTTAAATTGTTAAAAACACATCCATGTTAGTAAACTTCATACTGCGCCTGTGTTTCTTCTAGTTGACTGATTCATGCGTTTCAAAGCATTCTTCCGCAGATTTTACCCATGATCTGACAGGTTTCTTTGGGAAGGTGAGATTTTATATTAGGATCTCATAGACAATGGATGCATTTGACCTTTGTCAATTAGAGAATCTAAATTACTTCTAATAAAACTTAACTGGAGTTGATATCTGTTCTTTTATTGCTACCACTATCTAATATGACTTTGGAAATAAATGTCCTCAAGAAATTAATTACTATCTCTTTAATTTCGTCTCCAGATACTTCCTAATATCACTGTAACTTACTCTATAACTCATCACATATTTTATAAAATATCCTGCTTAATTCTTTCTTGAACTATTTCTAAGACTATTTCTATGACTGTCAGGCTACACGAAGCAAAAAGAAACAGGTAGAGAAATCTAAAGAGAAATTTTATACAAGCTCATTTTAATCATTTTTATTATGATCACGTCGGCCATATTTACATCTCAGTAGTGTGGATCTACCAAATGCTGCGAGAGAAATCTCTGAACCCAGGTGTTATATTTTTATTCTTGACTGTAAAACGTGGAATTGAGACACTACTATTAATTGCTTTTATAGAAACATTGTAACATTAATTTAATACCTTTCTCTCTGTGTCGTTCTGGGCAAACATTTTTAGATCTTTGTTAGATACATGCAAAGTTAGAGGATTACATAGATGACTTTTATATTCTTCTCCAGGAAGCAAATATTATGTTTCTTGAGACTCCAAGTGATCACGAATATGTTTTTGTAAATATTTCCTATTTTGTAATACTTTTAGAATTCAGAAATAAAAGAACTTGTAGTGGTTTTCCTCATGCTCTGTGAATCTAGAGACATATTGGTGTTTTGTGAATTATCTGAGATATTTAATGTCAAATTTAATTTTGATGAGAGTCTAAAAACTAATTTTGTAATTCGCTACACCACCTGGAAACCCCACATCAGCCCGTGAGGCCACTGGATCCCCTACCCATGTGCTGCCCCCACAATCCCATTAGCTCCAGCTAAGGACGGGCTGTTTGGTTCTCACTGTACGAACCGAGCTGGGCCCAGTGTGAAAACGATGCCTTGATCCTAGTGATGGCCAGACAGCACCCCACTCTGCGGGACAGTACCAGCTACTTGGGAGTGGACAAGAGGCGAGGGGGCGCCGAGAAGTTACAGTCACGGCAATATAAGGATTGAACTTATAGTGTCTTGACTAGTATCCACTCTTTGTTCATGTTTGAAGTCATTGACTTATTACTTTTTTTAACTCATCTTTTCCACACAAAATCACAGTTACTTTGAATGTTAGTGTTTTTATATGCTAGTTTGTGGTGTGCATGGTTTATCGTTTTACCTCACATCTGCTCTGCCCTTCGTCAGACCCTGGATTCCTGGTGCATAAGGGAGTGACAGTCGTGATATCAAGTGGGTCCTATTTGACTAGATGCCTTTTTCTTCTCCATATAAGGCTACTTCCTCCTAAAGACTGGAGAAGACATCCACCCTAGTAAATCTTTCCTGCAAACCTTCCCCCTCTCCAGAATTCAGGGTCCTTTAGGATTTTCACACAATACTTGAATTGAAAGACAAACTGACCTGCCAATTCTAATTTTATGAATTTCACAATTTAGTTTCTTTGAATGTATTTCCTAATATAGACATTGGGCACAGTTCCATCCATGGGGGTGTATTACTGAAAAGTTTAGATGCTCTTCTCTTTCTCCTTCTTTTTTATTTTTTTATTTTACAGGGAGAGAGAGCAATGGAGAGAAGCAGAGGGAGGGAGGGAGGGAGGGAGAAAGAGAGAGAGAGAGAGAGAGAGAGAGAGAGAGAGAGAAATCAGTCCCAAGCAGACTCTTGGCTTAGCATAAAGCCAGATATGGGGCTTGATCCCATGACCCCGAGCTCATGAACTGAGCCAGTATTCANGGAGGGAGAAAGAGGGAAAGAGAGAGAGAGAGAGAGAGAGAGAGAAATCAGTCCCAAGCAGACTCTTGGCTCAGCGTAAAGCCAGATATGGGGCTTGATCCCATGACCCCGAGCTCATGAACTGAGCCAGTATTCAGAGTCAACCAAGTGAGCCACACAGGTGCCGCTAGACACTCTTCTTCACACATTTAACACGTTCACTGTAATAGCTGGCTTGTATTACAGATTAAACATGAGCTATGAGGGACTGAAGGAGAGGAGGGCAAGGGGAAGGAGGACATGCACAAATTTTCCATTTAGCGTTTTGCTCTAGCTGAGAACACAGCAATCTCTTATTAAGAAGGGGAAATATTTCATAACATTCCCTTCTTGCAAATGTTGGAAGAGTGAGCCAGGTGAACCAGAAATGAGGATCGACCATGGTAAGTTTTATTCACTTATTCTAGAAATTGTCTTTTTCCTTGGGAAGAGTAGCCAAAGCAGAACTTTAATCCCTATTGACCAGATAGGCAAAAAGTACATTATGAAAGAGCAACTGCTTTGGGCAAAAGAAGCCCGTGTCTGAGCGGACACCCTTCACAGCATTAGACAGTCTGAGATGCTTGCCTTCGCACCTGCACAGATAGGAACTGACAAATGGACAGCGTCTCCTAGTCTGGGGAGAGCAAAGTCCTTCTGCCAAAACGATCAGGTGCGGAACAACAGGGAATATAAGACATCAGTGAACTATCATTGGACTTTGAGAAAACAGATAAGACTAGGACAGAAGGAGAAGTTTCCGGAGACACAGATGACAGACACCATTGCTCATAAATCAGAGTATCACCTTTGTGATAGCACTTAGTAATTAATCACCAGCCTAACTATTTTATAAATTCCACTAGACTCTGCATTCCTTGGAGTTTAATTGCTTCCTTCACCTCTCAACTGCCTTGGCCAGTGCCTGCGTGTTTTTTCCACCTCATAAGTGCTGAAGTATCAGGTGGATAAATGTGGAGTGAAGACTTATGGTGGCTTCCTCCCACCAGGCTGTGAGTTCACTGCTGGACCCAGGTGGCCTTTGTGGTTCTGCTACAATGTTGGCATATCACAGGCAATGAGTGTGAAGGAGTTATTGAATTGGGGTGATGTAGATGAAGTGAATCTGAATGTATTCGAAGCTTTACATTTCTTTCGTGATGCTATTTTGATTCCTTTCAATTGCTTGGTTTCAAAGTCCATGTGTCCTTCAGGTGCTTGAGTATCGGACCTAAATTAACGGCTCCCACCCAAGGCAGGCATGGTGTCCCTTTGGGCAGGACTTCCAGGCTGGTGATAAACAGGTGTGTGCTTCAGGAGGGCTCCTGACAGGTCCAGTCCAGTATTTCTGACTAACAGAGCTCTGCAGTAGCACTGGAATGATGAAGGGGGGTCACGGTAAGATGGTAACGTGATGGTAAGCATCAGTATTTCATGATACAGACTAAAATCTGTGATGCATCAAAATTAGCACCGAATAGCTGCTCATATGTCACTGCTTTTGACTTTCAGAGATTCTTTTAAAACTATTTTAATTAGTTAATGTAGAGTGTAAGATTGGTCTCAGAAGTAGGATCCGGTGATTCATCACTTACATCCAACACCCAGTGCTCATCACAACAAGTGCCCTCCTTAATGCCCATCCCCTACACTTAAAGTAAGCCTCCGTAGTCCAGGAAAAGTCAAGATTCCAGAGCTAAGGGACCAAAGCTATTACTTTGTACCCTTTAAGTCTACAGCACACATTTGTTTTGTTAAATTTTGGTGTTATAAAGGTCATCTTTCAACCTTTTCTCTAGCACGAGAATTTTGATGCCCTGCCTTCCCTTAAAGGGAACCCCCCATAGTTAAAAGTAACCTAAATACAAAAATAAAATATGGGGCTAAAAAATATTCTAACTTTAGAGAAGTGAGCATTGTCATGCATGAAAAGTACTTTAAGTTATTTTAGAAATGTAAAATAAATTAACTTGCACCTAAACATCTTATTTAGAAATATGATAAAACTTGGCTCCATTTCAAAATTCATCATTCTTGTAAATCAGTTTAGCCCACAAAACTGTGAAATTTCAGGGAGAAACAGTACTTTGCTAAGATTATTTGATTGCTCAATGTTGAAGCTTCCATCATCATTTTTATTAGAAGAAAACACTGAAATAACAGAAAGCCTGTTGAAAAGGAAAAATGAAGAAGTTTCCTGGTAGCCCTGCATTTTCTAACCATCTGATCTTAGACCACTGTTTCCGAGTCTGACTTCTTCTTATCATTAAAATGAGGGTGGCATAGGGCTTCTGAGTGGCTCAGTCAGTTAAGTGTCCAACTTCGGCTCACGTCACGGCTCGTGGGTTTGAGCCCTGCATCAGGCTCTGTGCTGACAGCTCAGAGCCAGGAGCCTACTTTGGATTTTGTATCTCCCTCTCTCTGCCTCCTTCCCTGCTCACACTCTGTCTCTCTCTCCTTCAAAAATAAATAAACATTAAAAAAGTTTTAAAAATGAGGGTGGCAGTATTCTCTCTGCTCCCCACAGAAGGAAACTGTAAGGAAAATTTAAATTATAGTGACCTATCTTAGACTCTATTCTATGGTGTTCTTAGGCTTCTGCCTAAGGCTTAGAAAAACAGCTTTCCATGGCTTCAAAACTTGCTTTAGAAAACCACTGATGTATATCCAACATCACAAAGACGATTAGTCAGTAAACAAACCCTTTATATAGGCATTCTGATTAAAGTCTTCAATTGGTTCTCTAGGGAAAGTCGGGTTATCTGCAGAAATGACTCCAACATGGTACATTTACAGTCTCTTCTTTTGGATCCAAACTGAATCCTACTGCTCTTCAACGTTCAGCTCATTTCTCCATTTATGTAAAAGATGAGCATTTCGTGAGTGATGTTAATAATCCCTACATGAATTAGCAAGAATGTAAGGCTTTGGCTTCTATGGACCGCTCGATTCTTGCTGTTTCACATAGTCCCATCCTGTGTGTGGGGTGTGGGCCCAGTGACCTCCCAGGTGCACCCTCGCCAAAGCCCAGTGCCTGCCCTGCCAGACAAAAGAAGGTCTGTGACAGAGAAAGGCACACTGAGGGGCTAAGGAAGGGACCGTGTTTGCTCATCAAACATGTTGTTGATGGGACTGTGGGCTGGAAGAGTAGCGGGTTGTGTTTGAAAGTCAGATTAGTAGTAGACTTACAATCAGTGCAAGTCACCATTTTTGTTAAAATAAAGGTCAAATAGGGGCACCTGGGTGGCTTAGTTGGCTAAGCTGGGACTCTTGATCTTGGCTCAGGCCATCATCCCACCGTCTTTTAGTTAGAGCCCTACCTGGGCTCTGCATTGACAGTACAGGGCCTGCTTGGGATTCTCTCTCCCTCTCTCTCTGTTCTTCTGCCACATTCTCTCCCTAACCCCACCCCCCTCATCCTCAAAGAGTTAATAAATGAACTTAAAAAAATAAAGGTCAAATCATTCTCTAGACATAATTAGTTACCCTTTTGTGGAAAGAGACACCATGAAGATATTCATGTAGCAAACGATCAAAAAGGACTCACTTTATGCTCTCAATTCGTTTGTCTGTTTTACTATATTCTCCTTTCGGTTTCTGTCACCTCGGTGTTGCTCAGATACTTCTGGATTCAGTTCCTCGTTTGAAAACCAGGATTAGAGGGATGTCTGGGTGGCCCCGTCAGTTAAACCTCTGACTCTTGGTTTGGCTCAGGTCATGATGTAATGGTTCCAGCCCCGCGTCAGTCCCTGTGCTGACAGCTGGGGTCCTGCTTGGGACTCTCTCTCTCCTTCTCTCTGCCCCTCCCCCATTTGCACTGTCTCTGTCTCTCTCTAAATAAATAAATGAACTTTAAAACCAGGACTAGGGGCACCTGGGTGGTTCAGTCAGTTGAGCATCCAACTTCGGCTCAGGTCATGATCTCACGGTTCATGGGTTCAAGCCCCACATCAGGCTCTGTGCTGACAGCTCAGAGCCTAGAACATGCTTCAGATTCTGTGTCTCCCCTCTCTCTCTCTGCCTCTCCCCTGCTCGTACTCAGTCTCTCTCTCTCTCTCCCAAGAATAAACAAACATTAAAAAAATTAAAAAAATAAAATGCAGGATTAGAAATATTATGACATATGTGACCAGTAGCCAGATGTGAAGTACACCATCTATTGAGTCGAATGAATGGAGTGATAATATTAAGGTGGTCAGTATGGAAGTAACTGTACTTGAAGTACAGGGCTGCGTATGCTGTTGCACTTGATGTTGAGTTGTGGGTTTTGGTGACCTCGGACTCATCTCGCAAGGCCCAGCTCCAGTGTTGGTGGTGGCCAGCACTCTGGACCTCTGTATACGGGTCCGATCCTCTCCTCTCCCGGTCCTGCCTCATCATGTGCGTGTAAGTCACAGTGCTTTGCATCCGTGCCTGTCTGCGTCTCCCGCAGATGTTCGGAGCTAGATCACCAAGGGCATTTTTGGTGGTTTTTCATCTTTTTGGGTTGCATTATACCTGGCAGAGTGCCTCGTACAGAGGTCATGTTCGCTAATTATCTGTTAAATAAATACAAAGATTCTCTCCCTTTAATACTTTCTATAAAGCCATTATTTCTGGAGCCACCTGGCTTGTTTTTGCCTGGTGGATTTTGGAGCAGCTTGTAACTGAGCATTCCCCACCCCCACCCCCAGTCAGTGTGTAGACAAAGTAAGTGGTCCACTTTTAGCACTGTGGGCAGCGATTCCTGTGTAGAAGTTCATGGGTGCCTCACTTTACTTTTATGTCCCTGTTTGATCAGCCTTTATTTTCTTGTTTTAATTTACCTTCTTGCCATGGGTGTCCTCTGAAACTTGCCTTAAATCTTGTGTTTTGAGCAATAAAGGCATGGCATCTTTTGATGTGATTTGATTTCTTTTGAAGTTGCTACAATTCAGTCCTTGGCAGTAGACACCTACCTGGCACTCCGAATTGAGTTCCGTGCTGCAGGAGACATAGAGTTTGTATTAATCCAGCAGACACTGCAGTTGCATACTGACAGGAAATTATACCCAAGCGAGGACTGCCTTTCCACCAAATTGTCAAGAGCAGATCGCCGATGCTACCTTGTCTTTGGTCAGCTGTCATGATGGGCGATGGCAAAGGATTTCTTTTTGTTCTGTGTCAGAACTGGCTCTTCCAACTTCTCAGGAGATTAGAATTTAGTCTTTCTTAGCCTTGTGGTCGTACTTGTATTGTTTTCACACAGATGCTGGGTATGGCCTTGTGTCTGTGTCTGGCTGGCGTGTTTAAATTACATCACGGATTTCAAAGAGGGAAGACTTGGAGAATTCTACCGAAGTGCCGAAGAGTAAAGAAGGCTGGTAACATGTTAGTTATGCCCTTTATTCCACACTGAGAAACTTCATATTTTCTTTGGTGTTGGGAGAGGTCCAAGGACAGGCTAGCTCCCTAAAACCGTGCTTGAACACACATCTCCTCTCTCAGTCCAAATGCTGGGATCGTTCGTCTTTCTTGCCTTGGGGATAGAGCCACATATTAGAACTCAGTGAATACTAAGACGAAAGAGTCTACAGTATCCTCCAGCCCAGCGAGGCCGAGAAACGCCGACATCGTGCGGGCCGGCGAGAGAGTGAGGTGCAGTTCCGTGCCTCAGGCGCCCTCCTTTGGGGGGACAGCGGGCCCCCCCAGGCTCGTCTCTGGGGTCTTTCTGCCGTGCGTGGCTTCTCATGATAGTGCTTGGAGGGTAGCCTCTGAGCCGCACTCGGGTCCAGCGATTTCATGATGCAGTGGAGCCTCCGGAGACACGGGGAAGAGCCCGGACTGGACGCTCACTGGTTTTCACCGCGGGACCCGGTGTTCCGGCCCCTCCCGGGGATGGGGGCTGCGTGCGTGCGGCGGGATTCCGTCTCTCTCGGCATGTTTCCGAGCCCACGACATCATTACAAGGAATATGGCCTGAGCCACCGGAACACTTTTGGGATGCGAATTGGAAACGGTGCCAGCTGCCGGGGAGGTTTGGTATCTCATCTGTCTTCTCCCAAACCCTCCGAAACCTCATTCTTCCTGGAGATCCAGGTAAAATCCATCAAACAGAAACCCGCATGGGCCCAAAGAGCAGCAAGCTCCCTGTCCCTGGATTTTAACGAGGTTCAGGTCATGATCCCGCGGGCCTGTTGTAAGAGAGAGAGGCAGTGGCCGGAGTCAGCAGACTTTTCTACGAGCCTGGTGACCTTCTGGGCTGCTCTGTCTCTGTCACGTGCACTCTGCTCGGCTGGGGACGCAGGAACGCAGTCACCAACACCCCCCGACGACACAGCTTTGGGGGGGGGAGGGTGCAGCAGAACCGTATTTGAACCTTGTTCACATTTTGCATAGGTGTTTCATCTGTCACAAGACGTCATTTTTAAAATTTACTTAGTCATTTAAAAATATAAGAAAAAAAGTTTCTGAGCTATGCAGAAAAGATAGGTCGGCTTTAAGCTCTGGGCCGGAGGTGACTAGTCCTGGGGTCCCGTCATGGGCACAAGTGGGCGGGGAAGGCCTTTGTGGTCTTTCTGACCCTGAAGAGCTCCCATTGTCGTGGCTGGAAGGTCTTCCCACAACAGAGCATTCGGGAATAATAGAGGCTTTCATAGAAAATAATAAGCTGGGTGTGATGGCCACACGGTGGGGAATTCTATTGCTTTACACTGATATGGATTCCACGACTTCTCTGTGAGGCCTCACCGCCATGAAGGTGCATGGTTTCATACTACTGAGGAAGAAAGCCCATTTCTTCTACCCCTTTCCTGAATGCATTTGCCTCCCACCACTCGACATAGCTAACCGAGGGACGCTCTGAGGTCAGATGCTGCTGGAGCCTCAACTCTCTGAGACAGCAGACACCAGTTTTGCAGATGACCTGTCCTCCGTGACCTGCTAGGATGTTCAGAAAATCCTTGAAAGCTCCTGGAAAAGCAGAGGCTCAAGGCTGATGTTCGTTTCCCATGTCACGTCCGGACAGCCGGAACTGTTAACGTATTTCCCAAGTAGTCATCAGTGTGGTGTTTCGGGTGAGCAGTGGGGTGGCTCTGCCCTTTCCCCATTCCTCAGCTTGGTTCACGGTCCAGCTTGGTCCCTCGAGGCTATGAGCCATTCTCTTCTGTGTGTCAGCAAAGCGCCCGGCTGTGTTTGATCACCGAGCTCTGAGTGTGACATGCTGTGCACGTACTGCCTTAACAGCCAATACAGGATTGCTATCCACTGGGTTTTTTGGGGTTTTTGTTTGTTTGTTTGTTTATAGTCTGCACAGCACTCTCTCTATGGACATTCATACAGGTTCTAATGGACCACATCTGCCCTATCGCGTCTCTTCTTCCCCACGAAGGTCACAGATTGTCCTCATCCCTTGGGAAATACTTTAAAGAGATTCTCAAAAATGGCTTATGATGTAGAGATGGTAATCATGGAGCAAACACTACTGTATTTCTGGCTAATAAGATCATTATTTCTATACACGTTGAATGCAAATGATGAGTAATTTTTGTATCATTATTTTTGCAAGATGAAGGAAATATTTTTTTTTTTTGAAAACATATTTGTAATACCTTGGCCTTCGTTACTTTGATTCTTGCTTGTTTCATTACTATATCTGTCCTAAGGGACATCGTGTAACCCATGCCTCAGCAAGTCATTCTTCTATACGTATGATATCGAAGAATCATTTTGATGGAAACAATACACAGAAAGAGATCAAAAGTGAGAGTAGAAAAGTCTTTGAGAAAAAATCAGTTTTAGACTAAATTCCTTCCTTAGTCCAAGAGAAGATAGTAATCAGTCTTGCGGTTGGAGCTTCTGGGAATATTGAGAAACCAGGAAACTGGGGCCCCTGGGTGGCTCTGTCAACTGAAAATTCCGACTCTTGATTTTGGCTCACGTCATGATCTCATGGTTCGTGAGTTCAAACCCCGTGTCAGGCTCTGTGCTGACAGTACAGAGCCTGCTTGGGATTCTCTCTCTCCCTCTCTCTCTCTGCCTCTCTCCTGCTCATGATCTGCTTTCTTTCCAAAGAAATAAATAAACTTAAAAAAGAAAAAAAGAAACAAGGCAGCAAATGGGAGGCGTGAAACTGATCTGATGGCCACATCTTAAACATGTGCTTCAAGTGGACATAAGACAGAGCAATCGAATGAGTGAACACAGCTAACAAATGATTGTGTCACAGGTGCCTTTGGGAAGATAAGAGGAGAGGGAATCTCTGCAAAGAGAGTTCAAGAGAAATATAAAAACATAGGTATGAAAACCAGATCGAAACAATATTTCTCAAATGATCTATGAGTAGTTTTTTTTAAGTTTGTTTATTCTGAGACAGAGCATGGGAGAAGGGCAGAGAGAGAGGGAGAAAGAGAGAATCCCACACAAGCTCTGCTTTTTCAGCCCAGAGCCTGACATGGGGCTTGAACCCACGAACCGTGAGATCGACCTGAGCGGAAATCAAGACACTCAACAGACTGGGCCACCTAGGCGCCCCTGAGTGTGGTTCTTAATAGACCAAAACATGTCTTCACAGTGTGCTTGCATTCAGCTGTCCAGAACGTGTGTATGTTTGTGATCTCACAGTCCCAGTGCTTCTGGTGTCCGCAGTAGGGTTGATTTTGAATATGAAAAGCACTTGTGAATTTTTATGATATTTTTCTTGGCAGTGTTAAAACCTAAATAAACCCGCAAAATTAATTATTGTACTTAACCAGAGACACATGCAAAAATGTAGGAGAACAAAACAAATCGAAATGGAGAACATCTTTCCCCCTGAAAGAGGCGCTTGCCGCAGGTGATTTTAATTGTTAACCAACCACTCACCTGTAACGAGTAGAACAATGAGAAGGCAGTAGAGACCTGGTCAGTGACCCGAAGGGTGATACGTGCCCCTAAATAGAGGGCGTGGCTTATCTTCCAAGGCCCTGGTTCATCAGGTGTGTGTTTTCATCTAATTGTGTTCAACTACTTCCTTGAAATGCAGGGCATCGTTGTGGCTTCCTACGGGCAGGAGGGCGGACATTTACTGTGACCTCCTTCCCTCTCCTGGGAGATGAACTGGCCCACTTTCCTTGGAAAGTGAGCAGCAAATGGTCAGGCAGACACTTCTCCTGAGAATCCTGGAGAAGGGAGACATACGCAGAGAATATCGCACTTTTCTGCTCTCTGCTGCCTTCTCTTTAGCAGACCTGAGGCTTGTTTTACTGCATCATCCATCAGTACTTGGATACTGACAGTATGCAGCAACTCGGGAGGGGGTTTGAGGGAGCACATCTGGAAAGCCCAGGAAAGCCAGAGATGCCACACTGATAGCAGCCCTGCCCAGACAGGCAGAACCCTCAGACGCATCGTCCCTTGGCATCCAGTGAGGTCTTAGAGGGATTCACTTGGTGCACTGGAAGGCATATCCCAGTGGAAAATACACCACAGTGATACAGCGAATGACAAGGAGTAGGCTGGACCCACACCTAAGCCTGACCCCCGTTTAGTACACAATTACATGTCATCTGTGTGAGACGTTTTAAAACACAGAATTTGATGAAGACTTTGAGAGTAAATTAGGAAGGTCAACTTTCTTTTTCCCCCAGAGCAGTGGAACTATGATTTATTAAACTTCATACGGAGCTGAAAATAATTCTCATCTCTTCAGATGCTGCAAGTACTATTTAATTTAAGGGAAAAAATATCAGGGGAGCCCGGGTGGCTCAGGTGGTTAAGCATCCAACTCTTGATTTCAGCTCAGGTCATGATCTCAAGGTTCGTGGGTTTGAGCCCCACATCAGGCTCTGTGCTGACTGTGAGGAGCCTGCTTGGGATTCTCCCTCTCTGTCTCTCCCTCTCTCTGCCCCTCCCCTGCTCATGCCATCTCCATGTCTCTCAAAATAAATAAATAAATAAATAAATAAACTGTAAAAGAAAGGAAACAACTATTAGCAAAACTGCTTCTTTCTCTTTTATAATGCAGGCTAAAGGGCAGGCCCTCTTGAACTTTTATTTTCTGTTTCACACCTGTTGTTTTTCGATGGTTTTGATAAAGGGCTTGAAAAACAATCATTTTCCCCTTACTTATTTCATATGCTAACTGGAGGATAATCACTTCATCAAGGGGCATCGCGTTATGCCTTCCATACATAATGGCGGCTCAACCCTCTTCCTGTATTTTTCCGAGACGGGGTAATTTGTTGTTTTCTTTATACACCACACATCATGTTCACATAAGTGACGGAGAATCCTTGCGCTACTCATTGGAACAGAAGGACGTTTCAAAGAATGTATAGCGTGAGTGAAAACCACACACATATCATCGAAGAGAGATCAGTGATATGTCTCATAACCATCTTTGAAATAATCTGTTGAGGCAACACTTCCGTCTGCATTATTGCAGCGTGCACACACACCCGTAAGTACCAAGCTGAGCTGTTGGGCACAGTGCTGGCTATTAGCCTTTGGGAGCTGAGAGGTAGGACCCCACGTTCTCATCCCTTAAATGTGAGCCATGTGGTGCTTGGAGCACAGTATGCGCTCTGTTTTTGCTATTTGCTATTATTCTCTTCATAGATTATAATTCATTTTATGTGTAGGGGAAATATTCAACAACCATTTACTGCAAAGATGAGGAGAATAGAAAAATGGTTGAATTTCACTTGACTTTGAGATATGAGCATGGCCTGGACTCTAGGCCCATCTCACTGTCCCACAGACATGGAAAGTGAGTCCTCTGGTCTCAGAGAAATCCAGTTTTTCTTTTGCTTTATGGCATAGTCCTTTGCTAAGCCTTTCCATAACTTTGTTTTCTTTGTTTCTTTTTAAAATTTTTTAACGTTTTTATTGTTGAGAGAGACAGAGACAGAGAGCATGAGAGGGACAGAGAGAAGGGGAGATGCACCATCTGAAGGGGACTCCAGGCTCTGAGTTGTCCGTACAGAGCCCAATGCGGGGCTCAAAGTCACAAACTGTGAAATCATGCCCTGAGCCAAAGTCGGACACTTAACCGACTGAGCCACCCAGGTGCCCCTGTTTTCTTTGTTTTTAAAAAATCATTATAACAGCATTCCTTAAAAGGTAAAATCCATAAAAATAAAAAACATTGATATGTGCACACATGTGTTCTTCCTTCACAGAGGAGAGATTTCCTCTTAGCATTGTTTTTCCATTTCCTGAATCACTCTTTGGATGTTGCTGATGCCTGTCTACCTAGGATACTAACCACAAGTTATCAACGTCTGGCTACTTTTTAAACTCAGAGGACGTGTGTGAACCTAGCAGAAATCTCAGGCCCAAATATGGTACCTGCATCGTATTACACATTCCTGAGCAGAGCAAGAAAGAAATACCCAAGCTGTCTTAGAAAAGAGTTCACCCGACCTCGGTGCTCCTATTTGAGAGCTTGGAATAAATAAGCAATTATTTCACTACATTATTTCACAGGCTTCCTATTCTGCCATTTTCTCAACTAACATCATCATTAAATACACCGGTGCATTTCGTTGGCTTTCCATTTTAGTTTCTATCTGATAAAAATATGTATTTATGCTCTGAGACAGCGAACTGAAACAAAGCAAAACCATTTGTGTTTCACAATATATATGGCTTATTTCCTGTGACATCTGGTTTCACATTCTGTCTTGTGCTGGAGAATGACAAAATACTGGTCACCCCTCAGTGGACCCTGGAATCCATTGTATTGCTGGAAGCAACTTAAAATGTTAAACATTCTTTTTTTTTTTTCTTTTACTTCTGAGAGAGAGACAGCGTGAGCAGGGGAGGGTCAGAGAGAGAGGGAGACACAGAATCCGAAGCAGGCTCCAGGCTCTGAGCTAGCTGTCAGCACAGAGCCCGACACAGGGCTCAAACCCACGAACTGTGAGATCATGACCTGAGCCAAAGTCAGCTGCCTGACTGACTGAGCCACCCAGGCACCCCAAATATTCTTAAGTGGTCAGGGGAAGCTGGGCGCTCCACTCTACTCTATCCCTTGGACATCCCCAGCTGCCATCTGTCTTTCAGGAAACTTACAGATCACAAGCAAGGTGCCCTGAACTGAACTTAAACAAAAAGTGTAGACTGATCCTTTGTTTTTCTGTCTGTGTCTCTGCACCAGATAGATGATCTTCAGTATGCCGGGGGAGCTTCTTTTCCTGCTGCTCTGGAGATGTGTTGGTGGGGAAAGATGGCCTTCTTGCATTTCCTTTGAGATTCTTTCTAGAAATCCTCCAGCCTCAATATATGTGACGCTTACTTCCTCATGGAGCTCCCTTTACCTGTGGAAGGCTATTTCTTTATTCCTGGCTGGCTAGTTTATTTATAGAGTTCATATGCAATGCAAAGGGAGGGTGTCTGCATGTGTAGTCTTTTGTCATTTTTTTCTTAGTAGCTTTCTGTGGACATTCAAGAAAAGAAGAGTGATTTGCCAAATATCAAACATCAGGAAAACCTCTGAGCTCATTCTTGAACTTATATTCTTCCGATTTAATCTCATGCTTTTTCTGACATGTGTAGCTTTCTACCAGTTTATTATCTGCCAAGGAGAAAGCTGAAATAGGTTTCAACATTTGGTAAAGTCATTACCTCTTTTTTATCATCATATGTGTGTGATAGGGATAGAATGTATACACATGGTTTTCTGTGTATATGTACACATATTGTGTCTGTAATGCACACCCTTTCCTGAAGCTTGGCTTGCAGTTAAAAATACCCCTCCCCCTACACACACACACACACACACACGCACACACGCACGCACACACACCTTTACCTCCAAGTTTTTCACAGAGGAAGTAACAATGTAGACATAGTAGACTAGTTTAGTTCTGACCCCTCTGCCTGTTATGTGAGTGGGTTTACAGCAGGAACGCAGATAGATGGGCTCATACTACTCAGTCTCTCAAGATCTCTAGGATGCTCAAAATATTTATATATTTGAGACCCATTCATTAAATATCCATGGTGGAAATTGAGCCAATACTGTCTGATAAGCTATGGTGCAGTGTTCGTCAGGACAGTGCTCTGTTCTAATACCAAGTTTCCAGAAATGAATAATCAGAACATTGGAAATTGGAAAATCATAAGGTGAACAACTATGGCTGCTAGATTTAAAAAAATCTTTTAACTTGTGCAGATGTATTTATTAAGTCAACTGAAGAGATGTGTGGGTGCATCTGCAGTCTCCAGAATATTATTGACCCTTAGTAATCCACCCCAATATCTAATTCAAACTTGTTTATATATCATGTTGACTTATCTTTATCTGTTTCCAGTTGTCGTGACAACATTGCCTTGTTCTGTTGAAAGATACTTCCAGAACACATTGTGAATTCCCAAATATTTTCCCACAAGTTAAATACTTGTTGGGCAAATAAAACCCCATGGAATATCAGCATTTCTTCTCAAAGGCACACCGTAGGGGGAACAACCTTATTCCTGACTTGGCTTCTTACAGAGCATTGCATTCCTAATATGTCTCTTAGTCTGTGCTTTGATTACATAAGATATAGGTTCTCAACCTTAATGATCTATCCTTTCATCCAGTAGTTTCCTGCTACATTTTCAGTTCAAGGACTTTGGCACTAAATGTGTTTCTCTAGTAGTGAACATTCACCTCTAAATTGAATGTGAAAGACTTTCACTAGTGATAGGATTGATTGGCTAATATATTTGCACCTGAAATATGCCTGGATGAAATACAACTTTGTTCTAAAAGATACTGGAAAAACAGCCATGCAATTGCTAGTACCATGGAAACTTGCCTTTATTGCAGATTTGAATCCCCAAATATAGATGATCAACGCCCACCAATTCAAAATGCTTAGATGGGCCTTGTTACCTAGGCAACAGTGTATTGGAAATGAGATATCTGCATTCTCTCAAATTTGTTTCCCAAATTTTACCTTTTACATAGATTTAGAGCATGGATTTTAAGGTTGAATATATAATTTTCTGAAAAATTGGATGCTTATGACAATCTTGACATCCACCAGCTTGAAATAAACCCAAGATATAAAATCTAGAAATGTTTCCATTTGAGTTTCTCTTTGAATGGTAGACGGTGTTTGTTAAAGAGGAAGCTGAGCAGTGTAAGTAGAAACCAAATCACTGAGAAGTGAGTAAGTAGAATAGTGAAGTTTCTTTCTATAATTAACTGCCTTAGGTTGAGTAACAACAGGCAAAGAGTAGGTAAAGCTTATTGCAGAGACTTTGTTAAAACTTCCCCCCTCAGACTATTGGGACTACCTCATAACAAAAACCAAAACTTCCTCCTTTAAAGGATTGGGACTACATAAAAATTAAAAGCTCTACGCAGGAAAAGAAATCATCAACAAAACTAAAAATGAGAGAAGATATATGCAAATGATATATCCAATAAAATATTAGTATCCAAAATATGTAAAGAACTTATAAAACTCAGCAAAACCCCATAAATAATCCGGTTAAAAATGAGCAGAAGACATGGCAGACATTTCTTCAGAGAGGACGTCCAGATGGCCAACAGGCAAGTGAGAAGGTGCTCAACATCACTTATCATCAGGGAAATGCAAATCAAACCCAAAATGAGATATCACCTCACACTTGTCAGAATAGCTCAAATCAAAAGCAAGAAACAACAAGTTCCAGTAAGAAATGGTGAAGAAGGAACCTTCCTGCACTGTTGGTGGGAATGCAGACTGGTTGCAGCCACTGTGGAAAACAACGTGAAGATTCTTCAAAAATTTTAAAATAGAAATACCCTATCACCTAGCTAGTGTTCTACTAATTGTTTATCCAAAGAATACAAAAACACTAATTCAAAAAGTTACATGTACCTGTATGTTTATAGCACTATTATTTATAGTAACCGAATTATGGAAGCAACCCAAGTGTCCATTGATAGGTGAATGGATAAAGATGATGTGCTGTGTGGTTTCCCTGGTGGCTCTGTGGGTTAAGCAAACAACTCTTGGTTTTGGCTCATGTCATGATCTCATGGTCTGTGGGTTCAAGCCCTGCATCAGGCTATGCACTAACCTTATGGAGCCTGCTTGGGATTCTTTCTCCCCTCTCTCTCTGCCTCTACCCCACTTGCACCCCCCTCTCTTTCTCTCTCCCTCTCTCTCTCTGAGAAATAAACTTTTAAAAAGTGGCATACACACACACCCGCACACACACGCGCATGCATGCACAGACTAGAATATTGGCAGCCATGAAAAAGAATGGAAGATGCCATTTGCAACAACATGGATGGAGCTGGAGAATGTACTGCTGAGTGAAATAAGTCAATTGAAGAAAGACAACTACACTGTCATTTCACTCGTGTGGATTTAAGAAAGAAAACAAATGAACAAAGAAAAAAAGGGGAGGCAAACCAAGAAACTCTAGAGAACAAACTGATGGTCACCAGAGAGGAGGCAGTAGGGGTGGTGACACAGGGGATGGGGTGAAGGATGCACTTGCTGTGCTGAGCACCGGGTGACGTCTGGAAGTGCTGAATCACTATATCGTACACCTGAAACTGATATTATATTGTGTGTTGAATGGTAATGGGATTGAGATAATAGAAACATAAATTTAGACACACACAGAACATCCCCTTTTGGGGTTCTCACCTTATATTACATTTCCTTCATGTCACCTTTCTGATTCACATACAAAGAACAACAACAAAACTAAAACAGTAAAACCAATGACACTCTTGCCAAAAAAAAAAAAAAAAAAAGCTTGTTCTACTCTCTCCCCTTTTCTTCTAAAAGCTTGCCCTACTCTCTCTGTGTTTTCAAAGCACCTGCATCCAAACTCTAAACTGGCTGGGATGACATTTTAGGGCTCCAGTGTATGATAGAATAGATGTGGGAACGAAGACTTGCTGTGAGTTTGCTTTGGACCATTGGCTGAACTATGAACTCCCCAGCTGGGCTATGCGTTCCTTGAGGAAAATAACCTCTGAGTTTCTGCAGATTACGAACTGTCTATGATTATGTCCTCGGTGTCACAGTTGACCATTGTTTGGTATGTGTTGACTGAATCAATGGAGAGTTTGTCTACAAACAATTCTGAGGCTGAACCAGTCATGCTGAGTTCTTCAAACTGCTCTTGCTTGGCCGCTGTTGAGCTGGGTGAACTCTAATAAGAATTATATTAATTTCAAAAGTGTACTGGGTGTATAGTATGTTGTACATTAGAAACAAAAAATATTAGCTTGAGGTGACAAAGTAAGAATGTATTTTCAAAACTGACCATCCCAAAGAAACCATCAGGGTGTTACTAAGAAGCTAGAAAAGATGGGACTATGACAGCTTCTTGGGATTCGTAAATGAAAGGCATCTAGAGAAATTTTTATCCTTGCTGAGAACTCAAAGTCTTTGTTTCATGTGTGTAACTGGCGCATTTTTCTCTTCTGGGGTCATAGAAATCATATAACTGATCATTTTTCTCATTTTATTTTGGCCATCTTGAAGCTCAGGTCATATTTGTTTTGAAAGAAACAGAGATTGCCCTGATTAAAATACTCGACTTGTACCTGGGCACCTGGGTGGCTAGTTGATTAAGTGTCCGACTTTTGTTCAAGTCATGATCTCATGATCTCATGGTTTGTGAGTTGAAGCCCTGTGCCAGACTCTGCTGACAGCTCGGAGCCTGGAGCCTGCTTCAAATTCTGTTTCCCATTCTCTCTCTCTCTCTCTCTCTCTCTCTCTCTCTGTGCCTCCCCTGCTCATGCTGTCTCTCTCCCTCAGAAATAAATAAAAAAAAAATTCAAAAAGTTAAAAAAGTAAACAGTAAAACAATGATTTGAGTGTATCCTCATGTTAATTCTCTCCCTGTTCCTCACAACCTCCATGTTAGGTACTTTTGGCTGTCATTCTGTTCTTTCACCGACTCAAGCCTGGGAACCAGTTTGCCATCCATCTATAACATATTGATGAATCTGAACAATGATGAATTGACCCATAACATATTGAAAATTTGATAAACATTTCCTTACCTGAGCAGGTGGTCACTGGCCGGGATTCCCCACCTGTTCTCAGCCCTAAACATGCAAAGGGCATTTGGGAAATGTTTTTTAGTCTTTAGACTACAAGTGAAGTTTTAGAAATTTAAACTTGTTGTCACTCCGCTCCAGTCGCTCATTCTGCTGCTGCTTCATACAGCTGAGTCAAACACCAGGCTCTCATTTACATGAGACAGAGCCTGGGCTCAGATTAGCACAGGGCATGACAAGATAAAAAATAGATTCATTATTTGACCAGCTGATGGGCCTGCCAGTAGAGCTCGTGAATTTAAATCACAAAATGGTAAGATTTGAAAGGGTTTAAAGTACTTATCAACCCTCTACTTTTGTCTCCAGGCAAGACCATAAGTACATTTTTCCCTTTATAGATTATTGCCCGTGGTATTCTCGCAGATCTCACTTGAAGGAGATAAAGCCTGGCTCGGCTCGGGAATCTGTTCCTGTAGCTGAGGCCATTTGCAGTTGGAAAGCTTCTGCTTCTCCGAGATGAGCGCTTTGCTGAGAATTAGGCACCTGGGCCACCAATACCGATGAAAGATAACTGATAGATTTGGAGCTTTGAGACTCTATGTTAATTGATCTGATTTTCTCTTTCATACTATCTCAAAGCAATTTTGAGCATGTCCTGTGGAATCAGACCTATTGTCGGATATATGTTTCCCGTTACACCTCAGCTTTCAGAGCAAGAAGCCCTCTAAGCCTTCCAACATCTTTCCTTCCACAAACATGAACATCGAGACCATTGTAAGAGCTGCTATGGCATATAAAAGAAGACAAATATAATTTACCTTGCTTTTCAGAGATTTTGTATTTGGTTATAGATCAGGAGGTAGAAATCCATATTAAGAAATCTGCCTGGACCTGGCATCCAAGAATCGCCGTTTCTGTTTCTGGCTGTACTGTGAATACATTTTCCTGCGGTCAAATTGATGAGCCTAATTTAATTTTTTTAACGTTTTATTTTATTTTTGAGAGACAGAGAAGGAGCAAGATAGGGTCAGGGAGAAGGAGACACAGAATCCGATCCAGACTCCAGGCTCTGAGCTGTCAGCACAGAGCCTGACGTGGGGCTCGAACTCACAAACCATGAGATCATGACCTGAGCTGAAGACGGACGCTCAACTGACTGAGCCACCAGGCGCCCCGATGCACCTAATTTAAACACTTATTTAGTTGCTGTTGTTCACACTATACGTTTGTCAGAGGCCTTATCACACCCTGAAATTTTTGTTGGGAGAATAGAATAAACTGGAAGAAACGTGAGAAGTATGGAGGCATGGCCGTGGGAGACACCATGTGCCGTGTGCCCTGGTATAATTTGCAAACAGAAGATGATTTGCATTCTTGATCTTTAGGAGGGTGGCCGAATATACCATATGTAAAGTAAATGTGTAAATAACTTTATGCAATTATCCCATTCAAAAATTGCATTTACCCAACTGTGGAATATTGTGATTGTTCCGATTCAGTATTAGAAACCTGCAAGGGTCATACTTACATATGTACACACAGTTCCTGTTGTGACCTCTATCAATAGTGCCTCCATTTGGAATAAGAATCACAGTAAGTCTCAAATTAATCATAGGCCAAAATTACAGTACAGCATATATTGAAGAAAATAATATAATAGTTCCTTATTGGAGCCTATGATTGACTTACATCTTCCCATTTAATACGAAGAAGAGTTTTGTTTGGTGAAAAGCATGACAATTTATGATTGGGAAAATGGAGACATAGGAGACATATTACTCAACAGTAAAGCATTTGGGTAGTTAGGGATTCACTTTATTTAAGATTAGAGAATGGAAGCTGCCCATTTTGACCTTCAAGGAATTTACTGAGGATCAAGAAGTTTTGTGATGACCTTATGGATGTTATTGACTGGAAATGCATCAGTTGTGTGTGGTCTATAAGAACCACAACCCCAGTGTGAATGCTGTGCCTCTCACCCATTCTGCCTTTTGAGGTGAAATAGCAGAGTGTGTCACTTAAACAAACAAACAAACAAACAGAAAAATGGGCAGGGAAAAAAGTAAAAATGATTTGCTCTTAAGTGAGATGGGTGGTTCAGAATGACACATGCCTAAAATACTTTATTTCCCTCTTATAAAGATTCTGAACTTGAGGAACTGGTAGGCCTCATGTGTACCTCGTAGCTACGTTCATTGTTTAAAAAGGATGTTAAGGTCTGAGCGTGAATTTTCTTTGGAATGTATGCAAGTGAAGAAAAAGGAAAACACAGACCCCTTACCGTTCCCATCAGCAAAAGTCTCAGGATGTGAAACAGGAGGCTCAAATAGGGAAAGCGTTTTGAAACTAAATGGTCTATTGATCTGAGGAGAGGGGCCAAAAATGAGTTAGCTGGAAGCAGACGACAGTTGCCAGTTGCTGTGGTAACAGAGATAAACTTTGATCTTGATGGCAGAGAAAAACGTCAAGGAGAAAATAAGCATTTAGTTGCAGCGATTTTTAGGTTTTTTTCAGGCACGGGGGTTTTCTGCCTTCTGGGTAAACAAAGTAAGTCACCTCTTTTGAGGGAAAACTGCACGACACAGGGGTACAGAGAGAGTTGTCGGGGAAGTGCCCAAGTGTACGGCCCCAGGTCCTGAGCCCCACCGCCCTCTGGGGTGGGAATCAGACCTGGGATGCAATTTGTTGACAAAATTATGTTGATCCCTGCAGATTCAGCTATGAGGATGGATAATCCATGGTTCTTGCAACAAAACACACCAAGTTGCAGGGATTTTGTTCAGTTTAAGCATTATATTCATATTATGAACATATTTCAATATCACTATTATTTACTATGGAAATTAATAACATTCCCATATGTTTTTTCTACTTTTGATATTTTTAATATTTCCCATTTTGATTGTGTAAAATATGTGTATGCTTATATATAATATATATCTGTAAATGTATATATACATACATGCATAATATAAAGTCTGCCATCTCGACCATTTTTAGGCATCTAGTCAGTGGTATTAAATTATATTTATGGTGTGCAAGCGTCCCCTCTCTCCATCTCTAGAACACTTCCCATCTTGCAAAACTAGACCTCCATTTCCTTTACGCGGACATTCCTCATGGCCCCTTCCCCAGCCTCTGCCCTCCACCACCTCTGTGTCTAGGGTTCTGACTCCACTCAGTTCCTCCTGGAAGTGGGATCACACAGAAGTCACCTTTATTGTGACGGGCTTGCTTCACGCAGTTTGGCGCCCCTCAGGTTCATCCGTGCTCCAGCGTCTGTATGTCAGCACGTAGTTCCTCCTTGAGGCTGAATTATACTCCATTGTATGCATGGACCACATTTCCTTGACCAGCCATGAACACTTAGGTTGCTTTGACGTTTCGGCTCTTGTGAATACTACTGCTGTGAAGAGGGGTGTGCAAATACCTCCTCGATGTCCCACCTTCGATTCCTTTGATTGTATATCTACAAGTGGAGTTGCTGGATCACATGGTGATTTTACTTTTAATTTTGGCGGGAGCCGCCATGCTGTTTTCGCCACAACTGCTCCACCATGTTAGCTCCCACCAGCAGCACCCAGGGCCCCAGTTGTAGCGCACTGTCACCAGCACTTACCACTTTCTGGTTTTTTTTGAGAGTTGTCATCCTAATTGGCAAGAGATGGCATCGCATTATACTTTTGATTTGTATTTCCCTGATGATGAGTGATGACGAGAATATTTTTGTGCACTTATTGGTCATTTCTCTGTCTTACTTGGCGAATACCCAAATACTTGGCCTGCTTATTAATTTTTCGTTGTTATTGAAATTTTTTTACCTATATTCTGGATATTAATTCTTTGTCACATATATGATTTGCAACCTTTTTCCCCATTCTGTGGATTGCCTGTTTACTGTGTTAATATTTTCTTTGGGTGCACATTTTAAAAAAATTTCTGTGAAGTTCAAATTGCCTGTTTTTCCTTTGCTTTGCCTGCGCCTGTGCTGTTGTATCCAAGAAATCATTGCCAAATCCAATGTGGTGAAGCTTTTGTTCTGTGTTTTCTTCTGAGAGCTTTATACTTTTATGTCTCACATTTAGGGCTTTTAGGGCTTTGATCCATTTTTAGTTAATTTTGGTGCATGTAAGGGCTGAATTTGTCTTTATTTCTGTGTCTCCCTCACTCCCTCCTTTCTTTTTCCTTTCCTTTCCTTTCCTTTCCTTTCCTTTCCTTTCCCTTCTTTTCCTTCCTTTCTTTTCCTTCCTTCCTTTCCTCTTTCTTTTCACATGTCGGAAATCCAATTTTCCCAGCACTATCCTTTGAAAAGACTATCCTTTCCCACTGAATGAGCTTGGTACCCTGATACCCCAAAATAATTTGACCTTATATATGAAGGTTCATCTCTGGACTCTCTATTCTGTTCCATTGGTTTATATGTCTGCCTTTATGTCCGTAGTATGCTCCTTTGATTACTGTAGCTTTGTCGTAAGTTTTGAAACCAAAAAGTTTGAGTCCTACAGCTTCTTTTTTCTCCATGTTTTTAATATAGAGTTTGTTACTGCAAATAAGCCTCAAGCATAAGCTTATCCCTGCCTCCCGTTATGTGCTTTGCAGGACCTGCCTTTTAACTGGTGAATATGCTCATCCTGGCACAGCCCTGCCCACTGGGATTCCAGTCATGAGTAATTGGCCCCTAGAGAGAATAAATGGCTTCATCCCGTATTTTGTGATAGCGATGGCACCTACCATAGAAACAAGAGGCGTGCAATAAAGTGTGCACATACACCTACTTATGTGCGCAGCATAGCTGACATACGCCGTGCGTGTGTGTGTGTGTGTGTGTGTGTTCTTCCAATCTAAAATGAATGCAGTTTTTGCCATGTCACCCAATGTATTCTAGATCAAGGGATATATTGACAAGTTCACTGAGCACACTCATTGAGTGTCTGCCAGACCATGTGTAAGGCACCATCTAAATGTATCTGAATCTTCACAGCCTGATGTGCAAACACGTGCATATGTTGGGCATGGTACCATTGACTATCTGGCCACTTCGGAGCTGCTTCATCAGGCGTGGTCATGGTCATGGTCATGCTTTGGACAGTTTTATTCTTATTTCTCAGTTCCTCATTGTTCTGATGAGCAATGGACCTTTTTACAAAGGCTGTCTGCATAAACATCCTCTAGTTTTGGAATTTAAGGAGCCCCTAAAGGACTTTGGACCTATAACCACACAAATTCATCTAGTTTGCACTAACTGAGTTAACCAGGGCAGACTGAACATCAGGAGTGTGATTATCCAGGATAGATTTTAAGATGAGAAGTTAAAACTGAACAAGAGAGATTTTCACATCATTTCTCATGGGTTCAGACCTGTCAGGACCTATTCTGTGGCATTACTAAGATTTACTAAACTATTTAAATGAGGACATGGAGGAGGTTTGGAAAAACAAGAACAAGTCTTTCCAATTAGAACCTAAGCCAACGCAAGACTGAGTAGGCTCGCGGCCTTCAACAAGACCACGCCCATGTTAGCCTGCTCCACTCGCTCCTTGCCTCAGTCCCCTTCCCTGTACTTTACATTCTTTTCCTCAACTCAATCCTGTTGCTCATGTGATTTTTTTTTCTGGTGGTGATCGCCTCTGTGGTCTTGCTTTTGTGTATGGGGCTCCTCTGCCACTTTCCCTGGTCTTCTAGGAAGCCGTGTGGGCTCTGCCCTTCCTTATCCCCCGATTTTCCTTGCCCTAGACACTCCAGCATGCCACTGGGTTGGTTAGTGTCACACTTCCCACGTGGCACGCCGACACCGTGTGGTACTGTTATCTTTAGGAGCTGACTCTCGCGATACCTGGGATTCCGCTAGGGCAGAGAATTTATAGTTTTTGTCACTCGAGACTCACATGCGTCACTGTATACGATTCATTGTATGCTCCAGGCATTTTTAAAAAAAATTTTATTAAACGTCTGAATAAACACATGAAGTAACTAAAACTAGAGAAGAATTCCTAGGAAAGATAGGTCTGAGAGTGACAGCTCAGGCTGGGTGGGGATAGGATTTTTAAGCTAATTCAGGGGCTTGCTATTGGTGGTCTTACATGGTTGGGACATTTTAAGGTTTTGGGGATTTTTGCATTCCAGATTCCCAGTAAATTTGTTGATTTCCAAAAGTGGTACTTTTGTGGTACTACTACCATTACGTAGTTTGTGCTAATTTTTTGGTAAACACGGTGCCATCCTTGTATAATCAGAAGACTGTACTCAGATGGAACTCTAGTAGAATCTTCTGCATTACTGGTGCATCTATGCAAATGAAATATATTTTTCATGGCGGGAATTGGCTGGAATAGAGTTTAGGGGCTTACAACATCCCTGACCGAAGGAAGTATAAAGACGTGTAGTAGTCTAGGTTCTTCTGAGAAATTGTGTGTGTGTATTATGACATATGTTACAAGTTCATTATATAGAATATATAGTATTTTTGTATATTATGTATAATTATATGTATACGTATGGGGCTTTTCTCCTCATATCTCTGCTCGGGGGACTTTACACAAGGAGAGTAGTGTCTTTCACAGAGTAGTGCTGTCCTGATTTCCCAGGTAAGGAAACGGAGACTCAGAGGGTTTAATTAAATCATTCAAGCTTTATGCGGCAGGAGTGTGGGGAGGCGGAAGTTCAACCCCAGGAAATGTGCCCCTGGAGCCTGTGCTGGCAACTTCCCACTAAATGCGTGTGTATTGTCTCTCCTAGAACTATATATTCAACAAAATCGGAGACGCTCCTGGCATTTGGGGACTTAGCTTTCTGCTGGGCTTTGACAGAAGTGTGGCCGATGTCCCAAGGGAGGGCACAACTTGTGTTGGGCTCAGAATCACACGTGAAGCAGCATCCCGCCTAGCAAAGGGTTTTCAGGAGGTGGACTTATTTCCAGTCATGTGTTTTTGGATTTCACCTGCTATTTTCCAATCTTCTAAACATAGTGCTGGCCTGAAAAAATAAAGCACTATTTTTATGAAGCAATCTTGACATTGACAGTGGGCACTCCTCGTGGGATGAGACGTGCATTGATGTCACTAGGTTCTTCCATGGTGCCTTCACCTTGCAATCATAGGCACTAAATCTATAGCAATTTGTACATTCTTATAAAGAAACCTACGATAGTATAGTACTTTCTCCAACTCATGCCACTGTCTTAATTAAACATATTTTGTGCAAAATAGTAGGTGATTGGAGAAAAGCCATTAGATCCTATAAATAAGGGTTTCCTGAAATCTTCAACTTTCTACACACATAATTTTTTTCAGTGCTTATGTATTTTTTGAGAGAGAGAGAGAGAGAGTGTGAGCGGGGTAGGTACATAGAGAGAGAGGGAGACACAGAATCTGAAGCAGGCTCCAGGCTCCAAGTGTCAGCACAGAGCCCGACGCGGGGCTCGAACCCACAAGCTGTGAGATCATGACCTGAGCCGAAGTCGGCCACTTAACCGACTGAGCCACCCAGGCGCCCCTCTACACACATAATTTTGAACCTGAAAACTCACTACATACAATCAGATATATGTCTAAAAGTGATATCTCACACTGGAATAGTAGATACTACTTCTTCATGTGCACAGAGACTAATGTTCTTCCTGTTTAATAAATACCAGAACTAATGAGAAACGGTATGTGCGCCTGTCTATCTCCACGTCTCTGTGTGTCATGGGTGTCAGTGTGTGTGTTGTGTGGTGAGAAAGGGGAAAGCTCAGAGGGACTAGAGCAGAAAACAGGAGAAGGACACACATTTTCCTGAGCTCAGTGGTGATGATGGTAAATGCTCTGTTTTTTGCCAGAAAATGGAAAAGAAATTTCACTGGTCTTTACTCACTGGTGCCTGAAACAAACCCATAATACCCACCTGCAGCATGGGGGGTGGGGTGGTGTTATAGTTAATTTGAGTGCAATGCTATTATCTTTTTTTAGCCATTTAGCTATCTGAATATTGAAGAGGATTGCAATCGTGCCCCAGAGAGCCTTGGAGAGCGGCGCTCTGGCTCATTGGTACTGGGGTCTGGTGGTGGTGGCCAGCAGCAGTGTTCAGAGGCCACCACACCTGTTCACTCAAGCCTCCTGATTATTTCTATCCACTGACGCACGGTTACCAGAGCAACCTAACATTCTCGTGACAACTTGGCGGTAGGCGTATTCACGTATTATGGCAAAAACACAAATAGGCAATTTGGTTGAACCTTATTGCTAAGATAAAGCCTCAAGTATCAATAACTGTTTGTGTGTTCGAGTAAATCACTTAAATTTTTTATTTCAGATGCACTCTGCATAATGAAAGGCAGTACATTTCAGTGCGCAGGACAAGGAAGACTTTCAAAGATAGTCGGTATGTGGATTGGTAAATAGTTAAACTCTTAACATACGGGTTATGTATCTTTTGAGCAAATTTCCTGCGTTATTAGCAGTGAGTAATAATTCTTTGCTTGGAAGAAGAATACTGAGTCAAATGTACAAGACTCTCCTGGGAAGATGTGACACATGACAGGAGCTGATCAATATTGAGAAAGGTCATTTTGAAACCTCTGGGAAAATCAGGAACATTGAAGTCACCTAACGGGGGGGACCTGGGACAGCTCTCTGTTAGCTTTACTGATAATGGCTGAGACTCTTCAGTGACAAGAGGAAGCCACAGGAGCCATCACAGACTTGGCCTTGCTCTCTGCCGGCCCCGAGAGATGCATCGCACCCGACTCCCAGCTCTGCCCAACTCCCACTGGGGGGAGGGGAGGGACTGAAACATGTTTGAGAAACAGAACATGAAGCCCTTAAGAAGCTTAGCAAGCTTCTCCTCACCAGAAGTGGGGGGTGCCTTTTCAAGACTCTGAAAGCCAGCAACAACTGGCTGAAGTTTGAGGGACCTTGCAACTAAAACAGAGTAGATTCGCCCCTGGAGAAAAATCGTACTCTTCAAAACAGTATATTCGCACAGCATCCTTAATTATTGATTTCAAAGACTGACTCCTCCCTGGAAAGGACACGTAGAAAATGGAACCGGTGATGTGCCAGCACTCGGCGTGAAGCCTGTGGGCGCCTTGGGCTCATTTCTGGAGCTCGCTCCCCTCGGTTGGTGACCACAGGGAGTCACTGATGCCTCAGGAATCTTGCACTTCTCTGGAGGAACTTCATGCATGACATTGTATCAGTTTAAGGTGTAAGGCGTGACCATTTGGTCCATGTGCGTGTTGCAAAATGATTCCCACACAGGGTTACTTTGTGAAGTTGTTTCACTGTGGACTGAGGAGGAATTGGCTGAAAGTTTTACATATAAACAGAACGTGAAGAAAACAAACATTTTCTTTCGGCTGCGATGGAGCGATACGCATTTGTTTGTGTTGTGGGTATCTTTCAACGAACAGGACCAAAATAATTTATACTTCAGAATCTGTACACTGAGTCACTGTTAAGGGCTTGATGGAAACAATGTGTTCAGCATGAGGTATGAGAAGCCTTGCAGTGTGCACACCTGGCCTCTGTCCTGGGCCCACCTGCTCTGTGGTCTGTATACATTATTACACCATCATTCTCCAGAGGCTGGATCTCCAGTCTTCCACATTAAGGAAGACTGATATCTGAAGCCTAAGAGGAATAAAGACTATAAACATAAATATTATAGTGAGATTCTGGCAAATTTGAGAAGTCATTATCAAAAATGCCGCTGCAGACTCAACACTCCTGAATACACACAAAGTCAAAGTGATAAAGGCATTTTATGAGCTTTATTGCAATGATTCTAGAAAAAATTTTGTATGCCTGGGTGACTCAGTCAGTTGAGCCTCAAACTCTTGATTTTGGCTCAGGTCACGATCCCCTGTTGAATGTGGAACCTGCTGTAGATGGTCTCTTTCTCTCTGTTTCTCTCTGCCCCTCCCCTTCTCTAAATCAATCAACCAAGTAAATAAAACAATTATCCTAGCAAAAATTGCTAAAACTTCTAAAACCATAGTGTTATTTTTCAGTTTCTTTAAAATGGAATGCTTTGCCAGAGGTCCAACTTAATAAAAAACTCGATAATCCTGATGAAACAGTGGATTTCAGGCCTTGGTGTAGCTTTGAAACCGCTCTCTGGTAGGAGGGATGGCTGAATTTGCCACTTGCTGAAGAAAGGTCAGTTTTTCATTAATGACCTACAGATGTTTCTTGTTTTGTATTTTTTAATGTTTATTTTTGAGAGAGCGAGACAGCATGAGCAGGGGAGGGGCAGAGAGAGAGGGAGACACAGAATCTGAAGCAGCTCCAGGCTCCGAGCTGTCAGCACAGAGCCGGACACGGGGCTCGAACCCACAAACTGTGAGATCATGGCATTTAATCACCTGAGCTACCCAGACACCCCTGGCTGTAGATATTTGTAAACAGACTCACTTTGCTTAGAACAAAGAGGAAGGAACAACACTTTACATTTTTTGTGGTCCTGTCAACTTTCACCTTATGTAGGACCATGGAAGTTTATGAAGAGTAAGGAGTCAGAATCATTCAGAACGTAGAAGGGATAAAGAGAAATTATGGTTCGAAAGGTTATTCATGCTGAGAAAGAGACCTCGCATTTGGTTTTGTTGTGCCCGATTCGCGAGTCCCCTGAGACCCCCAAGGAGCCGACACTGACGCAAGTACAAAAGGGTCTTTATTAGAAGCTCGAGCAGGGGCTCACCCGCCTACCGGTGTCGTGGCAGAAGGTGAAGCCCTGAGACAATAGTGAGCATGGTTTTTATGGGGTCAGGGACGGGGTGTTACAGTGCACACGTTGTACGTGTGGCATCATCACATAAGCACCGGTCATAATTGTACAGCACCCACGGTAACAGCTTTGACCATTCAGTATCTGGAAGTGTTCATTACTTTTGGTGGGACCCAATCATGACTTTTGAGAATCCTTTGAAAATGACCAATTATGAGGAGAGTTCAAAGGGCCCAGGTGGGGTTCAGGCAAGCGGTGAGAAACTGGCCAGTGTGTACAGAGTAACTGTCGGCAGCTCCCAGCCCTGACCCGGACCCCAGGAATGTGCTCTGATTAGCTGACCCGAGGGCGGTCCGAGGCGGCTTCAGCCGCGAGCAGTCTGAGGCAGTGGGGCTCCGTGCAGCCCGAGGGCGCTCTCAGTGGAGGCCTTAATCTCAAGATGACGTTACTTAGGCTCTTCAGTTTCAGTGAGGGATGGGAAGCTATATTTCATAGCTAGGAAGAGCGTTGTTCCACGTGACAAGGAATGTTTGTAGTAAGTAGATGCGACATAAAAGAAAATGCATAGAATTTGAAAACCTGGGTAGTTACTGTCTTATAGGGAGACCTTGAGTAAGACTGTAACAGTGCTGATCATTTATTCCTTTGGGTGCAAATGGACATGGGGCTATCTGCTTTAGAGTGACTATTACATGTTGCAAATCAAACCCACAAATCACCAGCAGAGTGCCTGGTGCCTAGCGGATTCCCAGTTACTGCTGTTCTGTGACTGCTTTTCTTTCTGAAGAGGATACAATTTACCAGTAAGTGTTACAACAAGAGTTTTATTCAACAGCTGGGGGGAGGGGGGGAGAAAATATTCAGGTCACGTGGAGGGCGAAATGCAAAGGGAAGATGTTATGTTCTTTGCAACATGTTTTAATTTTCCAACCAAATCTTGCCTTCTTTTATACTTCTTGAAGATGTAGCAAGAGAGGAGAGTCGAATTTTGCCTTTCAATTTGGAAGCGTAATGCATTCAACTAAATTTTCTCAGCTCTAGATGTCTTGCTATCCTTTATTTTATACTTTTATTATGTGTGTCTAGACTAAAAACACGTGCTAGGAGCAGGTTTTGCGTCATTCCCTCCCCCTTCTGATGTCCTGGCTTCCTTGCTGTGAATGACAGTGATGAGCTCTCGGCAGGAGAGCTGAGGCTGGAAAAGGAACGCATCACACGGGGATGAATGAAGCAAGCACAGAGGATCGTTCCGGCAGCGACCTGCGAGTGGCAAACAATGTAACTGATTGGGAGAGGTTTTGGGAGGCGCGATGAACTCTTGTCAGCAGAGTGTTTGCGTTTGCGTTCACCTCCCCTTTAGCTTCCTGCCTACTTTTCTTCTCTGTTAGAATTGTTCTCTCAAAGGATGGAGACAGAAATGTAAGAAAAACCATTGGGAAAACAAATGAATATAAAATGAGAGTTTGCACTGAAGACCACAGGGGACAAGGTTTTATACCATTTTTAAAGACAAGTGAAGCATCATTTCTAGGTTACATGTAATGACTTAGAGCGTTCTGTCTTCTGAGAGGGCTGGTTGTCAATCATGAAGGATGTTGACATTGGANTTGTCGGAGCCCAAAGCATCGACCTTCTCTGGCTTGCTCTCACTTTCCTTCTCCGCTTCCTTTACTGACTCTTTTTCTCTGCCTGCACTTCAAAAGCAGACACTCGTTAAGGTTGGGGCTCAGAACTCTCTTTCTTCCCATAATAGACTGTCCTTTTATAGACAAAATATTTTCTGAAGTTTCAACTATGACCTTTTCGTAGAGGACTCTCAAAGCCACACTTCTGTGTGTGATTTATTTTCTGAATTCCACCACCCCATGCCTCACCTTCCACGAAATGCTCCCGGTAGACATTCCGGGGTTGACCCATCTCGTATTACCCAAAGTGAAGGTTCCCTCTTCCTGGGTCCAGACCTGTTCACCTGCTCACGGCTCCTGTCGTTGAGCAGTCTTTAGCACTGACTTTTATCCTGTTTTTTTTTTCTGTGGTTTCCTGTTTTTCCTTTTTCTTTCTTTTCTCTCCTTTTTTTTCCCCCCATAGGGAGACTGAGAATGTTACAGATGTGCCTAGCTTTCACCTTTCCCCGTGTTACGTCCCATCTCTCATAGTGGGTGGCCCGCCCTCTCTCCACTGGCACCTCCCCGCTTCCGCATGTCAGACACCCATGTGTTCTTCCATTCACCAGCTCTCCTGTTGGCCTCTCCCCTCTGTGTACTCCTGTGATCACCTCCTCACAGCTTCACGCACCACTCTCATCATGTCGCACTTCTTGCTAAACCCAGGTCTCATCTGATACATACACACCACTCACACTTCTCCGTATTCCAGACCCAGTGCGTCTCAGAGCGATGCCCTCATGCCAGTGGCCTCTACATCCTCAGAGAATTTGCTGGAAATCCGAATTCTCTGGCTAACTCCTAACTCCCTATTTCGAAACTCTTAAGGTTGGACCCACTCTGTGTTAACACATCCTTCTGGTAACACACGGCTCCCACCAAGCTTTGCTGTAAGCGTGGAGGGCCAGCAGCTATGGTGTTGGTCACATCAGGTGAAGGCCATCTCTCCGTGGTGGGGTCGGGTGATCATAAACAGAAAAAGTTGTTCTGGCTGGTAAAAACCTGTAAATAACTCTGTTCCATCATATCCTCACTAAATTCATACATAGAATAGCACTCTCAATTATTTAATTTTTAATTTTTATTATTATTTTGAGAGAAAGAGAGAGAGAGAGGGTGAGCAGGGAGCCTGGCAGAAGGAGATAGACAGAGAGAGAGAGGAGAGAGAATGAGAATTTTAAGCAGACTTCATTCCCAGCACAGAGCCCGATGCAGGGATCGATGCCACAACCCTGGGATCATGACTTGAGCCAAAATCAAGAGTTGGACACTCAACCAACTAAGCCACCCAGGCGCCCCAGCTCTCTCAAACATACCCACCATTTGGAGTAAGTGTGTGCTTCTGCACAGTCATTTTCAATTTCCTCAGCATCTTAAAATGGCCAGAAGTGGAAGTTCAGAGGAGTGGAGAAGGCCATTCACATCTTCCTGGCGTTGAATTCTGCCCATAATCAGGAGGTCTGCCTACACGTTGCTCCCTGGGACTACAGATGGTTATTGTTTCATAAAATGGGTGGGTGGCGAAAATATTCCGATGCTTTCATATGTTCCTCCCTTCTGTAATAATTCTTTCTTCACAGTTAGAAGTTTTCATTCGGTTGGCAAAGGTATTCATCCCACGTAAGCACTTGAGAGTCAATAGAAAGATGGTAAGTGCAGGGGAAATGTGAGTACTGACTGTTCTCACAATAAGCAACCTCCACTTACTACCTGGCCTCCATCGCGTTTCTTCCGGGACAGGTCATGGTGGTGTTTGGAGGCATGTTTCCCGGGTTACCTCAGGTCCAGCATCAGCTTATCCACCTCTGCCCTCCCTACGTACATACCCATAGCCCTTCCAGAGAGCGATGGGGCAGCATTCAAGGGGTGAAGCAGTGACATCTTGCCGCAATGCGATTGCCCACCTTTCGCTTCAGAGGTCCTATGTCTAATTAACTCAGGACTGAACATTTCTGGGGACCCAGGATTCTGTATCATGTGGGTCCGAGAGGTCTACACACCCTTCTATGTTAAGCTGTGCAGTAGACTCTTAGCATCAATGCTTCCATTTTCATTTCAGGCAATAAAACCAAAATTAACCAAAAACTTTGCTCATATACTGTCATGTCTTCTGGATGGCAGGATAGATTAAATTGTCCTACATCCTCCGAGCTGGGTCTTCCAGGCACACTGTTGTTCTGGTTTCTTCTGTGTGGTCCTAAGGCTGTAAGAGGGAACTAACTAACCCATTTCACTCCTCCTTTACTCTTCCAGCCTCTGAAACTACTCCCAACAGAGGCCACCAGGATACAGTTCCTGGAGTAGGGGACTTGAGGGATTAAGGGCACTTCATCTGTTTCTAAAGAGACTTCAGGACCGGTGCTTGATTCGCTGCTTTATACTCTTAATTGCTGGGCTATTAGCTTCCCTGCTGGGGTGAGGGGTCTCTTCACTGTCTTCCTTGGCTCTCACTGATGCAATGGGTGCTTTTCACAGCCCTCTCTATTACTGACCTCTGTGATGGTGCATATTCCTTGATGAGATGCATATCAATGGGAGAAAATAGAAGGCATTCTCTCGAGTCACAGGTCCCTGGTTAAGGGAAATACTCTCCTTGTGCATCAGAGACTCCCCTGTTGTGATTGGCTTTCTCCTCTCTTCACTTGCCCAGGACATTGTGCAGCGTCCTAGCTGCATGGGAACGGTGTAAACAGAATATTTCTGAAAAGGCACAGTTGGGAGGGTGAAGCTGTCCAGTCTACCCTCAGCCTCTCGGAGGCTGTAGAACTGCAGTGTACTCGGCTGTCCAGGGAGTGGCCTGTAGAACCATGGCGGTCCTTGCAGTGAGAAGCTATGCCATTGGCTGTGCGGTCCCAGTGCCTGGGGCCAGGGGACGTGCCCTCCCCGGGGGCGTGGCCCGCTTCCTTCCTTCAAGAGTCCAACAGGGCACCTTCCTGGTAGAACTGTCCTGCATGCAGCTTCTCGACACAAGGTCTCGAGCTTTCTACCTGTCATTGCACAGGAAGTCAAGCTAGAAGGGGGCGGCATGGGGATGGGGAAGGAGAATATAAGGGAACCATTCTCAACATCTGATCCCTCTCATTATCTCTCTACCTCACTCTGTTTTGTGTTTTTCTTTTCCTTTTGCATGGATTCTGTTGCCTCTTAGCTTCTGTTCACTGTCCTTTCTCTTCCATCTTCCACCTTCCGCTGCACAGCTGACTGGACCAGCCGCCCAGACTCCTGGGGCACAGATGTGTGGCCCCATCCAATCATCTCCCTGGATGGGACTCTCACATCCATGTTTGTTGGGGGAATGGGGTTCCCTGGACTGCCATCCGTGGTCTGTCTGGATGCTCACTTGGAGCAAAACGTTCTGACCTCTGTGTAGGACACCTTCCTGTCAAGAAGACAAGGATATGGCTGAGACATAGAGTGCCTCGCTATTCAGGAAGAATTTCTATTTTTCACATTTCACAATTTTTAGGAGACTTAATTACTCTATAGGCTAAGACCGTAAGACAATAATTTTCTCCTTGCTACAGGCTCTTTAAAGCAGATTTGTTTTAAAATGTTACCCAAATTCTCTTGTGGCCAAAAGAATTTACACAGGTGGCCAAAAGCTTTAGGCCTAGAAAGGGACAGTCAGGGTTAAAATAACCCCTTTTCATTGCAAAAAGGAACATCGTCAGAATAACTACCTAAACTTCCTGACTTTTCCTGTTTCTGTGTGTGTATATATATATATTGGGGCTGGACAGTATCTGTCACTTTCTTCCAAACTTGTTGCCAACTCTCTGAAATAAGAAATATTCTATAGACAGTGAGGATTCATAGATTTTCTTTGACTACATCTGGCATTTTCCTGCTTCTGTACGTTTCTTTATGTTGAGTTTTTGATCATCATCATCCTACTCATTTTTTAGGGCCTAATTCATATGCTGCATTTGTATATAACCTACTTTGAACCGACACCTTCACACACTTTCCCCTTATCTAATTTCCAAAACTAGATGTGTTCATTAACTACCATGACACTTACAGTATAGGGCCACATACGATCATTGCTAATAGATTATAAGTTCATTGGTAGCTGGGGGATTCTAATTCCTTTTTCAGCTTTCCATAGCACTTGCTGCAAAATAGACATTCAGTTCACATGTATGACATGAAATTGAATTTTGGTTTTAAACATGTATTTAAAATGTTTTAAGTACAGTATGCTTTAAAATAAAATAATATAGAAATGCACTATTTATATGGAGCTATATAGTAAAAAGAAATTCAGTCAGAAAAGAATAAACTTTCAGCTACGTTATTAAGAATGCAAATCAGGTAAAATGGATGGATGAGAAAAGTATATTACATCCGTATCTATGTAATGTAGACAGTTCATTTCAGTGTATGGTGAAAATCGTCTGTGAACTAGGCATTTCAAAAAATATGAACTGCATGAATAGGATTAATTCTGCCTTCTGAGGTTGATAAGGAATGTCTCTTTCAGTGGTACTTTTGTAGTTATAATGTGGGAAAATGTGAGAACTACATAGCAATAATGTGGAAAAGGCAAATGTCCAAAAAAATTGTGAGGACCTGATATCATTTATTCACTACTTCTTAATGTATGTATGTGAAAAAATAGAATTACGCAATGGAAATGTTTATCAACAAAGCCACTGATTTCTATTACCGTTTTAACAAGAAATACAGAGTCACCTTTTCATGTTCATCAGCACTAAACTATGCAGATGAAGAGCACCAAGGGGAAATCATTTATTCCATACCAGACACACACATCCTCTCCTTTAGTCTTTATAGCATCCCTAGCCTTTGGATTTTTTATCTAGATCATATACATGGAGAAGTAAGAGAAAGTCAAGTTATCAATGCCAGATTATTATAAAAATAACTTTCTAATTGCTAAATCTATGTGTTTTAGTAGTGAAGTGAGATAGGAGAGAAATTGTCCAGCCATTTTTGGAGGAAATAATAGAAAAGAGACTTGGTAAGCTCTGAACACATTGATACATAGAGTATGAATAAAAAAACAACGGGAAATGGAAACATCCTTCATTGATTTGTTTATGCATTTGCCAAACATTTTGGACACTATGCCCCAATTAATGTACTAAGTGTCAGGACACAAATGTGTATGACACTATTCCTGCCTTTGACTGGTTCAAAGCAAATACAGGCAAAATTTTGGTATAACGTTAAGGGAGTACAACAAGTATTAATAATGGAGGTGTATGGGGGCGCCTGGGTGGTTTAGTCGGTTAAGCGTCCAACTTTCCGACTTTCGCTTAGGTCATGATCTCGCGGTTCGTGGGTTCGAGCCCCGCGTCGGGCTCTGTGCTGACTGCCAGCTCAGAGCCTGGAGCCTGTTTCAGTCTGTGACTCCCTCTCTCTCTGACCCTCCCCTGCTCACGCTGTCTCTCTCTCTCTCCTAGAAATAAATAAAACATTTAAAAAAAAATAATGGAGGTGTATGTAAGATAAAATGTAAACACACATGAGAAAATTATTTACAGAGGAACATCTATGTGGAGGTAATGCTTAAACTAGACCATCAAGAGTGGCAGTACCTTGCATCAGGAGGAAGTGGATGAGAAGAGAAAGATATGTTTATTTATTGGTGTAAATGACCCACTGAAGGAAAACACAGTGTAACTTTATCAGGGGACAAAGATTATTATATTGGTTTTATTTTCCTCCCCATATGAGTCATATTTTCTTGCTTCTTTGCATACCTGCTAATTTTTGCTTAGATGCCAGACATTGTGCATTTTAAGTTTTCAGGTGCTGTTTATTTTTGGATTTCTTTAAATAGTTCAAGCTTCATGTTCTGTTCTAGTACACCATTAAGTTACTTGCAAACAGTTGGATCCTTTCGAAATTGTTTTTAAACTTTGTTAAGTGAGGCCAAAGAAATCTCTAGTCTAGAACTAATTTTTCCGAGTTACTGAGGCAGTAGCCTTCTGAGTACTTTATGCAGTGCTCCAGTATTAGAGGATTCTCTGGCTCTCGCCGTCAGAACACAAACACCTGGCTTGGCGTGAACTCCATGGGTGATCCCCACAGTCCCTTGTTACTCTTTCTCGTGCTTCATCTCACCCTCTGTCATGCCTTGGGTCATTACGTCCATGGCTTTGCTGATGCCTCTTACCTGGAGACTCCAGGAACTCTTTGGTGCATCTCTCCATGCGGCTCCCTTCTCTTACTTTGCCCTGTAGAGTAACCCCACACCCTGCTCCATACCATGTAAACCCTGTCTCCCCTAGTCATGGAGACGACCAGACCCTGTGTGGGTCCCCGGCCCCTCCCTGCTCTCTGCAAACTCCTGCTGGGCAATCCACAGGGCAGTGGTAGACTCGCTCATGTTTCTTCCCTCGGGAACCACTGTCCCATACTACTGAATATTCAGTACCCAAACATTTTTTTCCTATAATTTTTCTTTTCTTTTTTTAGTTGTTTCAGGTTGGAGGGTAAGTCTGGACCCTACTTCCCTATCAAAGCCATAGTTAAAAATATCTATTATTTGCAGGCACCTGGGTGGCTCTAAGTCAGTTAAGTGTCCGACTCTTGGGTTCAGCTAAGGTCCTGATCTCACAGTTCGTGAATTTGAGCCCCATGTCAGGCTCTGCACTGACAGCAGGAAACCTGCTTGGGATCCTCTCTCTCCCTCTCTCTGCACCTTCCTGGCTTGCTCTCTTTCTCTCTTTCTCAAAAAAAAAAAATGAATATGTTATTTAAAAAATAAATATCTGTTATTTCAACTTTTGAAAGAAGATGTGTTGACTGAGGCTTACATACAGATGATGGAAGCCAGAGGCAACATATTTCCATGAAACAGATTTATAGAAAGGGAAAAGCAAACATCATTTTACATTGGGACTTTCTTAGGCACTTAGAAGAAATTAGTGTTTAAAAGCAAGATGGGAACTTTATTGAAAGCAATTGAAAAAAGGCAAAATGGAATTATTACTGTCATGGCTTAAATAACTTTTCATCCAACTCTATCATTGGAATCATTTGGAGATCTTTGCAAAAAATGTCAATGTCTAGGCCCCTTCCCGACAGATTCTGAATTAGTTGAGCTGGAGTGTAGTCTGTGCCTCAGTAGTTATTAATATATCCCTCATTTTCTTATGATGTGCATCCCTACATGAGGAGCACCTAGCCAAACTAGAAGAGATTTACCTGGTCAAGCAAGGAACAGTCTGCATATGCAAGATGCTCTGATAAGCTTAAGTCCTCAAGACATTCATGGAGTGGGTAACACAGGCATTGAGATCATGATTGTGATCTTCTTTTGTTTTTATCAGAAAGAACACAGTTAAAAACCCGCAGTTGAGAAAGTTCCAGAATGTACCTTCCTTTAGAACAGAACTCTGACATCTGTCAGTTGCACTATGACTTATGGGTCGAAGTTAGGTTTTCAAAGAGTTTACAGTTAACTTGTTTGTAAGGACTGTATCAATATGTGTTAACTATTGACTGACAGTCACAACCAATACAGTGATATGCACGATTTGAGATTTCAATAAATATTAAACTTGCATTCGAAGATCAGTGATATCAGAAACAGAGTTGGTAAAAGTCTGGAGTTTAAAAGGTGTATCATTTTTAATTACTTACTGATTCAAGGAGAGGTGTCTCAGTTAAGTTGTTTGTACCCTTACACTTTACCCTAAAGCTCTTGTTAAATGATTTTGTTCATTAATGAGTACTTACCGGTATTCCCTCCCGACTTGAGGTCCCGAATGCAAGATTTGTTCCATTACTTGCAAATGACCTGTTACACACACACACACGCACACGCACACACAAACACACTAAAGTTGGAGACTTTAAAGATGGAAAGCAGACATGTGAGAGAGCATGTAAACAGAAAATGAGAGAGGAGCTGTCAATGTAACGGCAAAGATCTTGGCTTTTATGAAGAAAAGAGTGAAATTTTTACTTATTTAAGAAAAATCTTAATTATCAAACATTTCCTTCTCAATTGAAACAAAGTTTATTCCAATAGTCGTGATAATCATCATTGACATTCAGACTTGTGGAAGTATACTAACTTCTTAGTTATTAGTAAGTATAGATGTTATACAATGTCACTTGCTGTGTAATTGGATAAAAGTTTGGAATTGGTGCTTCTCACAGACAGGCGTGACAAAGTTGCAAACTCACAGGAGAAAAATTAATCTACTATTTTATGTGTTGATAAAGGAATTCATTTTGACTTCCAGTTACGTGTCCACATATTTATCGAATAAACACTAAAGTGTACCCAACATATTAAATCCTGAATGGTGCCCTGTGCCAGCATCAACCTGTATTTTCTCTGCAACATGCTCGAAGGATAGAACGTATGGTCATCTTCCCCCGAGTAGTTTGATTTGCTGAAAACTACATTAAACAATGTTTACTGAATGCCTAAAATACATCAACTACTTTGCTATATAAATGAACATTTCTGGGGGAAGTAGATGGAAAAAAGAGTGAGAATTTGAAAGCTTGCAAGCCTCCTAAGTGACAGAGAAATGTCTCCTCTGGCAAAGCACCTGTCCCCAAGCCTGCTACTGTACCCCTCCAAGCCTCTATCAAGAACCACTGATCTAAACTCACAGCTCACCATTACATAAAGCAGACCCTCACCCCACTCTTTCTCTCCCTCTTCCCCACCCCTTCCATGTCTCTGTCTCTATCTTTTTGTCTGTCTGTCTCATTTTAAGTGACTGACACCTAGCTTGGATGCTTTGATTCTACCTTAGGACAATGTAGAAACAGACGCAGCCAGGGAAAGTCCTTTATCTCAGCACGTGTGATGGTTCTGCATAGAGTATTTCGACGGCTTGTGGAAATGATGTGCTGTTATAGGGTGGCAGGGAGATACTTCCTGATGTTCTTGGTATCTTCCCAGTTATTCTGCATGGCAGAATGGGAAAAGCAGGAGGTTGGAGAATACACGTCTCCTTACCTCTGCTCACCATGCCCCCCTGGCCAAGTCAGACAGGCCATACAGACCCCGTCAGCTGCCTTTTTAAAACTCTGTATAGTAGAAAAATACTGTTCTGCCTCTTGTGGTAGATTGGTGTGAAAATAAAATACAATGTATTGCGAATGCCTTATGAACTACAAGGTTAAATAACCCCAAGGGATTTTGGGATTCCTCTGTAACATTACATTGCTGCAGTGTGCTTGGCCCCTTGGGAAGCTCCTGTAAGTGATCAGTTCTAGCTGACCAGTGCCATGAACTTGTACGTCCTCAAAGCAATTGTACACGCAGTTTCTCGCCATAGAAGCATATCAGCAGAATGAACAAGAGCCATGTTACTTACTCTTGTTAAGGATTTCTCTTTTGAATCCATCTAAGAAAAATTTGTGTTAATATACATTTAGAATGACTTTGGTGTGCATTGTGCTTTAATTTCGTCACCAGGATTTCACACCCGGATTTTGCCCTTATTTTCCTGAGGAGGAAGGTTCCTCCCCTCCCCGAGGTGTGGTGTGAACACCACAGCAGTGGCAGCAGCCACCAGTTATGTCACACTCGCTAAGCATTGATGCTTTGGAAGTTATTCTATACATTTATTTCATCGTTTGAAAGATGCTTTCTACATATGGTGCCCCTCTTAAAACTGTTGACTATCCTTCTCCTCAGATAGCCTTAATTTTAAACACATAAAAACGGGTTCTCTTTCAGGGTCAGTCTGTGGCAGGGTTCTGCCTCCAGGCACAGGCCACCCTTTCCGTCCCCCTCTGTTATACCATCTCTGGGCATCTCTGTGAAATTTTAGGGCTCCCTGAAATGTTATTGGAGACTTACTGTTTTTATATCGCTTATGACTCAACCAAAAATCTAGCGCAGAGGTAATCTCTATAGATGAGGAAGTAGTTGGGAAAGCTGAGAATGAATGCAGATCTGTCTTATCTCAGAATGTATGGTCTTTACATAAGAAAACACTTGGAGTGAAGTACGCAGATTTATTTGTGCGAGATGTCTACACACGGTGACAAAAGCACACTCAGAGGCAGAAAACACAGTGCGAGTGGAAGACCACACGAGAAATTAACATTTCAGAATCTGTGCTCCTGGTGTCTTGGGGTCTAAGGAACCTTGATAGTTTAGAGAGAACATCTAGAATGCTTCAGGTTTTTGACTGGGTATTCAAAAGGTTAACAGCAATAACTATTTGCCTTTTAAAAACCATTTTATTCTTTCAACTCCAAGATTACTATACTTCTCAGACTGATTTTTCCAAATTTCAACAACGCTTGAATTTTCACAAAAGACGAAATCTGAACCAAAGAAGACAATCATGACATTTCCCATTCTGTGTTATTTGTGAATGAATAGGTCATATTTTATTGTTTATTCTTGCGTGTCTTTCACATTATGATCTGTAGTTTTATTTATTTTTTTACTGCTGCAGACTACTTAAGAATATAATGTGAAATTAATTGTTGAAACAGTTCCTCTAGAATTAAAAAAAAAGGTTGTATGTACTCTATGCAAACTATATTTTGACCTGAAATAATTAATTGTTCTAGTTCTTTCTTTCTTTCTTTAAATTTTTTATAGCTCCATCTAATTATACCTACAAACATGCCTTCAGTGGCCATTTGATGAAAGTCATTGTATTGATGTTAACTTTAACTATTCAGCTAAACGGTTTTATATTTGGACACCAAGATCATCTTTTATATTTCTTTTTTTTTTTTGCTGAAGTATTTTATTTTATTTTATTTTTTTTTACTTTGTTAGAATATTTCTACTTTATTTTTTTTATTTTTTTTATTTTTTAATAGTTTATTGTCAAATTAGTTTCCACATAACACTCAGTGTGGGGATGAGCACTGAGTGTCATCTTTTATATTTCTTAATGTCTGAGCAGAGTTCTAGGTAAATACTGTGTGATTGTTAGCTGATTTCTGGACACCTGGCTTTCTAATTTATTGGTTCACTCTTTTGTCCATCTTTCATTCTTGTGTTATGCACTGAATCTTTTCTGACTTTAGAGCATTAGAAGATGTGGGTGGGATATACATAAATACGAAAAATAACTCGTAGTCATATGTGTGTACGTGTGGCCTCCTTAAGGGATTTTGCCATAATCCATAACCCACGAATGGTGTAATTAAGTTGCATGTTTTAATAAGTACACATGTGAAACTGGTAGTGTCCTTGGGGGTAAAATCGGTTCTAATTTCTTGGAAGGATAACCAAGACATTAGCCAATCATGCCTAGGACAGGTATCCAAGGAATTGATGATTAGCATATATTTTAAGATATCTTCAGGGCGCCTGGGGGGCTCAGTTGGTGAAGCGTCCAGCTCTTGATTTTCACTCAGGTCATGATCTCACAGTTCATGAGTTCGAGCCCTGTGTCGGGCTCTCTGCTGGTAGTGCAGAGCCTGCTTGGGATTCTCTTTTTCCCTCTCTCTCTGCCCCTCCCACGCCTGCGCTGTCTCTCTCAAAGTCAAATAAACATGCAAAGAAAAGGAGATAGGTGTCTTCTACCTCTTCCTAACACGAAACTTTTATTTCTGTTCAGTTTGCCCCCAAACGCCAGCTGTGCCAGGAGCGTGTTAGACAGTCTTGCATAGGAGGCTAGGGCAGTCGCCATTTGCCAATGACAGTGTTTCTTTTGCCAGTTACTCAATAGACTCAGTAAATTGTCACTGCAGGAATTATAGTACATTATACCCTGTTATATTATGATTTTACTCTACTGTGAGTTAAATTATAAAAATTAGTGACTGGAGAACCAAAAGATGAGATGTGCTTTAGCTTTTAGAGCTTGTCAATGTTGGGAGTGTCTACGTGCTTAGTGCACTGTAATGTCAGTGTTGAATCCCCATCTCGGTGCCCCATCAACAAACACAGTTTTAACTGGATACCTTTACTGTCTATTGTCATCTCCTCTTCTCCATGTGGAGCTGTAGCATCGTGTGGAGGAAGCAGGGACCATCTGATGTCCTTGAGCTCCTTAGTGGCCACAGCCTTGATTTCCTCTGTGGAGACGGACAAGGGTCTGAATTCACATTACAGTGGTTAAATAGTCAGGGAGAAAGACCACAGAATGCTGACAGCTTCGTGCAAGAAAACCCAATTATTCCTTAATTTTGCCTTAAGCAGAAACTTTAATTTGTCGAAGGTCCCTTTGGCAAGAAATGCTGTTTTCCTAATGTTCTCAATCTTTTCTTTACTAATGAATAAATGAGATGTATTCATTAATTTGGGGGATGGAAAGGAAAAGGGAGTCTCTCCTGATCATGGGACAGAATGTCTCAGAAGGGCCGTAAGGACCTGGCTTCACTCCTGCCACGGTGCGTGTGGTGGTGGGATCTTTCCAACTTGGCGGGGTGGTAAGAACAGGAGAGGAACTCTCATCTTTTTCAGCTGAGGTGCAATTAGTACTCAAAGATGCACTTCAAGAGCTCTCCTGTGAAGGCTCATTACTGTGGCCGTCGTGAGCTATCAAACTGGTTAGTACTTGAACGTATAGTCTATTACATTTTTTTTTTCTACATGGAGTTCATCTACCCAAGGAAAGCTAAATTTCTCAGTGAAAGGATCTATTAGTTTCTATTCTTCCACGCACACACACACACAAAAACACAGCTTGCAAGACAGAAAGTACACACTGACTTTGGCGCAGACAAAACCACTGGAAGTTTCACCTCTACCTCTTAAGTTATATAACCTTGAGTTAGGTTTCTAACATTTTCAGAACTCCTAGTTCTCCGCTCTAAAATGAACTTTAGCTCATCTCATCTGGGCTTGGGAGGATTAAGTGTGGTGGTGTGTAGAAAGTGTCTGCGAGCCCAGAGCAAATGTCTGCAAACAAGATACTTCCAAAATTCTTCTCTTCCTCCTGGAATAAATATGCTGTGATGCAACCTATGCCTTATTCTGTTGTCTTATTCTATTGTTGAGCTCACTAGGGTCCTGCATTGCCAGCATTTTCATAGAGTAGATTTAAATAACATCTGGGTTTTATCGGTCATCGTCACACCAGATGCACTTCCCTGAAGCAGAATCTAAGTGATGTTCCGTGACAGCGTTTGGTGCTGGCATATTGGATTGCTACATCTTTGAGGCAGTCCCTTGAATGTAGTAAGTGACTCGCTCTCTGTCCTATCCTAGGGCACCAGAGGAAAGTGGTTGAACATTTGGCAAAGTAGTTTTTCAAGGTTGTTAACCTTTTCCTGTTATTATTCCCTCGGTGAAGAAAAGTGCCCATCCAGTCGGCTAGAAATTAATAGCCAGTTACAGCTTTCTCACTGTCCAAGGGACCGTGAGGATGTTGCTTTTCTCCATTAGCTCCATGGCTATCTTGGGACTAGATTAATGTGTAGTTTCTGCTCCAGAAATTTATATAAAAGCATTCTTATTCTCTGATTTCCATTGTCCACCACCCATTCTTGGCACACCTTGCCTTCAGGTCAGGTCATTATCCACACCAGTTGTTTCTCTACACTCGCCCATCTTGCAGACTGTTTTATCACATCTGTTGCCTTGTGGCATAGCTGTGACCTCCTGACGTTCATCATCTTTTTGCCCTAGCATTTTATATAAAATTTGATCCATAAAAAAGCTCTAAGTATGTTTGTTTAATTAAATGTACTTTGCTCTCTAACATGTACATCATTCAAAAAATTAGGCGTGAGGTGTAGGCATGTGTGTTAAAAGTGCTCATGTGAAGGTAAATCAATGATTTTTCTTTGAATTCACCTAATAGAAACCTGTGTTAATCGAAGTTTTAGAATTAATTTGATAGACATTATACTTTTATTCCACATGCAGGCTTTAATATTTTGATTTTGTTTTTGCTTTTATTTCCTGGAGGTGGAAGGTCCCCCCCACGCCTTTCCTAAGATTTGGCATATAACAACTATCATTACCGATAACATCAATTACCAATTACTTTGTACTCACTAAATGTGAACTGCATCTATAGCTACAAATTAGGATATATTAACATCTTAGAAAGTATCTTTATATTTCCTACATATATAGAGATTTAAATTTGTATATTCTCTACATTTCTACTACAGTTGTTTCTTAATATGCACACGCGGAAAGCATTTGTAAAAATGGTAAGAAAACATTTAAAAATATGATGCTTGTAAGTAGACAATTGATAACTCTATTTAAGCTCCTAGAAATCATTGGAAAATTTTCTACAAAACTTATTTTTAGTAGTCAGAATGACAGAAATTTTAATATTCTCTAAATATTTCACAAAAATGCATTTCTTTCAAAGTAATCTTTTGGTTGAAATAAGCAAAGGTAAGATTTGATATTAATTTATTCCTTTTTCTAGGTGGTGAAAAGGTGGTAAATAGATGGAATGTCTTTTTGCTGTGACTCACCTACTTTGTCATGGTATAATTGTTCATCTTTGCGTCATGTTCTATGTTTGTTATGCTTCTCTTTGCCTAAATTTTGTAGATTTAACGAAGGATCTCCTAGAGCTATATACTTATTCCAAATACATAATGCTGAGGTAATATCACCGAGAATTATGAAAAGTGTCAAAAGGTTAGGTGAGATAGAAGAAAGAAGTCTCAAGTTGATGAATGTACGATAAGATGAATATATGTCATTCATCCTTCAAACATCTGTACGCAATTTTTTATAGCTTTCCCAAATACCAAAATATTATTGGACATGACATAGTTTACTCATGATGACTTCCATGTGAGAAGCCTGTTATGAGGACAGTCTGTTCCATACTAGTACAGAGGGGCATTTCCCCTTCTCTGCCCACCCTGAAAAGTTTTAGCTCCAGAGGAAGTAATCATAGTTCTAACTTCATTCTTTTCTGGATGACAACTTGATTGGTAATGCCAGCATCCTCAGCTAGACAGAACACTGTTGATCATCACTGTGTCCCTGTGGTCTAACACAATGTATAGAATGGAATAAACATAGAACACATATGAGCAGCAGGAATGAATGATAGATGGATGTATGGATGCATGAATGGATGCATGGATGAATGAATGAAAGAAGGAATCTTATGTCTGAGAGGTAATCACCACAGATCTCACCAGTTGTGATTACCTTGTCCTTCCATCCCATTTCACCTTCTAGATCTTCTCATACCATTTATAGCGTCTTGTAAACTCCTTAGTTTGGTGTAAAAATAAGACACTTCGGGATATGGACTCTGATAGAAAGTGTTCTTGACATTGGCATAACTGTTTAACTTATGTCCCTCTTTCCTGGAATGGCCTCCCCTCCCCACTTTCTGCCACCAACTGGGACATTGTAACCTGGGGAGACTCCTTACCTGCACCCAGACCTCCATCATGCTCCCAAGTCATTTGATGAGTTCTGTCAGTTGAATGTATTCTACATGTTCTGTAACTATATATATTTTTTTCTCCTACAGTCTCTAAATTTTGGAGAGCAGATGTTTTTGTTCATTTGTTCACTTGCATTGTGTTTTGCTTTGCCCTATGTGCATAAAACACACCCTGGAAAATTGATAATGCCTTATATATATTTATACAAAGAATGGAATGGATGAAGGAAATGAAAAAAAAAAAAGTCTTTCACTATTTGTGAGTCTGTATAAAAGAGTTTCAGTTAAAAAAAAATCTGTGTCCCTCAAAATCTTAGCATTGTCTTCAAACAGTAAGGCACTGATTTTTTAAAATTATGCTGAGTGTAATTTAGAAAGCTTTGTTAGTAGACACTGACTAATTTTGAAAGGCTTGTACAAATAGGGTTTTGAGAAACATTTTAAGGGTAATCGCTGCTTCCTTGCTCTCTAGTTGCTTAATAGATGATTAAAGGAGTGTGGGAATTATGTACAGATATGAATTTGAAGACTCTTTGAAACAGGACTGCAAAAGAGCAATGAAAAGACAGGAAACGATCAGTGTGTAGAAATAAATGAAGATCCACCAAATGAGAAAAGCACAGGCTGTTTACTCAAAACTTGCTGGCGAAAGGGCCACTATCATCTGTGTTTGATATAGTATAAGAGGGAGCAGGTTCAGAGATGCCCTGATTGGAGGCTGTTGGCCTGTGGAAGCTATAGGAAAGACAGCTAGAAGGAGAACATCCTATGTTCCTATGTGTTTGGTTAGGGATGTGTATTTTGCTTTCTTTGGTTAGTGTTAACTTGGATGGAAGAACAAAAGAAAGCTGTCAGTTATTTTTCAAGTTCCTGCCAATTTGGGCCGTTGCTGCAGAAGTTACTAGTGGCTTCCCTGATTGTCATCAGAGGTGGCAGAATGGTTTCCTACCAGTCTGACTTCCAGAAGCTGGCTCCCTTGGCTGATTTCTACAGACAATGCATTGGTTACCTGGACAGGTTGGGGCAGGCCCTAGGTCAGATTTCTACTTTTATATTTAGCCTGACCCTTGTCTGTTAATTCAGTTTCTCAAGTGGGTGCTGGTTAAGTGGAGAATACTAAGAAATGTTTCTGTACATGACATCGGTAAACTACATGGTACAAAAAATGAACCCAATATAGATTGTACTGAGTTTGTTGTCATTTTATGGGTGGGGCATTACTTGGGCAAAAATTTGAGAAAGTAAGACAGCAAGAGGGTTTAAAAGAGCTAATAAGATGTTAAATGAATACATGACAGAGTTATCTTACCCAGGCTTTAAATCCTCTTTATCTTAAACATTTTTTAAGAAGATTAGAATAAAAGCTTTTCGCTTTTTGGCAATACTGACCCATCTCCAGCCAAACACTGGCAGGAAAGCTTCCCACCTCTCAGCCATTTAATCGGGACCAAGATGGAGTGACCCTACATCCCCCAGCCCATAAAATCGGGTGGTCACTCACCTCACTTTTTCAGCAAATGACACCCATGAGGTGCTAAGTCTCTACCCCAGCCAATTAGGTAGAATGAGGTGGGGAGAGTCAGGGCCAGTGAGTGGGGTGAGCAGAAGAATCTGTGGTGGGCAGTAGGAAAGAAAAACTCTTATCCTGAGGCCAGCCTGCTTGCAGTAGCACTGTCTGCTGACTCAGACAGAGGGCACCGAGGGACACGTATCTGGTGGAAGGAGAGACCAGTATTTGGTAAACATGCATTTTGTTCTGACTCATCAGTAAGAACAAGCAGCTCAACTAACCATTTTGGAGACGAATGAGAATTTGAAGGATTTATATCTGGTCTGGTCGCTGGCAAACAAAAATAGATGGTGTGTCTTATCTAGATCATGTAGGTAGGGGTGGTTCTTTGCTATAAGCTGTTTTCAGGCACAAAAGAGGTGACAGGAGTAGTTAACACCCACCCCCCACTATTTTTAGGTCCACAGGGTTCTGTTAAAATTCTACACCATCCACAGAATCTCAGAGACCTGATTTGTGAGAGAAGTGACAGACAGACAGACAGACAGAGACAGAGAGGGAGACACAGAAAGAGAGAGGGATAGAGAGATTGAGAAAGTGCTCTAAGAAATGACTACAAATATTCTCAAATTTGTTGAAAAGCCCAAACCTACAGATTCAAGAAACTGAGTCAACCCCAAAAGGGATAAACCAACAAAACCATGACACCCAAAAGCCATAATTAGCCACATGACAATGAGACAAACAGTTGTGAAAGCAGCCAGGACAAAATGATGTATTACCTATAAGGACACCAACTCTTGACACCAGATTTCTTCTCATAAACCATGGAGCTCGGGAGGAAATGGTACCATATTGATCAGATGCTGAGGGAAAACCACCATCAGCCAAGTCTCTACCTGGCCAGGGTAGTAGGTTCAGGAATGAGGAGAAGTAAGTAAATTCTCATCCAGAGGTAACAAAGAGGATTTGTTGTAAGCAAACCTCTCTTTTGAGTCAACCGAAGCAAGTTCTGTAAAGAGAAAACTATGTATAACAGAAAAAGGCTTGACTCTTCAGGAAGAAAAAAGAACATCAGAATAGATGAAAATTGGCATAAATGTAATAGCCTATCATACTTCTCATAAGTTTCTTAAATCACATTTTATTGTTGAAGCACATTTTAGATCGTCCTCTGTGGCGCTCTGTATGCAGAAGAAATACTTAAGACAATTATATTTAAAATATGGAAATAAGGTTTCTGCAGTGCAGTTAAAGTGGCAAAACCCTGATTTCAATAGGCTGTGATGAATTATATTGTATATATTATATATGTGGTAATTCTGGAGAAATCACTTTAAAAACTATACAGAGGATGTACTCAAAAAGAGTCTTATTTCAGCCGAGGTAGGCCTGTCGGGATCTCTGAGCTAACAGGGGACCAGTACCAGGAAATTTCATAGCACCTGAGAGCTTGACTTTTCTTTTTTAATTTTTTTTTGAGAGACAGAGAGACAGAGCATGAGTGGGGGAGGAACAGAGAGAGAGGGAGGCACAGAATCCAAAGCAGGCTCCAGGCTCTGAACTGTTGGCACAGAGCCAGACATGGGGCTTGAACTCATTGACCGGGAGATCATGACGGCAGCCGAAGGTGGACCCTCAACTGACTGAGCCACCTAGGTGCCCCGAGAACTTGACTTTTCAATGTGAACACGTCATTTATACTTTGTGTGTGTAAACATGTGATGTATATTTTATCTTAGGAATTCGATAGCAGAAAAATATAGTATTTGTGTTTTTCTCATCTGTAAATTTGAATTTAGATATTAAATCCAATATTAAAATGATGTTTCCATTATAATAATAGTGGTCCATATTTTAACATCATCATACAAGCCTCAGATTAACTTCCTGTTTATATTTCCAAGCCATTTGAGAGCCTTTTTTTTCTAAACAACAAAAACACCAAAATAACAGTATGCTTTTTCTAAGAGATTTCACGTCTCACCTGATAAAATAATGTGCTAAATAATGCCATTATTGTTTCCCAAGGAGCCAAATACTTTGTATTTTGATGAATTAATTAAACTTTTGAGCCTTGCACTTAACCAGAATGTTGAACTGACCTTAAGAACTGAACTTAACTGTTCATACTCCTGCAGAGAGTCAGAAAGACTTTCAACCTGTGTGTGAAGTCGTCTCTGGCATAGATTAAAATAAATAGGATAGGACTAGTCGTTATTAACATGACGCTGATAAAAATAATACAGGTGTGAAGAAGGGCATCCAGTATATAAACGTTGGCTGTTATGCATTTATTTTTTTTATGCTTCTAGAATTTCCTTCAAGACTATGCGAGAGTTTTAGAATATGTGACTCCATACGAATATATATGACATTCTTTTAAAACAAAACATAAAGAAAGCACCTGGGTGGCTCAGTTGGTTAAGCATCCAACTCTTAATTTTGGCTCAGGTCATGGTCTCATGGTTTATGGGTTTAAGCCCCACATTGAGCTCTGTGTTGATAGTGCAGAGCATGTTTGGGATTCTCTGTCTCCCTCTCTCTCTGCCTCTCCCCTGCCCTCTGTCTCTCTCAAAAATAAGTAAATAAAACTTAAAAAATATTTTAAAAAAACAGAAAGAAGGAAGAAATAACCTTTGACATTTTTTGATTGCTTTTTGCCACCAGCTTTTTTCTAGCTGTTATAATTACAACACACATTTGCTGTGTAATATCATTGCTTTCGACATGGGAAACTTAATTGTTTAAATAATTATATGTCAATTCCAGTTTTGTGAATATTCTTCAGTCATATTCAGACAACTGATCTCAGATGCCACCTTGTTTTGTCTGGGGCCATGTCCAAATAAGTTATTCTAATACATGCAACCACAGAGGCAAACTCCAAAAGCTTTGGCCAGTTTTGTAACACCTATTATAGATTGTTTTTTGAACACGAAATTCTTAACTTTCAAAAACCTTTCTAGCAAATTGTCTTCATTACTCCAAGGAACATTTCCTAGAAGAGCATAGGAAAATATTTCAAAGAGAGGATTATCTCTGCTAAGTACAGGAAGGTCTCAGATGTACTGACCCCACATTTCTCCATTTTTCACACTGGCCCTTGCTGAGAATAGAATGTTTTTCAAACCTTCTTCACTGTCACCATACATTTCACCCAACATGTATACATTGGGATGCATGCATGCACACGTCACAAACTACACACCAAACACATACCATACCATACCCCACCACACACACACACTATAAACTACACATGTACACAATGCACCACACACATGCTACCTGAAATGACCCCATTTCCTAAATCACAGAGAAATGACAATGCTCTAAATATCATATATTTGTATAAATCCTATTCATTGACCTTATCTGCCTTCTTTGTCTTCTATCACTGTTCTCACCATAAAGACCACAATACAGAAAATGGTTCCATTTCTCTGGGGTCATTTGTTTGCACCTGCCCTTTCTATTTAGGCTCCCATCATAATACCTTTCTTCAGGCTCTTCAAATGCGCCCCTGCCTCCTCCACCAAGGGGCTGGGCATCTTCAGGGTTTTCTTCTTAAAATATTTGTCTTCCTGTGGCTCCTCTTCCCAGTGAACTCCTACTGTTCCTCAGTGAGGCTTTCTCTTGAATTTCAAAGCAGTTAACTCATCGTATGATCTCCCAGAGTGTGGTTTAAGTAGATAAGTCAACTGGGTCTTATTCCACTCTGACTGAAATCTCTAGCTGCTTCCATAGGCTTTCATTCCCACTCATTACCAAAAGTATCCTGGTGTATTTGCAAAGTGGCCCCCAATCCTTATTCTACCATGTCTCCTTTCACGGGGCTCAGAAGTATACAGAGATGCTTATTGCACAAGTCAGTTGTGTACATGGGCTCCAAGCCCAAATTAGGAGAGGCACTGTTTTTAAATAGTCAGCCCTGTAGAAGACTTAAGTTGTTGTTCATCCTAATACACATCCTAATGCACGTGGTTTCAGACAGTGGTTACAGCTTCTCAACTTGATGTGATATGAGGAGTGTGGCAGGGAAGAGTTGCAAGAAGCAGGCGGTTTGATACCTGCCCCCATGCCAGCTGAGTCCCGTTCCATCTCCCATTGAGGTGAGCACCTTTCTACCCCAATGTAGACATGCATTCCTCCCTTCATAGGAGTGTGGTATGTGGTAGGGCCGTGTGGCACACTGTGTGTCCGATTAGTTCGTCCCAATGAATGAGCTGATGCGCTAACAATGACACTTATGTGGGAGGAGCATGATGCATGAGGAAGACTGGACACCATAAAGACCAGCACTAGAAATGAAGGCTCATGAGGAGAAATGAGGACCCTGGCCTCGAGTTGATGAGCAATTCCTGTAGGCAGCAGCTGGTGCAGGGTCACACAGGTGGTGGTATGCAGACCGCGTGGCTATTGTGGTGCGAGCAGAAATAATGGCAGATGAACAAGGCAAGGACGTGGGAAAGAAGCAGATCTGAGAGTCACGCACAGTGGAACCGGCAGACTGAATCACCACTGCAGAGTTTGAAGTCTAGTTTTTGAGGTTTGAAGGGGTCCCTCCAGCGTTTGCCAATGGGGAGTAAGAAAGGATTAGTTGATTTATTTTTCATCTGGAGACTTTTGGGATTGACAGGGTTATGGAGAGTGGAAGAAGGAGGGGCTGACCTGGATAGTCCTCCAGCAGCACCAAGCACGTGGTCAGGGGTTCACCTTCCTTACGAGAGGAAGGACTTGCGAAGACAGGGCCATTTCAGGCGTGCTATCACCTGTGTGCGGTCAATACCTGGATTCCCCCAGGTGCCTGCATGAGACCGCAGGGATCTGAAATAGGGCCAAGGAGGAAAGGGTAGGACCATTCACATACAATGGGACAGGAAAGGGGCTTTTTATTTTATGTAAAAGTGACAAATTTCATTTTCAGGGTGACCACTGGATCCTGATGTTTGGAGGGACAAGATCTTCCCGTGCTGAGACATTCACAGCATGAGGGTGATAAAATACTCTTGATTGACTGAGGTGTCATAGTGAGGCTATATATATTTCCATTCCATTCAGTATTTATCTTGATTTGGCATGTCAGGAATGCTAGGATAAGGGACTAACCAAACAGAGAAGTTAAGACTGCATGACTGGCGACAATAAAAGAATAGAGTTGACTTTTTCCCTTCCGGTATGTTATTGAAGATCTGCAATTAGGGAGGTCAGTAACCTGGCTGCGGTCTGCAGTCAGTGGTAGGTAAGTTGCATGAATTGTTTTGGAGAGCACGTTAGCCTTTCATTCCAGACAACTTAGGACGTTCTGAAATGTAATCCAGAAATCTTTCTCCTAGGAATTTACCCTAACTAAATCATATCTTAAAATAAAAAAAACATATTTACATATGTTTTAAATATTTTAAAATCAAAAGCAATGTTCGTTATATCACTATTCACAATCACGAAGGAATGTGAGCAATCTAAATGTCCAGTAATGGAAATTGTTAAGATAATTATGGCAAATCTACTGAATGCAATATCCATTAAGGGAATATCTGTGAATATTATGTAGCAGTATGAACAAAATTCTGCAGTACCATTTAGTACTATAAAAAAAAGACTATAAAATAAATGGTAAGCATTCTGATAACATATGAAGGCATATACAAATATGACCATAAGAGAACAATTGAAGGGGGTACACATAATCTAATGGTCACATTACAGTTTTGGGCACTAGTTTTTTATGTTTAAGAATTCTGTATAGGGGCGCCAGGGTGGCTCAGTTGGTTAAGTGACTGACTTTGGCCCAGGTCATGCTCTCACAGTTCATGGGTTCAAGTCCCGCATCGGGCTCTGTGCTGACAGCTAGCTCAGAGCCTGGAGCCTGTTTCGGATTCGGTGTCTCCCTCTCTCTCTGACCCTCCCCTGCTCATGCTGCTTCTCTCTCTCCAAAAAAAAAAAAAAAAAAAAATTTCTGTATATTATTTTCATGATGCCAAACTTAAAATATAGGTTGATATCATTATCAGTTTTTAAGGCTTGCTTGACATTGATATATGAATAAGGAGATTGCTTCATCCAGAAGCATGCATGTACTCTGCGGTTTTAGGAAGTCACTTCATGTCTTCACCATTCATTCAAGTAATAAAGTCTTAAGTGGATTCTGTACTGAAAGGTTAGTTTCTGCTCTTGCCTGTTTATCCCTTCCTTATAGAAAGAACACCAATACTATAAAGTGTTCTTCAAAACCTTGCGATCCTCAGGGAAACCACTGCTCATAACAGCACATTAATTTTCCAGCGATCATGGCTGCCCAGTGGCTTACCTTATGTCAGGTTTCATCAGTTACGCCTCTCAGGTAAGCTGACGAAGGAGTATGCTGATCTCACGCTGTGATCGCTGTGGAGGTCTGTAGAATCAAGACCCAGTCACACCTCCATCCCTGCCGTGCTTTGTTTGCCTAACGTGTCCACTGTGGGTAATTGTTTCAGCTCTGTTCCCAGGTACTGGCAATGGCCAATCTTCCTAAGTCCACAAGTTCACATGAGCTTTGTTCCCTCATTTTTGGAAGTTTATAAAAGTGCTTGCTATACTTGGGTTTAAAAAAAAAATCTCAAAAAATATTCTAGTGTACATTTGTAGGGCATCAATTTATTATTATTGTTATTATCATTATTATTATTATTTTATCCAGGTGCCACAGAACCTATTGTGTCCCTCCATTCTCTAAAACTAATATGTTTTGGTGAAAAGTGAACCCAATTCAGGACAGTGTGACTGTGTCCTGTACCCCAAAGGACAGCTGGGATGATCACTCAGGAATTAGTTTTATTTTATTTCTGAGAGAGAGACAGCGTGAGCAGGGGAGGGTCAGAGAGAGAGGGAGACACAGAATCCGAAGCAGCTCCAGGCTCTGAGCTGTCAGCACAGAGCCCGACACGGGGCTCGAACCCATGAACTGTGAGATCATGACCTGAGCCGAAGTCGGATGCTTAACCGACTGAGCCACCCAGGTGCCCCAGGAATTAGTTTAAAAACAACAAACCTATAGTCTGCTATGGGGGTTGGTCTCCCATCATTTCATTATTAAACATTAGTGTAATGTGGACTCTGGATGGATTAAGAGCCTTTTGTTGTTGCTGTTAGATGATTGAGGAGGTAAGGTGAAATAGTGTCTAAAGACAAAGAATTACATGATTTCCTGAATGATAATCAGAGCTAAGATGTGGGTAAATATACTAATTAAATGTGTATTTATTCATTGATGGGCTAACTGTCAAACGGGTTAATTGATTCGCCATGTAGGGAGGTGCAGTAACTCCGGATAGGGGATGTTTCGTAGCTGACAGATGTACCATTAGAGTATGAAGAATAAGTAGAGAAACCTAATTGTATTTGTAGTCAGGACATGTTATAGAAAGAGAAACTGGCATTCTTGCCAAAGGCTGGAAACTAGAGGAGTGAGACCCCAGCTGGAATCAAGCCTTGACCCCCGACTGGCCAGGGAATGTAGACAGCTTCACAGTCCAGAGCTTGCATCCATCTGCTCTACAACTTGACGATGAAAACTTCTCGATGTCCTTCATATGCTCATTGTGATAAACACATTGGATGAGTCTAATCAGTTTAACATGTAAAATCAGTATCATGTATAATATGTTATGATCTATAGACAACCTGACACCCATTAATAAAGAAAAATCATTACCTTGGCATGCAGGGCTGTGCATAATTAGAAGAGACCAGTTTCAGATCTGATTGCCACCCCAATGAGATCACTCACCCAAATTTGAAGTGGTTTTCGTCCTGTTTGCACCCACCAGAAAATTCACATCACAGCTTATGTGATAGTGGCTCGCCTCTCCGACGTGGGAATGTAGTGGTTCAGACGCTTGAAGGGTGTCTTATCATTCACTGGCTTCTTCTGTCCCCTGAGCCTCCCCTGGTCCTCCACAAACATGGCTATAGGCATCAAGTTCAGTGTCTGGGAAGGAAGAACAGGAAAGGGAGAGCTAGCAGTGCCCACTGGGGTCCCACTTTGATTAGAAAACTAAGTCTCCCTGTCCCGTCCGTAGGATTGTCTTTGCCTCACACTGTCCAGAATGTGTCCAAGGATCCCCCTCATTACAAAAAAGGCTCAGAAAGAATTTTCTTTTTATGGTATCTTTCTTGAAATACAGGGGTGGTAAAGATCCTGGAAACCAGTATAGGGCCAGCATAAGGAAAACAAACGGCTTCTTGCTTACTGTATACATGAAGGAATTTGTGTTTGTGTGTGTGTGTGTGTGTGTGTGTGTGTGTGTGTGTGTGTGTGTTTAAGATTTTGGAGCTCAGTGATAAGGTGGTAAGATGCTAATTCTTGCTGATTTTTTCAAAACTTTTTGCTCTGTAGCTAACTATAAGTAAATGTAACACATATTGTCGGATCTCTGCCATTATATTTACTAAGACCAGAAAACAGAAATCAGGAACAGATGGTTTCTCTGTCAGTAGAGGTTATACTCATTAGTGAGCCTGCAATATTTATGTCCCATTGCAATTTTGAGAGAAACTTCTAGAGAGAGTTAAAGAGACTTTAATTCTCTTTAAGTCACTCAAAAATTTTTAATATTGAATAATCTTTCGTAGATACTTTCATTTTATTTTATTTTATTTTATTTTCTATTTTTTTTGTTTTATTTTATTTTATGTTGTAAAAAATCACCATATAAGGTTTTTGGGTTTTTTTTATTTGTTTATGTTGAATTTTGGATTAATTTGACATACACAGTGGTGAGGTTCTGGACACATTCGTATACACAAAGACTAGTGCCATTTTTCTGGGAAAAAAAAAAATCTGTCTGTTAGTTCGAATGGTGAATTGGCATGGAGACCAACCATTTCAATGCTGGGTTTGTCACTCTGCCCCGACAAACAGTGGATCTCTATGACACACTGATTCATAGTCTAGCTTATAGGTAAGCTGATGGTGTCAACTCTGTGTGGAATCAGTGGGATCACATTTGGTATTCAGTAGGTGATTTTAGAGCAGGACAAGAAATGTAATCCCTGGACACACATGAGCCACCGGGGAGGTATGAGTGCTTTAGAGCCCTGACGAGCTATTCGATCTGACGTTTATGTTACACAGTACCATGACTGACACAGGCAAGAAATTCCTTGGGTGCCCACTCATGTGACTTCTTTCTTTTCCTAACAAAGTCTTTCTGATTAGATGTATCTTTTTAATAGCGAACTTTCTTCACTCATAAGAAAGCACAAGACTATGAACACTGTATGCAGTAAACTACTCAGATGTCAACTTGAACTTAATCATAAAATTAATTCACAATCCATCTAAGACATAACTCTTACAGCTAGTTTTTTCTTAATTAGTCCTATTGTAACTGAATGATGGTCCTGAGAGAGGATGAGCAGTGTTTTACATTTAAAGTTTGATGCTAAAACGATAGCAGAAAGTGGTCAAAGCCAAACCTTCCTGTGGACTGGTGATAGGAAAAATTCATTCTCCGCTCCTCCAGAAATTGAGTGACTGAGAATTAAAGGACTTCCACCATTATGCCTTAACGTTATGAACTTATTATCTGTGAGAGGCTTATAGCTAAAGAAATAAGAAGGGTCTGAATGTAACTGTCATTCACTATGAAGAAAAGTATCAGTTTGTAAATGTCTAGCGACTGAATCGTTTTTCACTCAGTGACATTGGCTTTCACTTGTTGGTCAATAATATGAAGTATACACACCAGGGGTACATACTTGCATAGCTCATGTCTTTTTCTGAGATTTGGGTTACCAGAAGCTTTCTACTCAAGACCCTCTGAACATCGCATTTGGCTGTAGGACTTTTCCTTCATGTAAACTTGGTATCTTCTGAGCTATGTCTTTAATGATTCGTACAGTTTTAGAACACTTGAATAGCTGTTTTATATATTTTTCCTTATATTTGTTACACTCACAGTAAAAGCCCAGCTCTTTTCTGTGGCCTGTGATACCTAGAACGTCCTCCAAGCCCCTTTGTCTACCCCATTTAAATGCACAACTACTGTACCCATGAATCTCTATTCCTTTATCTCTTCTCTGCACAGTTGCCATAACTGGCCTTACCAGACTTGATCTTTTCATTAATTGTTTGCTGATCACTTCCATTTTCATAGACTATGGGCTCTAGCTGATGAACATTTTTTTAAACTAAGCGTCTAGAATAGATCTGCTCCATGGTAGGCACTCCTTAAACATTTTTGAATGGATACGTTAGCAATATTTTATCTTCCTCTTTCCTCCCGCTATGATTTGGAAATTTTTATAGCAGTAAAACATGTCCACTCGGATAGGCCTTAAGATAGGACCTGACCTTGTCTTTGTTTCCGTGGTGCCTAGCATGGAGTCTTGCCATACTAATTAATTGAGCAGTATTTCCGTAATAAATGAAACATAATAAAATAGAAATTAAATTTGCTTGCCTTTTATATATAGTAATGCATCCACCCCCTGGATTATGAATAGTGAATGATATTTAGCAGCAGAAACAAGCAGATCTCTTTAAAAAAGGTGATGAATTACCTAAAATATTTAAGTACCTTTGGCCATGAATATACATGCCATGCTATTTCCTACGCATGTGAGGACCTTTTATTTTTAATCATTATTATGTTTAGGAAGAAAATATGCAGCATTCCCAAAATAGTAAGTTTACATGATGAAATGGCTGAACTCTGTAATCTGTAACTATTTGGGCTACAGACTTCTTCATGCCTCGGTAGCTTCAGGCTTGGGTAGCATAAATCCTCCAGCTCTGACTACTGATGATGGTTCTACGTGGGATCTGGTGGGGGGTGAGCCAGGGTCTGAGGCCCCAGGGAGTTAGGAAAGAATGGAGTGGCCCAAAGATTGGCGTGCCACAGCCTTGTTTGTCACTGATCTGTTTGCCAGGTGTGATTAAGATTCCTTCATCCATTTTCAGATGTCGAGTTCTGCTCCCTTTAAACATCTCTGAGACCGTGGGTGGGAGCGCGGGCCATTGGTGGCATCTTCTAGGCGTAGTTGGCCCAATGGCAGTCAGGCCGTGATCCCTGGTGGCAGGACCAGGCAACCACAGCTTCTCAATGTCATTGCCAGGAAATCCATCTGGCAACAGTTGTTGAAGGATGTGCATCCTTAGAGTTTTCTGAGAACTTTTTGTACACGCTGCTTGTTAAGTTCAAAAGGCACAGGCATCAACACTTGTACAAAGTGTGGGGAAAACTATCCAGAAGACACAAATAGAATGATCCTTTACCAGATGTTAAATCTTCAAAGGTCTCCATATCAACAATAAGACCGAGTCAAAAAGTGGTAGGAAAGATGAGGATACTGAACGTAAGAATGGCTTACGAATACATGTTTATTTTGCTTATGTTTTCTATACACAAAACAGGTATTTAATGAATCTCTTTATCTAAATATGTATAAAAGGCTTCTTTTACATTATAAAACAAAATTCTGAATAGTAAATAATTGTGTTACAATTTATTTGTGTGTGGTGTACAAAAATAACATGTCTTATAATCAAAATGCAGTATCATGTCATTACATAGTTCTTGACATGTTTTTGATCCTTTCTAATTTGGAGAAAATGGCAAAGGAACGACATTGGCATGGTTCATATTATTTCATGTATTTATTTTGGTTTGTGTTATTTTACATCAGAGTAGGAAAAAATGATGAGTCACACATGTAAATAATCATTTCCACCTTTTTGTGTAATTTATTCATCTTAAATGTTCTTTGATCCTAGCTTTGGTTAATAGTGTAAGAACTGGGGTGCCTGGGTGGCTCAGTCGGCTAAGTGTCTGACTTCGGCTCAGGTCATGGTCTCACAGTTCGTGGGTTCAAGCCCCACATCGGGTTCTGTGCTGGAGCCTGCTTCTGATTCTGTGTCTCCCTTTCTCTCTGCCCCTCCCCCACTCATTCTCTGTCTCTCTCTGTCTCAAAAATAAATAAAACAAAAAAAAATAGTGCAAGAACTTAGAAGTTGCTCAATATGTTTAGCTTTGCCATTTGAATAAGAAAATAATAGTTTCATCATGGTATTTTGCCATCAAGTTGGCTGGGTTTCACTTGCTGCTTCAAAGTCTGTCTCTCCGTCTCTGTGCCCTTGGCACTTGGCTTTCAGGATGGCATCATGAGCGCCCTCACTCTCCGGCTACCAGCCTGAGCCAGTCAGTGGGGAATACTGGACAAAGAAGAGTACAGGAGAGGAAACTGAAGGTGCCCAGGACCTGCCCTCCTGTTTCTGAATTTCCAGTGCTTGCTTTTATTGCAGACACAGCTCCTGCTCAGTAAATGACTTCTGTGGGGGTTGATGCTCTCTCCCGTGACGGCCCCTCTAGACCTACGGGCAGTAGAGTTCCCACCTCTTCTGGCTCTGGTGTACTTCCTGGTTCCTTGTTGATTTCCATCAACCCTGCCCACACACTTGCAGAACTAATAGACTAATTCTGTTTCAGAAAATTCCCCAACAAGGATGCCCTTAATTTAGATGGAAGGATAGATAAACTGAGCCATCCAGACCTTAGAGTATTGTTCAGTACTAAAGGGAAGTGAGCGCTCAAGCCATGAAGAGCTGTGGAGGACACTTAAATGCATATTAGGAAGTGAAAGAAGCCAATCTGAAAAGACCACTAAATGTATGATTCGAACGCTACCGTGTTCTGGAAAAGGCAAAATTATTGAGACAGTAAAAAGACCAGAAATAGTCAAGGGTCGTGGGGAGGGAAGGATAAATGGATGGAGCACAGAGGACTTTTAGGGCAGTAAAACTACAGTGTGTGATACTATAATCATATATTTGCCCTAACCCAAGGAATGTAGAACATTAGGAGTGAACCGTAGTGTAAGCTGTCAACTTTGGGTGATGGTGATACATCACAGTAGGTTCAGGCATAATCAGTGTACCCTCTGATGGGGGTGTTGATGAAGGGGGAGGCTTCTGCGTGTGTGAGGGCAGGAGAATGTGGGAAATCTCTATATTTTCTGCTTCATTTTGCTGTGAACCAAAAGTGACTATAAAGAAATAACATCTTAATTTGTTGAAATCCTCTTCAGTGAACCCACTTGAGTCAGTATCCATGTGCTTGCTTCAGAGACCCGGAATCATAAGAATTCTCCTTTAATTTACCAGTATCTTACACAGAGTGTTATTTTAGTGAGTCTCACCAGTGTCATTGCTTTTCTAAGCATTGTAAAGGATTTTATACTAAAATAAGCTGATATACCTTAGCATTTGGATTGACTTTGGCCAGTTTTTCCATTTTATATTAAGAGGTCATTATTGGAACGGCTGGACATAGCATTTAAAACTCAATTTGAGGGATATCTGGATGCCTCAGGTCGGTTGAGCGTCTTATTCTTAATCTCCACTCAGGTCATGATCTTGCGGTTGGTGGGATCGAACCCCAGGTTGGGCTCTGCGCTCACAGCATGGACTCTGTTAAGGATTCTGTCTCTTTCTCTCTCTGCTTCTCCCATGCTCACTCTCTGTGTCTTTCTCAAAATAAATAAAAATGAACTTAAAAAAAGAATAAAACTCAACTTTAATTACAATGTGGATACTTGGAGGGATGGTTTTAAGACTATCATATGGGAGGGAAAACATACTAAAACATATTTTTCCCTCACATTTCCCTCTAGAGATATTTGTCTCAAAGTGGCTTATTACAAATTCCACTCTATTGAAAAGTCTTTAAAAAGCAAGGGGAAAGAAACCCATATAAATAAATAAGCCTATCTTTTCTAAAAGCTGTGACCTGGCAAAGTTTGTAAATTAAAAAAAAAAAAAAGAAAAAAGAAACAGAAAAGGCAGTATGGCCAGGAAAATAAATGGTCCCTTTCTCTCCTATAGCCCTCTGGTGTTTCATTATCTGATCAAGTTTCCAAACTTGCACACTAACCAGGTAACAATGGAATTACACCACCAACACAAAGGAATGATGGATTTCCCACTGTGTTTGGTGGAAGAAGTTCTTTCTGGAAACTGGCTTGCTGCCCTGCTTTCATTCAAAGACAGAAAGTTCTATTTCTGTTTGATATGAAATAATTGCCCACCAGAAGGGCAAAGTTAAATTCATGTGAACCTTTTAATTTTACACTTGTTTTGAAATAATTTCAGAATTGCGAATAATATAGAAACTATTTTGCAAGGGATGTATGCCTTCATGGAAAATATAGGCATTTGTTCTGACATAGAACTTAAACATGGTTCGTCTCATAGTGCTTAACTTGTTGTCTTCCCATATAATCCATTTGCCTGTGTTTGTGGATTTTACCACCAAATAAATTGAAAATTCTATTTTTTTTAATTTATTTATTATTTTGAGAGAGAGCATGAGCAGGGGAGGGGCAGGGAAAGAGGGAAGGAGGGAAGGAGAGAGAGACAGAGAGAAAGAGAGAGAGAGAGAAAGTATATACCAAGCAGGGCCCATGCTGTCAGCACAGAGCTTGAAGCAGGGATTGATCTCATGACCATGAGATCTTGACCCGAGCCAAATTCAAGAGTCAGATGCTTGGGGCGCCTGGGTGGCTTAGTCGGTTAAGCGTCCGACTTTCGCTCAGGTCATGATCTCGCGGTCCGTGGGTTCGAGCCCCGCGTCGGGCTCTGTGCTGACCGCCAGCTCGGAGCCTGGAGCCTGTTTCAGTCTGTGACTCCCTCTCTCTCTGACCCTCCCCTGCTCACGCTGTCTCTCTTTCTCTCTCCTAGAAATAAATAAAAAAAAAAACATAAAAAAAAAAAGAGTCAGATGCTTAACCAACTAAGCCACCCAGGCACCCCATGAAAAATTCGTCACCCTTTAAATAGATTCTCCATATTGAGGTTAAATTTCAGGATAAATAAAACAAACAAAACCCAAAAACATCATGTGAAAAATGAGTGCACAAATAAGATGTTGTATTATGCCATTGAATTTCTACGTTGGAACTATTTTCATTTGTAAATGAAAATGTACTATCAAGAAAAAGTAGAGTCAAAATAAAACCTGTGGAAATTAGTATAATAAAGATATCTTTTAGCCCTGCCAGTCCAAAGTCTGCCATATTTTAGAGAATCTATTTTTATCATGGCATTTTTTAAATGTTTTATTTATTTCTAGGAGAGAGAGAGAGACAGCGTGAGCAGGGGAGGGTCAGAGAGAGAGGGAGTCACAGACTCTGAAATAGGCTCCAGGCTCTGAGCTGTCAGCACAGAGCCTGACGCGGGGTTTGAACCCACGAACCGTGAGATCATGACCCAAACGAAAGTCGGATGCTTAACTGACTAAGCCACCCAGGCGCCCCATATCATGGCATTTTTAAAACATGTTTATAAGAATAAATTGTATCCTGCTTTTATACCTAACATTATGGAATCAAAGGAAAGTATGCTCATTCTCCTGTTTTAAATTTTTTTGACTTAATCCAGATTTATCCCTTTAATTAGTCATTTTTTCACTACTTAGCTAAACATCCGGTCATGTATATTATCATTCGAAAGTGTTTTAATATAAATCATAATAACATGTTCTAGAATATCACTAAAGAGAAATTGGATAATCCTCCAAACTTATTAATTAAACTAGGAATAGATTCTTCATACAGAGGCATTTATAAATTGCATTACTATTATTCAAAATGAAATATGAAATTCAATTCTGATCACCATGTTTTAGACCAAGATACAAATAAGCTCTTACATTGACATGACAGATACATTGGATAAAAGTTGTCACAAGATGAAGTTCTATTCACACCAGTTTCAGAAAGGAGTGAATTAATAGCAGTTTAATTGAAGTTGTGAGCTTCTAGAATTCTAGAGGACAGAAAGATGCAGACTGGGAGTCGTGAGGGACAGAGGGGTATTTTCACTTTGCTGTAAAATCTTCTTTAAAAACTTACAAAATTACGATTTTCTGTGATGAGGAAATTGAATTCACAGGATAGAAACCCTAGATGATACCACAGATACGTAGAGAAAGCTAATGAGGGTCACGTACATCATGTGCCCCTGATTCTGTAATCGAAGCTGCTGCTGGAGCCTGAGATGTAATTGTGAATGTCATTCAGCCAAAGAAAACGGCCTGAATGCGGCCTCCACCTGTGCTCTTGGCAAACTGTCTAAATATGGGAGGCGGAATAGTTGTGAACGACCTTCTTTAATCTTTGTTTCTATTTTTTCTGGAACTAGAGACACATTTTTGTCCCTCTTTTTCATGTGCCACAAAGAGTGCCATTTCCAGGGCTCAGAAACTGGAATTTGACTCCTCCCCGCCCCACCTCACCCCAGCAGCATAACAGCCAGGCTTGAATTTCCACTTAGAGACCTTTCTAACGTGGCCACGTTGTACATCTTCAGACCTGTGAAGTCTGAAAGCATCGCTGTGCAGCGACCCTCGGCAAGGGGCCCCTGACAACTGAAGTCTTGCTCCTCTTCTCGCAGATGTTGCCACCGGACACAAACCGTGTGTAATTGTACATACGTGCACACATTTTGCTTGACCATCACAAGATGAATAATGCATCATTAGTCATTCCAAGATCAGCTCTGCCGCACTTGCTGTCATGAGGAGAGGCCCCCCCCCCCCCCCCCCCCC
>NW_027527611.1:1103373-1163796 GCF_008692635.1 Crocuta crocuta
GCTGTCCTGGTCTCTCTGTCCCCTCCTGTGGGTGTTCACCTAGGAGTTGTCTGCCACGGAAGCGGTCACTCAAAGTGCCCAGGTGCTCTTTCATGCATCTGTCGCCCTGACTGAGTCACGGGTGGACCATGTCCATCGTAGCTGCCTGACAGAGCGAAGGGCAGAGGATGCCACATGGGAAACTTGGACGTCAGGTCTGGAAGCTCACCTCTTACTTGTACCGGCGTCGCGAAGGCCAGTCCTTGTTACCTGGCCGCAACCCAACTGCTAGGTGGTGGGAGGCACCGCCTCGGGCATTTGTGGAAAGGGAAAGTCAGCAAGCCATTGCTTATCTTCTTTGACTGATCGACTGTGTCAACATATCTCATATTTATGAGAGAGGAACAGATTTAAAATTTGTGAAAGTTCCCGGATAATGTTAGCACAGGGATGGGTGCAGTGAGGTAGGCAAATTGATCTGATTAGGCTTCCTGAGGAATATGACAGTTATGTGACATCTGGAGAGGGGGTGGGAATTTTGCAGAAGCTGGGAAGGAGGGATGTTCGTCCCACAAACTAGTGTATGACAGCCTCAATTTCCCTAGAATGGGCTTTGCATTTGGAACTAATTTATTCAATTCGCTTTGAAGAGCTTTTCTTTTACTGTTATACCAGATATGCTAGGTTTTATATTTATCCAAATGTGTGCATTTTTATCCCCAGTGTAACTGTTTCTTGAACAGAGAACTTGAAAGATGGGCTGTATTTTTTGATGTGTACTTGTGCATTTATCACCATTTTTATAGTGGCCACCAAGCTGGGTGATTTCATGGGGCAGATGGAGAGGGGACCTGAAGGTGGTGGTGGGGGAGCTAACATTTACATTCTGATGACCCATCTGCTGGTGTCACAGCCCAGCCCTTCCCAATATAAGGGAGGTTGACTGTGCCCTATGTTGGTGGACATACGTAAGCAGCACGTGGCAGATCTGGAAGTGGGTTTGAGATGGACCATCGGGGGAGACCTTGCAACAGCAGATCGGGCTGAGGACCATCAGGGATGTGAGATGTTTGGGGAGCTTGGTGAGAGGAAGTTGGTGTCAATACCCTTCACTGCATGGCTCACTGTAGGCATCCCCACCTCACACATGCCTGCTCCCTACAGTTAACTGCCGAGGCGTCTGCTTCAGGCTGGAAAAATCTAGAGGCAGGCTCACATGAGCTTGGGGCCCCTGCATCAGCACCATAGGAGACATGATTGTCTTCTTTCATCTGGATGTTACCGGCTATGTGTGGATTGAGTTGGGATTTTGTAGGGTGACCTTCTGAAAGACCACCTGCCTGGAATCATTTAGGTTTGCTCAAGGGAATTATGGACATGCTGGTGACCAATGGATACTTGGTCAGGATTGGGGCTAGGAGTTGCCAGCCAAGGAAAGTACATGATCCATGCCTGAGAAAAGAGAATTGAATGTTCCCAGCGTTCCCTCTCAAAAGCTCACAGAAGCATCCAAAACCCTCCAGCCCAGAATGGACAGAACCAGCAGATGACAGTACCCATCAAAAGAAACCATTTCTACTCCAAACTTTCCTTTGCTCGCCCCACCTCATTACTGGGGCACAGAAATCACAGTGGAAAAGTGCGTGTGAAGTCAAGGCACCATGAAAGCAAAGGGCCATCTCCTTCATGTTCCGGCTGGCTTTGTTCTGATGACCCCAGCAAAACAAGAGGAAAAAAATTAACTTTAAGTCAAGTCCTGCACTTGATTCTTATATGGACTGGACATTCACAGTCTGGAGAAAGACAGGATTTACAGCTGGAAAGAGCCAAGGTGCATTTTGCTGCTTCAGAAGAAGCTGAGGTGGGTGGGGGCTGCCCTCATCTCACCCAGGGGCGGGGCATGGGCCGGCTCCGGAGCTGCATGTAGTGGCCAGGGTAGGTCAGAGGGCAGATGCTATGTGTCACGCCTGCTCCGCTGACTACCCTCTCGGTGACTGTGTGTGTGACCCACTTAACCTTACTGACTTTCAGACACCTCACTGGCAAAAGGCACCTAATGATACTGATCACAGGCTGCAGGTGCACATGTAAGTTCATGTACAGTATTTCACCTGAGCCCTAGAATGCAGTAGGAGCTTTGCAGCAGACTCCTCTCATCTGGGCCAGCTCCACAGTGACAGGAAGCTGTGTACGTGTGGTCCAAGCAGTCAGTCTTAAGTTCTATAGTCAAGTAAGTGTTGTAGGCTCGTCATTTCTCGCATTACTTTCAAATAATTTTTACATTTATTTATTTATTTTGAGAGAGACAGAAACAGCATGAGCAGGGGAGGGGCAGAGAGAGAGGAAGAGAGAGAGAATCCCAAGGAGGCTCTGTGCCGACAGCACGGGGGGCTCGAACTCACAAAACTGTGAGATTGTGACTTGAGCAGAAACTGAGAGTTGGATGCTCAATGGACTGAGCCACCCAGGCACACCACTCTTGCATTACTTTCAATATGGAGGGTAAGAAAGGACAGTTAGAAATACCTCATTTGGAGCACCTGGTTGGCTCAGTTGGGTAAGTGTTAGACTTAATTTTGGCTTAGGGCAGGATCTCATGGTTTGTGAGTTTGAGCCCCGTGTCAGGCTCTAGGCTGACAGTGCACAGCCTGCTTGGGATTCTCTCTCTCTCCCTTTCTTGCTGTCCCCTTCCCCTCTCTTTCACTCTTTTTAAATAAATTTTAAAAACATTAAAAATAATAAGACAATAAAGTGTTTTTTACAAAAGGAATACTTTGCTGTCATGGCATATACTATGATTTTTCCATTATATTCTCTCAGATTATTTGTGTTTCCTTAACTAGCATCAGAAAAGTAACTTCTCCAAATGTTCTGGATTTATCTGACAACAAAGACATACACAGAAGCACTAATTATATTCAGGGAATGTGAGGGAAGAATTTTAGGACTTTCCAAGAAACAGAGTCAAGACATCTAATTAGCAACGTGAGTAAAATTAATCTGTTCTAAATTCCACAGATTCAGTCCAAAGAATTCCACATTAACAAACCAGGTATTGAATAACTCTGGTCCTCTTAATTTAGATGTTAAAGTAGATTGAAACTCTTTTTCTCAAATTATTAAGCCTTAGTGTGCAGCCATTCTCTTAATCAATTTTCCCATCTTTCAAGTGAAATCCGGCCATTTACTTAGAAGGAGCATCAACCTCATACTGCTGATTTTGGGCGGGGGCTCTTAGCAAACCCCAAAGCTGACTATTCTGCTCTCCTCTGTCTCCATGACTGAATGAAGTGGGGCCTGAGTGTAACCAGCACGTATTTTCTAAGAAGGAATAGCACTGGGAACAGAAAGATAAGAGATTATTTTTCTAGAAACATTTCCGGCCAAATAGACTTTGGGAATGAAGACTAACGTTTGTCATATATTCTACACCAGCGACTGAGCTGCAGGCATTATGTGAATTCTCTCCTTTGGGTCTCTTCCCACTCCTACAAAGCAGGCTTTGTTGCTCTTCCATATCACAGTCCCAGAGAGGTCAGATGTCCTCAAGGGGACATAGTCAAGGCCCAATCACAAGTGTCCCCATGAGGAAGCCAGTGTTCTTAATTGTTGTAACACAGTATCTTGGAAGAGTGACCTTTCTCCTGTGTCACACTTGTCCTAGTCTAACAGAGATGACATCTGTGGCTAATATTGCTACCAAATAAATGTGGAATTTGCAATGCTTCTCTGTCACACATTTACTAAAGTCGTTAATAGAGGACTACAGTGTGGAACTAATTCAAAGGTAAAGATATAATTCCATAAAATACCATAATATTCCATAAATGATTATAGTATTTATAATTATATATTTATAGTATAAATATATTTCATCATATAACATATAATTCCATAAACTGCCATGCCAAAGTCATGAAGACTCTGGTCCAGAAAGACAGGCTCCCTAAATGACAGTGACCCAGAAATGACACAAATGGCAGATGGATATGTGGCATGGAGTTTGGCAAGAGGGAAGAGCGTCTTACCATGTCCCGCTGTCACAACAGTGCCTTAGACGAGGTGACGTAAAACAACAGAGATTCACTTCTTACAGACGTGGAGGCTGGGATTCCAAGCTCAGGGTGTAAGCAGGGTAGGGGTGAGGCCCCTCTTCCTTTGGCCGACTGAGAACTTCTCACTGTGAGCTCAGAGAGCAGGGAGCAGAGAGGGGAAGCAAGCTGTCTCCTGACTGCCTAAGGACGTGCGTGAATCCTGTTAAGGAGGGTTCTGCCCCTGTGACCTACTCTAATCCCGCGTACCTCTCCAATATCATCACATGAGGTGAGCAGGGTTTCACATACGAATTCTGAGGAGACACACATGTGGAGTCCACAACAGGGAACCACACAGTATGAAAGCAGACAAAAAAATCAGGTCCCTACTGATTTTTGTTTATGGCACCTGGAAGGACTTACGAACTAATATATGTACTTAATTAATGTCAGAATCATATAAAAATATTCATTATTTGGCCAGCAGTATTTTGGACTAAGGTGCACAAGTGCATTCCCCCATGCCAAGAAGGGGAAAAATACCTGCTTCGTGTCAAAGGTCAAGGGACCTCATGATAAACATGGAGTCCCAGTGACATGGGCGTGACATGCTCAGTCCAAAGAGACAACCACGTAGAATTCTTCATGTGGACGGTATTTGAAAAGAGTTCAGTTGGGTCACCTTATGAGGAGTAAGAGACAAGTCAGGACATTCCGGAAAACGGTCATCAAGGATGTGTGCACTTACATAGAGCACGAGGGACACACCCCACAGAAGCAGAGGTGGCTGGTCTCAGAAAACCTACTTTAATCACCAGGTCAAGCAAAAGCCAACAGCCCCTGACTGGCCAGATCTGGAAAGAGCAATTTTTCCCACACCACTGCCATTCAGGCAAAGTACACATGTGCCATCTGTGCTATTCTGTGTAAGGCAGTGTTGGTGAATCTGGTTTCTCTAGTTGCTTGATCCAAAATCAGCATCAGCAAGGCATCCTCCTCAACAGGAAAAAGCCTGGTCTGTGTGTGGAGAGCCCTGAACAATAATTCTGCCTTCATTCTCCATGTATTTGGAAAGCTCATTTTTCCCAGATCACCCCATCACTCTGAGCTAATACTCTTATCCGGGTAGTTCTGATGATGAATTTGGTTCAAGAACTGTGGCCGCATATCCATTTCCCCCCAGAATGGTATGAAGCTGCAGTTTCTGATGGGTGTTACATTTGAGGGACAAAGTAAAGGAACGCATATTGCGTCAAAGAGCAATTTGATTATTTAAATAAGAATGAAATGCCATTGAAAACCACAGTTGATCTGCTGTGTAATGGAACTGGACTGGATGAAGGTGTTCTGAATTTCAACATGGTCACTCCTTGACATACAAGAAGGGCATGAAATCCACAGAGTAAAACATTCTACACAACCTAAATATTTACAAGTAAAAGGCAACGACCTCATAAGCAACAATAATGACGGCTAATATACACCACACCCCAGGCATTGCTCAACTCCTGCGTAACTCTTACAGCAACACTGGGAGACGCTACTATTATCAGTCCCACTTCACAGGTGAAGGAAGTGTTTGCGGCAGCCTGGGTAACTTGCCGGAGGTCATACAGCCCGTAAGGTGCTCAATCTGGAAATAAAACTTGGAAAACCTGGGCACGTAGGAGTATATTGAAATCTAGCTTATATTTAGCTTACAGCTGCTAGATTACATGGAAGTAATACGTGGAAGTGGGTAAAAAGGGAAGGTTTAGGCAAGAGTTAGACAGTGGCCAGAGAGAGGGTATTATCAGTGTTAGAGATGTTTTCTTGGAACAGTGGTTCTCCAAATTTTAGTCTCAGGACCTTGTAATAATTTTAAACAATATTGATGACTATGTGCAATGTGGTATCCAGGACTCAATCTCAGGACAGAAAAAGGACATTATGTGAAAATAGATAAAATCCAAATAAAATCTAGAGTAACTAGTAATCTGTCAATGGTGGATTGTTAGGTTTGACGAAAGCACCACAGTAATGTTAAAAGTTACCTTTAGGGAAACCCGGGTAAGAGGTGTCTGGCTCACTCTATTTTCTGGCAACTTCTCTGTACATTTAAAACTATTCCACAGTAAAAAGTTTATTTTTGAAAGTGTTGATGATTCTGGAGAGCTTTTATCTCGGGGAAGCTCTATCAATATTTATCATACTAGAAATTAAAGCTAAAAAAGCTTTAAGACCTGTATTAATTTAAAAATATAGTTATAAATTAATTACATTATTAATATAAATAACATATTTTTATTGAAAATAACCATATTTGGGGGTACCTGGCTAGTTCAGTCAGCAGAGCATGTGGCTCTTGATCTCAGGATCATGAATTCAAGCCCCATGTTGAGCAAAGAGTTTCCTTAAAAAACAAAATCATATTTTCTAAACCAAACAAAAATAACTGATGGTAAGAATGTNAATAAACCTGCCCCTATGTTCAATTTGTTGTGCTCTAAGAAAGGGTATCAAAAAACATTTCATACTCTGGTGCATTAAAAGTTGTTGATCTCTTTCACACTTTGAATTGGTCTTTTCTCCATGCATAACTTTCCTACAATGTGCCTTGGTCATTGAAAACATGCTGGTTCATGGGCACCTGGGTGGCTCAGTAGGTTAAGCATCTGACTTCGGCTCAGGTCACGTTCGCAAGGTCCATGAGTTTGAGCCCCATGTTGGGTTCTGTGCTGACAGCTCAGAGCCTGGAGCCTGCTATGGATTCTGTGTCCTCCTCTCTCTCTCTCTGCTCCTCCTCTGCTTGCACTCTCTCTCGCAAAAGTAAATAAACTTTTAAAAAAAATTTTTTAAATTATAAAACATACTGGTTCACTAAAAAGTACAGTTCTTTCAACTGTTACCACATTTCATTATTCAGTATCAACAAAATCACATTCTGTACCATCCACGCTCCTCAAAAAGCCTTAAAGCCCTGCCGTATGGGAGGCTGTCAGTTTCCTCATAATGACCAGGCTAACAAAATGTTCACAAGGTTAACAAAATCCTAGCTTTCCCCTGGATTGGTCAGTTTTTTCACTGACCTGCAATTACTCTCATTTGTTTTCCTTGAAAGAACAGGTTCATTTTCAGGAAGACGTGTGCCAAATACCCAAATCTAAATACCCATATTTTGTTAGTTCTTCCTTCAAATAAAAATAGTATTCCTTGACAAAGTGGTGAGTTGAGCTCACAACTCAAACAACTGTGCAAACCCCTGTCCTTTAAATAAGCCTCACTCCTCATTCAGTTTACAGCAGATGTGCATCCCTTAGTTCACACCGAAGACAAAAAGGATGTGTACACAGGGGCACGATTAGATCGAGGGCATGTGTTGAAGGAGGGAATGAATGCTACCACACTTTGGTTCTCCTCTCTGAATTCGGTGCAGGCACCACCCAGTTACCCATAATTGCTTTTGAAACATCAATGTCAATGCCAACACAATGGGAAAACAAAATAATGTGTTAATGTCATTATAAAAATAACCTTGACCTTCAGTATTGCTTTAAGTACCTTGGCAATCCTCTAAGGTCCAAGGTCTGAGAACTGCTTACCACACCAAGGCTTACCATCCTCAGCTAACTCGCAGATGCCAAGTGTTCTGGCTGCCTAGGAGATGTGGGGCTTAGCATATAATTAAAAGTATGTTTAACTAGAAGCCCTGTTCTCGTTATGGCTGGACACAATGTACAAAATCAACATGTGACAAGTGACAGCGTGGTGACAAGTATGTAACACTCCTGGGAGCCCACGCGTATCTCATTACAGATAACATCCTTTTTAACAATGATGTATCGAGATTTGCAAAAGGTCTAGGATGAAAATACACGCAAATCCATTGAGAAAAGTCTAAAAGTCAGTCCATCAAACTGTTGGCAGTGTTTCTGGGGAAGACAAGGACTTTATCGGTGAACAAAAACAGATGCTTTCTCCTAATTCCCCTTTCCTATTCTTGTCTAGAATTTTAAGCTGATAAAATACACCTTGGGTAATTAGAAAATTTACAGTGAGCTTCTCCATAACCTCAAATAAATGCACAGAAACTGAGGTGTGCCTCTGTGGGTTTGTCATTGACTTGCTGTGCGTGTTTGGGGAAGTCCCTTGCCCTCCATATGCCTCAGTTTCCCAATCTATCTGCTGAAGATTTTGACCTAAATAAGATACCTGTTGTCCTATGAGATGATTCCCCCTAGATATGAACATTGGGCAGAAAACCAGGAAGATGTATTTATACAAAGTCGGAGGAAAAATGTAACAGACAATTTGCATTTGGAAAGCCTGTACCCAAATGAAAAGAATCTGTTCTTATAATTAATTCAGTTTACGGTCTGTCCATATTGCTTCGATGGCCAAGATGTTTGCATTTGTTCATGAGAAGGACAAAGAATTTGAGCTGCAAAGAAATCAGTGAAATCAGAGGCAGGTCAGAGATAGAGAATTTGCATTCAAATTCTCCATGTAATCTTTTTGCTGAAGGATACTGGATACCTTGAATGTAAATTTAGAAAAAAATCGTTTTTAGAAATAATTTAAATATAATGTTTTTAAAAGACTCTCAACATAATTATACTCAACCAGCAATTTAGCATTTTCATCCATAATTACTGGTAGCAGTTTGTAAAGTCTGCTACAAACAGGGTGTTTCCATTAAGAAGTACTCCGCTTCAAGCTATCTAGCATTTTGAAATTCAGTGAAAGGGATGCTATAAGAGGAGAATGATTACACTGCAGGAGAGATGGTCTGGATGGAGGAGTCTGAACACGGCAGGTCCATATTTGAAATGAAAATGTTCAGACAGCAAACAATGGATGGTAGTAAGTTCAAACACTAATATAAAACATAATCACGAGCTTTAGAAAATGAAAATGCTTGTCAGGTTCTGAGTGATGTTTCATTGAATCCGATACATACCTGACTCCATAATGAAGTGTAATTGCTACAAAAAGCTCTCAAAATATTGCCATTTAAACAAATTATCTCCACAAGTAATTAAAAGTGCCTCTTTTACGCAGATCATCAATTACCTGTTATGGCGCTGCTGGGCTCCGTTCTTACATGGTATTCAAATAACTGAAATTGCAACCTGAATGCCTACAGTAAGCTGGCTAGTCTCTCTCTGATTATCACCAGCTAAGATCAACACATTCAATATCGTTTTTATGCTCCTACCTAGGGGGGAAAACACATCGGTTTCTTTACTGGCACAAACTCAACGTAGGGAGATGACTGTGTCAAACTAAATGCAATAACAAAAATTGCAGTATATTCCCCTCTGGCATTAGGATCTTACTAGAAAAGAAGACATTCTTGGGACATCAGTGGGCTATCCAGTCCAAGAAAAGTAGGAACTATGGCTGCCAAAAGAGTGACATTCTGCTCTGGCTGTTGGCCATGGCCAGGTAGCCCTGAGTCTCATGCAGTATCTCCAAAATAAGTAATACTTACATTTCTACACAATTCTAAGATCTTCCCCCTTTTTTTAAAATCTCAGAAGGAAGTCATTTTTAGGGCCCTATTGATCACAATTCACGATTTAGAAGAAAGTATCCACCATATCTTGAGATGTTATTTGAGCAGTATTTCATAATGTTTACAGTAGTTTCAGTTCTCTTGGATTAATAAAAGAGAATTTCCCTTGATTGCCGCTGGAAAGAGTGTTTGCGGTGAAGGCTTCTCACATTACAAGAGAACAGACCCCTTGCTGTGGTTGGTGAATCATGCAGTAGGGACACGTGCGTGCAGTCCTACCGACGGGCTACTGTAGCGTCACCACGTCACTTAGCCTTTCTAAGCCTTTGCTTTATCAACTCACAGAACACAGAGGTAGGCACATTATGTGTTCATGAGGCAGCGGTAGCAAATTCGCATTCTATAATTTGACAAGATTACAATTTTTTAATGTTATTTATTTTTGAGAAAGAGAGACAGAGTGTGAGCAGGGGAGGGGCACAGAAAGAGGGAGACACANACATTCTATAATTTGATAAGATTACAATTTTTTAATGTTATTTATTTTTGAGAAAGACAGAGTGTGAGCAGGGGAGGGGCACAGAAAGAGGGAGACACAGAATCTGAAGCAGGCTCCAGGCTTCAGGCTCCAAGCTGTCAGCACAGAGCCTAATGTGGGGCTCAAACTCATGAACTGTGAGGCCATGACCTGAGCCGAAGTCGGACGCACAACCAGTGGAGCCACCCAGGTGCCTTGATAAGAGTGCATTTTTAATGAGATTCTCACTTCATTTTTCTCATGATGTGTTTTAAAGACAAAGTAAGGACATTAATAACATCAATATTTGATGATAATGCATAGAGATTACATATATATGTACACACATTGTGTATTTTATTGTGTATAGTTGTTATTATGCAGAATTATAAGTCAAGTAAGAGAGTCCCGTATGTAAAATTTAAGCTCAACCTTCTTGCTTAATATATATATTTTTAGATTTAAAAAAATGAGATAGGAAATAAATGCTCACATTGGTCAAATAAAACATTTCAAAAACCATATGAGCTTTAATTGTGAAAAGTATTTTCATGTAATATGTACTAAACCCTAACAAATTCAAAAGCTAGCAATAGGACATACTATTGTTAAATTCACTTCCCTACTGAGCTGTAATTCCATAACCTTGGACACGAGAAGTTAGGGTACTCGTATATTGTCTTTGGTATAGGACTACTGGCTTATCAAATCCCCTTTGGACTCATTTGATTCTGAAGTCTTCAGCCTATCTCTTCTTTCAAAGACATAGGTTCTCCACCTCTTCCTTTTATTTTCCATATTGCTGCTGAGAGATTAACTACCCAGAGTCACAATTGAATAGTCAGGTCTTGGCCACACTTAAGGTTCTGAGTCCTTTTTTTCACCTATATCCAAAACATTTTGATTGGTTGCTCTGGAGCTCTCCTGGGCCCTAGCGCCACCTAGGGGCCAGTAAAGGACTCATGCCACCCTTACACCACCCTCAAGGGGGCCACCAACTTCAGGCTATATTGAGTGTTTGAAATGCAGCTCAGGCAAGTTTAGGACTGGATATTTAGTTTAATTCCATTTTAATTGATTTAAAGTTTTTAGAAGCCAATGCTCAATTCCATGATTATAAAATTTTAAAAATGTTTGGAAAATTTGGGTGTGTATATCTGCTTTTTCAATTGTCAATTATATGCAGTTTAAGTACCATAAAGGAATTTCTTTTTTCTTTTTTAAATTTTATTTTCTGAGAGAGAGAGAGAGGAGAGAGAGCGAGCGAGCAAGCAGGGGAGGGGTAGAGGTAGAGGAAGGAAGAGAATCTATCTCATGAACCATGAGATCATGACCTGAGCTGAAACCAAGAGTCTGATGCTTACCCGAATGAGCCACCCAGGTGCCCTCTGCCCATAAAAGTATTTCTAATGAAAAATGAGACGCTCTCTAAGTGCACACTTAGAACAAAAATGAATGTAAAACAAACACACATTTAATATTTTCATACCAATTATAATTTGAAGCCATAACACTGTAAACTGTGTTGAAATAAGTGTTATTAACATTAGTTCAACTGTTTCTTTTTAGTTTTTTAAACGTGGCTACTAAAATCATTGAATTGCATTGATGGCTCTCACTATCGTGCTCTGCCACATGCTGCTTTAGTCCACTTCAGCCACTTGTGAACTGTTTAATGGAATGTCTTAGTGCTTATCCAGCAAAGCTGTGTAGAACCCACTTTTCCAGCCTAGCTCCATTCTGAAGCTTTCATTGTATTTATTTGCAAGTTTAACCACTGTCAGTTATTTGCTTGTATATTTCTATTTTCTCCCTCCACAACGTGCGGGGTACAATCAATCAAGCATTGATGTGTAAGCAGTGCAGGTGTTCAGATGAGTTTCTATTCTTGCTTATATTTCCACGTTCAAGTTTAACGCCATCTTTGGATGCTGGGGCGCTACAGAAAAATTACATGTGCCACATGTATTAAAGGAGTATTACTGGAAGATATTCTTTGTAGAATGTATTGACATACTCAGTGTCTCAGGAAGCATGTTATTACATATTAAGCCATGAAAAAACTGTGATGAGATCAAAAGTGGTCATGTACAAGACTCAATATATGTCAAAAAAAGCTAAAGTAACCCTGGACTAGTCTAACGTTAGTTGAGGGTTGTACATTGAAGCATATTTCTTTTTTTTTCTTACATTGAAGCATATTTCTAAGTAGAGAAGGATATTGACGTTTTTGTTGTTGGTAGAGGAGAGCGGACAGAAGAAGGGAATTGGTTTTCAGAGCAACCTACCGCTGGCTTTCCTGGTGTCCAGGTCCCTGTGTTCTAGAGGGGGAGATGGGCCCTGATGGGCCTGGGTGGGCGGTGGTGAAAGAGTGGCATCTTTGATGGGTTCTGCATCTATCTACTTTTCCGTGATTTGTATCTTTGCTTAATAAAAACTGTATAGGACTCAAGCTGTTGACGCAGTTGGCATCTGTTTCAGATAGATTTTTACTGACAGCAAGCTGCTGTTGGCAAACACTCAGTCTTTCTATCATCAAAATACACAGCCTGACACACTCTGGCCTCCTTCTGTGTCTTACACTAGAATTTTTTTTTTTTTAGAAACACTGCATTGAAATCTGCTGTGAATGACAAATAGAATAACATGTATATTCAAAGTTTCCTAAATATCATTTGAACAGAATTTATATACTTGAACGATTTGCCATGTCCAAATTTATTTTCTTTTTTTTAATGTTTATTTATTTTTTGAGAGAGAGAGAGAAAGCAGGAAAGAGGCAGAGAGAGAGGGAGAGAAACAATCCCAAGTAGGGTCCACACTGTCAGCACAGAGCAGGATGTGAGCCTCAACTCCCAAACCATGAGATGATGACCTGAGCCAAAGTGGAGTTGGAGGTTTAACCAGCTGAGCCACTCTGGCACCCTTACCATGACCAGATTTCTGCATTTCACCATATAGTTGGTATATTTGTGGAAGATGGTGGTACCTCTGGGTAGAATCAGTACATTCTATGGTTACACAAAGTTGTGTTTAGTACTTCCATATATACCCCAATAAGAACTCAGCATTCCTGCTTATGAGGAAATATGTGAAATGGACCACTAAGCCTTGCAGCTGTAAAGGACAGTATTGCCAAGAATTCCAGAATCCCTCAGTTAATAATGATTAAAAACCGAGGATGAAATCTGACGTTCTGTTAAAAAATATGTTTGCCCTTTGCATATGTTTCATCCTATGTGTTTCTTTGATATGTTTCAAGCAATTGTCTTTTTTACATTAAGTTTAGGGGAACAATTAAAAGTGTGGTCTGTTCGTTTGTGACATCGCACTTGTGTGTGTGTTTACGTACACATGGGAGAGTATGTGCATGTCTACTTGTCTGTGTGTGTGCTCTGGAGAGAGAGACAGAAAGAGTAATCTTAGTCACGTAGAGGAATCTCCTTACTGTGCCTGAACTGAGGCCCTTAGAAGTTGACTGGTATGGTTGCTATTCTATAAAGAATTTCTTAGGAAAATGTTTAAACATGAAAACAGTAGACAGGCAGCTAAGGAAGGAATATGTCATACCTTAGCTTCAACAACTATCTGTAAATGATGATATCAGTGTATTAATCTTGCATCAGATATTGACAGCTTTCATCTGGAGCAGAACATGTGTTATCAAATGAATGTTGTCACTTTCAGAGTAGTTATGTCCTGGGACTCTCTTTATTCCTATTATACCGAAATTGAAAACGTGACTTAACGTCCTTTATCCTATAAATGCCCCAAGAGCTTGTTACAAATGCAAAAGAAAATCTGTGACAGGATCACGACGCTTCCTTCCTTTGTCCAGTGTCAAATCACAAGTCAAGTTAGCAATGGCATGAAGTGACCACATGGTTTTGTATTAGCCTCCTGGGTAGCAGACCATACAATCAGTTAATAAAAAGTCACCCTCTTCACGTTAAATGTATAAATCACTTTTTGATTCCTCATTCCTGAATGTGTTTAATCTTTTTCTGAAAATAACCATATAATATCTGATATTACCTCTTATTGTATACGTCCTACCAAAATGTTACATACATACATATCTATCTATCTATATAGATATAGATATAGATATAGATATGTTTGCCCCACATTACTTCTACTGTGTGAGTCAATAAGTATTTATGTTTTCTGTGGTGTGTCATTGTATAAGTCTGTTTACTTATTAATATTGAGTCACTTATTGGTCATGTTGTACATTGTAAGACAAAGTCACCATCGTCTTAACACTCTTGAAAACTTAAACTTCATTCGTTGAATTTTAATCACCATACATCGCTGAACATTTACCGAACTTAGAGCCCATTAAGCACACGGGTGATATATACATTATGAAATGCAGTCTGAGATTCTAGAATAGATTATATCATTTGAGGAAACTGTACGGACATAAAAAGAAATAGAACCATCAAGGGTTATATAAAGGCAGGATTTTAATTATTACACTTAAAGTTAATAATGGCAGAGTTATAATTAATTACGTTAGCACTTTAAATATAAGGTTCCTTGGACTGTCACTCTTGATTAAATAAATGCATGTTACAAATAAGCTCATTCTGCAGATTCTTGCAATAAGGTGAATAAAAAGGTATGATCACCTACTAAATTTTATGTCTTAATGAATAGTAATGTGAGGCTCTATGTCTGTAATTTCAAGTGAATCATCTGGATATAAATGGAAAATATGGAACAAGGAAAAAGTGAAAAATGCTCACTGAAAACAGAACACTTGAGTTAGTGATAAAGAGAGTCGTCGAAAATCATGGAAAAGCTTTGGGGTGGGGGAAAGGGGAATAAAAGCTTAAAAAACCCAAGGGAGGTCTACACTCTTTAAAAGATCAAGTAATTATCCTCATTGTCTGTTCTTCCTCATAATCACATTCTTCTCCACGGATTTTTAAACTTACTTATTCAGAATATAGTGAAATAACATTTTGGAGGTAGAGACAGAGAGAGAGAGATGTAGACACAGATACTGTTTAAACTAAGCCGTGCTCTGTGTAGTAAGTGCTTATATGGGGAACAGTCTTTTAATCAGTACTACCAAACACCAAATACCATCATATAAAATAGATAGTCTCGTGGTATCTTGGTAATGTTTTGAACTTCAACCCTTAAAGGGATCTAGAATTTATGTTTTTATTTTGCAACTAGGTTTTACTTTCATGTGTCATTATCTGAAAATACAGGCCATGTCGAAATGATATCTAACACTGACTCTATTACCTATTTTAAATTAACCATAGGTGTTAATGTTTCTAAGTGTTTTTCAGATTAGGAAAGTAAAACTTACTTATGTCATCCCCGAACTGAGTTTTAGCACCCAGAGAAAACCACTGTGTTTTGTTTCAAATGCTTATTTTGTTTAGAACTTTTATTCCTGGTACACAGGGACACAAAATACATGCACACCCATTTGTCTTTTTTTTATTTTTTAATGTTTTATCTATTTTTGAGAGAGAGAGAGAGAAAGAGAGAGCGAGCGAGCAGGGGAGGGTCAGAGAGAGAGGGACATACAGAATCTGAAGCAGGCTCTAGGCTCTGAGCTGTCAGCACAGAGCCCAATGTGGGACTCAAACCCACGGACCTTGAGATCATGCCCTGAGCCGAAGTTGGACGCTTAACCAACTGAGCCAACCAGGCGCCCCCCATTTGTATTTTAATATTGCTGTCACATTGTATGTAAAGGCTTCCACTATTTTTACTTGAATTTATATGAAGAAACTTCCCCTATTTTATTATAACTTTTCAAAATCATTTTAACCATTTAACATTCCATTTTTATTTGAATTGACATTCAAATAAGCCCCTATTTTTGTGTAGTGAGTCCATTTGTATCTACTGAATTATATCTGATGCTTTGTAGGGCAAAATAGGTAAAATATAATGAGATCTGGTTTTATTAGTGAATACCCTTAAAAAATAGCAAAGATGTCAGTGTTCTTGGTTTTGTGGCCAAAGTATTGTTTACAGAGTATGTACAGATTCATACTTTTACCAGCAGTGAATAAAAGTGTGCTCAATGTTACCACTAGAAATGGCTTTTTGAAGTCGACCAAAATGTTTATCATTTTTGCTTGACCTTGCACTTGTAGAAAGTTTTACATATGATATTTTTGCACACTGAGGTTAGAAATGCACTATCACCTTGTCATTTAGGCAGGGATTATGAAAGTTCAGCAGTTCTAATGATTAACTAACATGAAATCATTGTCATCTGAATGTGTTTGTTTTTATCATCGCTTCTACAACATGATCTGTCTGTGATCATTGTTTAAAATGTTAATAAAGGACATTCTATTGACTGCATAAGTCAATATATTTATGCTCTTCTGTCCTTCATTTAAAAGTGGAAAGATTATTCCTTTCATCTTGGCGTAGACTTTCTTTCAGAGAAAACACAACACACAAGACTGTATCTTCTGATCTTCTTTCTCTTTTATATAAGTTATAAAATAGAGGCTTTATCATTTTAATTCCTTTTATATTTACTTATCAACACCATCATAAAGGAATAAACTAGAGAAAGATTTAATTTAAAAAACTCACAGGAATAAATCTAAGAGAATATAGCTGTGCCATGAAACCTACTCTTTTATTGAGTATCATCTGTTTTCTTTATAAGGCCAAGACTTTTTATTTGTTTATGCCTTACACCACTAATCTCACTGTTGGGGTGAGTATTCAGATCGGGAAGTTTTATAGAACCCGATGGCAAACCTGTTAAGTGACTATTTATGACCAAATTCCACACTATCCACCCTTTGCTCAGCTACAAGCATGCCTGCTGATGCTATCATTGAGAAAATATGTGTGTGAACAACACATAGGGAAGGTTCTGGGAGATCTGAGAGCAAACCTTTTGGAAACTTTCATCAGGGAAAAACAGTAGCAGTAAGATAGTTTCCAAAGCAAGGGAAAGAGCTTGGTGTGGGTAGCAAAGTTTCTCCAAGATACAGAAAATTCTAACCTCCAATGTCCTGCCAATGAGGCAATTTAGAGACACAAGCAACAAAATATAACATGTTAATTTTACACTTGATGTACCTCCAAGAGACGCTAAATCACATTTCACGTAAGCTCAGAAGAGGAAGACATATCGACTCCTCTTGCATATTAAAGAAAGAGCTGACCAGGACAGAAGATCTTCTCTACAAACAGGGACCTGTTACAGACTCTGTTAACTAAACAGGAAAATGTGCAAAGAACAGTTACTGGCTTGGATGGGTCTGCTACTGCCATTAAGACCACGCTTAGAGTTGATCGATAATGGGTTTGAGCTCTTGGACACCAGAACGACTTTGAGTGCACTAAGAATGCTTAACCTCCTGACTTTACCCCACTGTTCAGAAAACTGAAAAATATGGAAAAAAAAATATGCCTGCCATTCCCACATGCACCAGTTAGGTGATCTTCCATGAAAGGTGTCTCATGGAAGCACCCACAAGAAGTGCTAGTATAACACCAAGATAGTGCTGATGATTTCAGGGCTCTGGACATTCCTCTAAAATATTTTCTCCTCTGTTCCTATTTTAGGATCTCATTTAACTGCAGAAAATGCATGAATCAGTATCCCAGTAGGTTCCAATAGAGGGGTGTAGGAGGTACTCTTTAATACGTCCGGTATGAAGGGCACACTAGAATGAAGTCACGGTTTTATTCTTCCAACCTACAATTGTTTTTAAAGTGACATATGGAGAGTATCATGGAAACATGTTCTGTGATCTCTGATTGTGGTGTAAGTGCTGTCCCTGGCATCCCGAGTGCGACTGAAGGACCCTTATAGAAAAGCAAAATGATCATAATGGCAATATCCACACTCATTGAGCCCTTGGACTTTGCCAAGGACTCTGTGTATTTCCTCAGTCCATCCTCACCACACTGTTTGGAGAAGGCACTTAAACTAGGGTGATCCAAGACCTGAGCAAACTGAAGCTTAGAGAGATCTGTCCACATGGCCAAGGTGTCAGAATGTGGATCCCGACAGTCACGCCCAGCCCCCATCTCTTATCCAAAAATTGTAGAATTGTAGATGGAGGGTGCCCGGGGGGCTCAGTCGGTTAAGCGTCCAGCTTCGGCTCAGGTCATGATCTCGCAGTTTGTGGGTTTGAGCCCTGTGTCAGGCTCTCTGCTGATAGCTAGCTCAGAGCCTGTGGCCGGTCTTCGGATCCTATGTCTCTCTCTCTTTCTGTCCCTCTCCTGATCACTCTGTCTCTCTCTCTCTCTCTCAAACATAAATAAAACATTAAAAATTGTTTGAAAAAAAAGAATTGTAAATGGNAGTCTTTGGATCCTATGTCTCTCTCTCTTTCTGTCCCTCTCCTGATAACTCTGTCTCTGTCTCTCTCTCAAACATAAATAAAACATTAAAAATTGTTTGAAAAAAAAGAATTGTAAACGGAAGCAAGCAATATTGAGTTGGAGTTATGGCCCATCTTGTAGTAAACTCTCACAGACTGAGAGTTTGTTGGAAGAATTGCAGATTAAACGTTTAATTTCACTCAGATACATTTTACATGACTCTACAATAATTGTGAAGTGTTGTAAAGAGTGTAGTTATTTCTGACCTAATTTAGTTAAAACGTGATAGAGTATCCTGTCTCGGTAAAGGTATGCTGTAAGTGAATAAAGGATGTTACTAATTTGAAACTGATTATTTAAGATGCATATAGTTTTTGTGTATCCTTTTTACAACCCTTATAGTTCTGTATTATTTGGATTATACATTTGCTTATGTATTCACGGAGGCCCAGTTTTAGTTTGTTCATTTCTTTTCCTTTTATTAAATTAAAAAAAATAATATTTTCTTAAAGCTCATTTTTGAGAGAGAGAGAGAGAGAAGGCCAGAGAGAGAGAGGTAGCCACAGAATCCAAGGCAGATTCCAGNGATATATCTAAGGCATACAGTGTTATCTGGGGTGGGCTCAGGGGGCCAACGTGTACATTGTCGTGCAGAGACTCACAGAGGGGGTGGGCTTCTGTGTCAGAGCTGTGCAGCTGTCCACGTGCTCAGAATCACACTGCCAGTACCTGGGACTCATGTGTCAGGTTAAAGCTAGAGGGTAATAATAATAACAACAAAGACAACAATAATAATAGGGACACCTGGGTGGCTTGGTCAGTTGGGTGCCCAACTTCAGCTCAGGTCATGATCTCATGGTCTGTGGATTGCAGCCCCGCGGCAGGCTCTGTGCTGACAGCTCAGAGCCTGGAACCTGCTTCAGATTCTGTGCCTCCCTCTCTGTCTGCTCCTCACCCCCATTGTGTTTTCTCTATTAAAAATAAATAAACATTAAAAAAATTAAAAAATAATAATTAGCATCAATTTTCATGTTTTTATAAGAATACTGGTTTTAAGTTTTAGCTGAGCCACAGCATGGAAATTTACTCCCTGTATTCCTTGCACATTAAAAAACAATCAAACTGAGTAATTTTTTTTATGTCTGCATTTGATTCTTCTTCATTTGCCTGTGAACCACAGAATGTACACAAGGAAGGAGCAGATATCATGCGTAATGCATTTCTGCATCAGTGTCCACAAGGAAGGTGCCGCACACACGGGACAGACTACATTTTCTCTTGATCAAGGAAAAAAAAAAACCTTGCATGCAAGTTAGGCGACTCTCTCCCTGTGTAATCTTGTAACGTACCTCTGCGTTTCTCAGTGATCTGCACTCACGTACGGCTCTGCTAAGCAGAGTGGTGCAGAGTCTGTGCTCCGAGACACGGTCCTGGAAGTATGCCAACCAGCACACCGTCCGGCTTGTTCCCCCTTCTTCTCGGGACACAAACACAAACAGGCAGGCTCACTGGCAGATGGCCAGTCCATCTCTCAAAAAGTGATTAAAAACAAGTTAATAGATTAATATCTCACCACTGAAGTTTGGTGGGGCTTTTATCCCAGAGATTGGAGTTTCTTTTTAATGATCTGGAGGACCAGGAGAATCATCTCAGAAGTCTGGGCTCCCAAGGTCAACTACGCATGGCTTTTCAACATTGTTCCCTTGTTTCAGGGTAATTTAAGCCTGAGAAGTTTTAAGATACTGTTCTGATTTCTGAACCTTTAAGGATATTATTTTATTTTTGTAATGTTTTTATTATTTATTTTTGAGAGAGAGAGACAGAGGCAGAGACAGAGTGTTAGTGGGGGAGGGGCAGAGACCGAGGGAGACACAGAATCCGAAGCAGGCTCCAGGCTCTGAGCTGTCAGCACAGAGCTCATTGCAAGGCTTGAACCCACAAACCAGGAGATCATGACATGAGTTGAAGTCAGATGCTTAACTGACTGAGCCACCCATGCTTCCCTGAACCTTTATGTTAATAATATGCAGGTCTATGAATAAGTGCTGCAATACCATTAATATGTGTGCGTTATAATTTACAACTTAAAATCTAGGTATTTTACTATTTTTTTCTTTGTTCTCTATAAAAAAGCCACTTCTCTGCATGAGTTTTATTGTTGTTGTTTTCTTTCTTTTTTCTTGTTTGTTTATTTATTTTGCTACTTTCTCCTCTTTTCAAAATCTCTTGTAATAGTAACATGTGGTTCCTTTTTGAATCCCCTGATTCTATTTTTTTCCTCTAGAAAATTTACTGAATTACAGTGAATTTTTCTCCAATGAACTATAAAAGCCTTTTACAGAATTCCAAAGATTGTACCAGGAAATCGTGTTCACTTTTTCTTTTTTTTTCTTACATTTTTCAAGCACAGCTTGTGTTTATCACTAATGAACTCCTTATTACTAATGAACTATTTCACAGTCTTCATGAAGTTGATGCTGATGAGTGCTGTGAGAACACATGCAGCTTTATGACTCTCAAAAAAGAATCTCGCGGGCGCCTGGGTGGCTCAGTGGGTTAAGCATCTGACTTTGGCTCAGGTCATGATCTCACAGGCTGTGGGTCTTGCCCCGCATTGGGCTCTGTGCTGACAGCTCAGAGCCTGGACCCTGCTTCTGATTGTGTCTCCCTCTTTCTCTGCCCCTCCCCCACTCATGCTATCTCTGTCTCTTTCTCTCAAAAATAAATTTTTAAAAAATTAAAAAAAAATAAAACAAAGCACCTTACACCCTGAGGTTACAGGCACAGCAAAGCAAAACAAAAATCCAAAACCATAGTCTTTCTGTCCACAGTGAAAACATTTAACACAACAGATGTTGATAGCGAGTATCATTCAGTCGGCTCTGAGCAGAATTACCAAATAATAAAATGACTTGCCTTTGAGTTCTTAACACTCTTGACCTTCAACCCTGTTTCTGTTTTGATTTCTGGGACACTTTCTTTTTTCTCAAAGGTGGCCCCACCCCCCAACAGAATAGTTTAAAACTCAATCTTAGCGAGGAGGAAATGCCAGGTGACTGTTTAGAGTGCTCCTTTTCTCCAGGAGAGTCCCATTTTCACAGAGATCAGACCTTGAATGGAAGGGATAAGTCCCCAGAGTGGGGTTTCAGGCACCAGGGAGTAGGTGGGCGGGCTGTGGGGGCGGAACTGGGTGGAGGGGAGTCACAATGACCCAGGAGGTCTCATGTGGACTCTGAGTGATGTGGCCTCAAACACAATCTGTCTTTTTCCCAATGATGGATAAAAACAAGAATGTGAAGCTTTTAATGTAAGGCAAAGCCGTGGAAACCGGCTAATCGGGCAAGCGTGCAATTGTCAACTGGGGAACACGTTGGATCGATCAGAGACAAAATAAGGTTCAACAGGAAGTAAGATTTTAAAATGTGCAGTGAGTGACAGGTGTTATGCTTTCAGCCACACGGATCACAGCTGTCTGTCAGGGAGAGGACACTCAGGTGAGCCTGGAGAGATGCCCCAGGACCGGGGAAGGCTCTAGAATCTAACTTTAGGTGCTTCCCAGCAGCAGTGTGGGTTACAGAAAGTGAAGAGTCATTCCAGAGGTAGAAAAAGGAGTGCAGATAGGTCTAAGGGAGAGGAAGCTGCACAGATAAAACATAAATGAAAACTGAAATTGTGGTTTGATAATAAAACTTAGCCCCAGTATGAAGAATTTGAAAATGACGACTATACCCAACAAAATCAAACCAGGAGACCTCGCTTGGAGTCACGGGAGGAAAGCGTGAGGCAGCTACGCAACCTGCCACTTCCACACCTTTCTCTCTGGTGGTCCTGTCCTCTCTCCCTTACGTGGACCTCCCCACCCCCAGTCGGAGACTCAGAAATAGACTTGCTGTGACCTGAGATACTGATCTGATTATGTCACTCACCTCACAGCATTTTGAGTAGTTCCTTGTGGACAGTAAGAGAATATCTAAATGCATGGGGCAACTCAAGGTCATCTAACAATCGGCCCTCATGTCTTTCCACAGCCCTCCCCCACATCACCCCCCCAAGTCTCGCTTTCTTCTCTGCAGACCACCCGCTGCTTCTCAAGGAGGCCACCATTTCCTTTCTCCAACTCGGGTCATGTTTCCATCTCCTGCAATGACCTTCCTTTATAATAAAATTGTAGGGGTACCTGTGTGGCTCAGTCGGCTAAGCATCCAACTCTTGAACTTGGCTCAACTCATGACCTCACGGTTCATGAATTCAAGCCCCTCACCGGGCTCTATGCTGACAGTGTGGAGCCTCCTGGGGATTCTCTCTTTCTCTCTCTCTCTCTCTGTCTGCCCCTCTCCTGTTCATGCGTGCTCTCACTGTCTCCCAAAGTAAATAAGTTTTTTTTAAGAACAAAATTCTATGACATACGCTCCAGTAATTAAATGATTTTGATGAATTACCTGGTGCGGATGGATTGGCATCACCTGCAATCTAGTTACGTGAGTGGATATCACCTGCTTATATGAAGATGGCTTTACAGTATTTTCAGTGGAACATAAACACGAAGGGTGAAACAACTCCTGGTGAGGTGATAAACTCAGTTTTAATTGATAAGGTTAAAAGACACAGAAGGAAGCAGTCTGCCCTGCCAAGGAAAATGATAGACACATGCATTATTTAGAATATGTTTATGGGGAAAACTGAGCCAAACCAGTACAGGAGAAACCTACTTTACATAGATTGCAAGGAAAGGAACAAAAGTGCCAGATGAATGAGATATACTGAGGGCTTTTTTAAAGACATAGATAAAACTCACTTCTCATTTTCAGAAAGGTCAGAGATAAGCAAAGTGTGTCTGAGCTCTGATAAAATATGTTATTAAACCTGAAAGAGCAGACTTACAATCTCGATCAGAAGCAGCACACCCTACAGAATGGGGTTCAAAGGAGAGTTAATATGAAGAGAATGCCTGGAGAAATTAAACCTAATCTGAATTTGTATTCTGAAACCGGGGCATTTGTTGAGAAACGTTTGTTTTATATATTGAATGCATTCATAAGATGAGACAATAGAATGAGAAGCTAATGCTTATTCTCTGAACAGCAAGAATCTTGCTGAAAACTATGAGGCCTCTGGAATTAGCATTCTGTATGGAAAGGGGTTATTTTCATGAAAGTCTGACATGTTAGAATCACTCTGAGGCTATTATCCACCAATTAGCGGTGTCTTCCTATCAGAATACCATATAATTGGCAGACATTTGTTTTTTTGGCAATTGAATTAAGAGTGGACATTGGATTCCGTTACTTTAAAAAAATTCAGCCTCACACACAGAATTATATTTGTGTATGTATTACGGATTGGGAGATATTTTTAGGTTTTCTGTGAACTCGGTATGTGCTCACATATCTACTCTAATAAAAAAATAGTCTTGAAATGAGAGTGGTCGTCAGTCTTTCAAGTAAATGAAGTACAATTTGAAAATTACTTTGACAACATGTTTCTGTAAATAGTATAAACTATTTACAAAAACAGCTAACAATATGCATAGCATGGTGTATTTGAGACCCCACTGCAGGCTTTAAGCAATCATGAGTCACCACTAGAATAATTACTTTCTCTTGAGAGAATTAGCAAAGTGTATTGATCCAAGAGGAAAGCATTAGCCAGGGAGAACCTAATTACCACTTACTTGAGGTCGTAATGGTGTTTTGCACATAGCTCGGTCATCAATTTGTTCAGACCTAGAAGCTCAGTTAGAAGGTTCTTGACACACACTCACCTTACCATTCCTCTTTACAGACAGTGATACTTCCTGTTAGGTGATTAGAGGCAAAGCATCCAAAATATTTTGTGTACAAAGAGCTGATGGGTGGACTCTTCCATTCTAAGTGGAAGAGTCATTGTTCTTTGATTTACAACTTTTTGTAACGGTGTCTCTGTATCAGAGGTGGACAGATTCTGAAATTGTAAGCGTAATTTCAAGAATGACCTCACGTCTTTGGCCTGCTTTTTTCTGCTTCTCTCCATCATTTCAGCCCTGTACTCAATCTGGAAAATAAACTAAAAATGTAGTTTGAATGTATGTCAGACAGGAATGAATAAATATGTTTTTTTTTTCAATTCAGGCATTAAAATCTTTAAAAAATCTTATATTTTAATATTTAATTTGGAGGCATATAATAGCCACAAATAGTGTGTATGTGTAAAAAAATTTAAAAAGCATTGAAACATTTTGTGATTATCGTTAATAATTGAAGTTAAATTGCATATTCGCTGTAGTTTGTATATCTATAGTATACAGTAAGTTTTTATATCACAGTCTAATTAAAAATGCACATTCTGATTGTGAAAGTGATGTGTAGCTTTCTACAAAGTCTTCAGAGTCTAGAGTGCTTGATAAGGCAGGTCAAGCATAGGGCAAGTAGACTCTACAGTGGGAACTAAAGTCTTACTACTGAACATTCAGATACGTATTTAAATTGTAATGTTTGATGTAAAATATATTCACAAATTAACAAGGACACTGCCTGTGACCATGGCTCAGTCACAACCACTATTTCTGTCACAGTTGGAAGCACCGATGGCTGTAGGGAATCCGTGTTGTACTATTGAAGATAAGGAACGTTTTAAATCCATTACTATCTGTATCTCCTTTGTTTAAACATTTTTTGTTCCTCGGTAGAGGTTTCTTCTTCATGTAAGTTTTTCAGAATGCTTAAATTTATTTCAAAGGCATTGTTTTAAATCCTGATTGTGATCTTCTAACTCTGGTGCTATTGAATGGGACTGTTTTTTAAATTAAATTTTCCAAATGGTTATGGCTAATGTATGTGAAAATATAATTTATTTTCTAACTCGGAGCTTTATTGAGCTCACTTCTAGTTAGTCATTGCTGCTCACAGATACTTTGGTCTTCTGAAATTAATGAATATTTTTTAAATGTTTATTTTTGAGGGAGAGAGACAGTGGGCAAACTGGGGTAGGGAAGAGAGAGGGGAAGACACAGAATCAGAAGCAGGCTCCAGGCCCTGAGCTGTCAGCACAGAGCCCTCTGTGGGGCTTGAACTCACGAACCATGAGATCAAGGCCTGAGCCAAAATCAAAAGTTAGATGCTTAAACAACTGAGCCATACAGGCACCCCTGAAATTAGTGAATATTTTGGATATTTCTTCAAATAATAACACTTTTTATTTCATTATCTTATCTAATTGAATTAGAAAGGATATTTTTAGGAAAAAGAGGGTTAAATATCATAAAGTACCTTATTCATAGTTCTTTCATTGGAATGTTTTTCTTTAGGTTTAACACCAGATTTGTTTTGTAAAATTCACATGTTATTTCCTTATATCTCCGTATTTTTTTATGATAATCAAGAATGGATATTAAATGTTACTTTTTTAAAATTTCTATGTAGTATATTATTTTCTTTTCCTTCTCCATGTTAACATTTTGGATTAAAATATTTCCAAATATGAAAAAAATTATAAAAATAAATACTTCCAAAAGAAAACAACATTTTTAGTTTTGGAATAAATGTAACCAAGTCATGATTTATTATTATTTACAGTTTATCTGGAGTCTTCATCCTAATGTTTAAGTGATTTAAAAATTTCATATACTTTGTAAGATAGTTCATAAGTATTTTTTGATAATAATGTATTTTTCAGATTATGACATCATGTTAGTTCATAAAATGATAAGCAAAAAGATTCGAATGCACTTCAGGTCATTTTAGGCTCCTAGGGTGATCATATCTACAATCATGATATGTTTGCTTAAAACTGATTTCTAAAGGAGAAATATCAGGATGAAAATGATCTATTTTTAAATTTAGTGGAATTTCTGTCAGGGTCAGTAATTTCTATACTTCACCTTTGTCTTCTCCATTATCAGTATAGCATTACATACTATGATGAAATCAAAATGAATGTATATTAGTAATTTCAAATTGGTTGTTCAGTATACCAAAAAGTTGCTCTTTTCTTCCCAAAACCAATTGTTTCTAAGACCTAGGTGTTTTCCCTTAAATAGAGTAAGATCTTTACACAACTCAGCATTATATATTATATACAGAGTGATGAACAGAGAATGCATATAAGGACTGGGTATATTCCCATTTACAAATTTGTGACAGGGAAAAACAAACTGCTGAACCAGCATAAAATCTTAATTGTAATTTACAGTGCATGAAAATCAAAGTTTATCAGAATGAACACCTACTTACATGTCAAGAACAAAATGGGGCATGAACTACAAACCCAATGTCAGTGAGTTTACTTTAGTGCACTACAGAACACAAGTATTCTTTCAGACTCACCTAGAATGAGTGTTAGAGCCCCGAGTGCCAAATGAAAAAAAAATGGTCTCTAACTTAACCACCATTATTGTTGATTTAAAAAAAATGTAGTCTGTTCTAAAAATTGTGGCAAAATTCCAAAATTATATTCATTTCTTTATGAAATATATACATTTATGTATTTATATGTATTGATATGTTCTATATTATAGGTAACATAAAACAAATAATAATTATTAGAAATAAGATAAAACTTAATGTTTTAGAAAACAACTCTATCAGCATTTGAGTGGCTGACTCTGCTTCTGGAAATTATGGATAGACATGTTAGCGTTAGCAAACAGTTAACGGGTCATGTAATTTGGCTGATAATTCTAAATACAGGACATCAGTGCTTAGAAGGTTTCCTGATGTAACATTGACTTTCCTAAATCCATCACCTTTATATATACTTTAAGTACCATAAAAGTCCGCTATTTATATACATCCACACCACTCTACAGATAAAGTTTCCCAGGCGAATTCAAAGTAAAATTTGAAGTAATAAGCCCTCTCCCAGGTCAGGTGATGGGACGCTGTGGTGGTGACTCTTTGGGAGGTGTGTCTTCTCTGTGTGCGTGCCACGGCCACTCCTCCTCACCTGCCGATCTTGGAGCCGCTCTGCACAGCCGTGGGGACTGACGTTCAGAGCAGACCCCCGCAAGCGCTTCTTCATTCAAGCTGTTCCACGCACCAAACCTCCAGGGTTACTAAAGGAGCTGAAGATTTTTAATACCACACTTTATGAACAGTCACAGATTCCTACAGCGTGTACATAAAAACGTAATACCACGGGCGCCTGGGGGGCTCAGTGGGTTAGGCGTCTGACTGCGTTCAGGTCACCTTCTTGAGTTCAGGCCCCGCATCGGGCTCTCTGCTATTAGCACAAAGCCAGCTTTGGATCTCCTGTCCCCCTCTCTCTGCCCCTTCCCTACTTGCACTCTCTCTCTGTCTCTCAAAAATAAATACAAATGTTTACCAAAAATTATAAAAATTTAATATCATAAATTTTATTTATTTTTGTATGGTGGATATTACCTTTAGTTTCAGATAAGACTCATAAAAAAAGATTATGAACTTTCCCAGGTTAATGGGGCAATCTTGGCAAAAGAAAAGTCTAAATATTACTAAGAATGTCTTCTACTCCTAGGCTGTTAATTGGTATCAGTTTTAAGATCCTGGCTACCTCATCTGGGGGATGACCAGCCTTAGAAAAAATGGCTGCCATATGCTAGGGTGACAAAATGAAGGATATGGAATCTTCACCATGTCTACCTACATACTTGAAGGAACCAATCTTCCAGAGTAAAATGCTTGGAGATCTTTAAAAGCATCAAAAGTAGAACCACTTAGGCTCAGGATACTACTTACTAGTTTATGAATTAGACCTATGAGAAGGAACTATCTATCGTCTGCAAATTCTTGAAACAATAGTTATTTTACTGGGTCATTAGAGACGTATATAACCGTGAGATATTTCTTGTGCCATCTCTTAAAAAGTGGTAAGACTGGCCTATCTTATCACAAAGGAATATTGCTGATCAAAGATCAAATATCATGCCTATTGAACATATTACAATAATGTATTACTCAAGAGTGTTTGAGACAATTCCAACCAGTTACTCATAGAATAAAAAGAAATTCTAGTAGCAGTCATCACCATCATATAACAATTTCAGCTTGTTGCACAAAATGCTAGTATCAGGGTCTCAGCTCAGGTCTTATTTTCAGGGTCATGGGTTCAAGCCCCACTTTGAGCTCCATGCTGGGTGTGGACCCTACTTTAAAAAAATTAAAATGTTAGTATCAGGGAACTGAGTTCTTCACCCTACAGAAGTCACTCCATTGATTTTATTATATTTATTTTATAGACGACGATCAGAAAGGAGAATTAATTAGCCCAAATTCATGGAGCTGCTCAGTGGAAAACCATCGGGATTCAGATCCAACACTTTTTATCTCTGAGGCTATGGTTTTTATACTTCACCAATATATGTAACATAAAAGGATATACATTTCATTTATGAAACTAGAGAACCCTTCCGTTTGTATTTGTTCTGATCGTCCTGGTCAAAATAGTACCAATTTAATGTTTTTGAGTGCTATGAAAATTTCACGTACAAAGCATGCAGGGCTCAGGTGAGCCAGATGCTTCTGGGATAGCATTAGTGTTTTTATTTTGATTATTCCAAAGAGAAACAAGAAAGAGAGAAGAAAAACCAGTCTAATACTGAGCGATCTGGAGATACCGTGGGTCTGTTTTTGGGAGCATTTGGAAGTTGTCTTATTGTAAGTCCGTGAAAACTGACTCAAGGTTGTTGATGATTCATTCTCAATAAAGGCATCAACATTTCTGATAATAGGTGTCAGAAGAGAAACTATCACAGCAAAAATTTCAGGAGGTGAACTCATTTGGAGGACCCCACGGTATCACCAATCTAAAAGTGGTCTCCACGCCATGTTGTGTTTGCCTCCATTCGACACAAGTAAAGACAAGCAACCTCTCTTTTTATTCTGCTCCTGTTTATTCCCGATAACTCAAGGGAAGCACATGTATCTGGGAGGGGAAAACCTGTATATCATTGATTATGAATCTAACCTTTGAGTTTGTACATGTATCCAGGACTTCAGCAGTTGACCTTTGATACTCAACAGAAATATACAGGAGGAAGTGATTTGATTAAGACGATACTTTAGAAACTTATCTTTTTTTCTACTTGCTTTACCTTTGTTTTTTTTTTTTTTCAGACTCCATTTCCTTAGAAATTTTACCATAATGTAATAACTGGTTGGAACAAGGTTGCTTGATCTTGATAATTTGTTCCACATTAGAGAGAGATTTCCATTCTTTGTAAACTAGACTGTTCCATTAGATTATATTCGCTGTCTTCCATATTTTCCCATTAAACTGCAAGCCATTGAGATTAGAGGCTGGGTTTTGTCATCTCTGGGACTTCAGCTATAATGTTTTTGTTAATGTTTTTTTTTTTTTTTTAAAACTTTATTTTTGAGAGCGAGAGAAAACGAGAGCAAGCAGGGGCACACAGAGGGAGAGAGAATCCCAAGCAGGCTCCCCGCCCTCTGCCCAGAGCCCAGCGCTAGGCTGGATCCCACAACCCTGGGATCATGATCCGAGCTGAAATCGAGTCGGACGCTCACCTCACGGTGCTACCCAGGCACCCTGAGGGCACCAACTTTTAATACAAGGTGCCTCCCATCAGAAATGTTACTGTATGTGAGGCAGAATAGTATTTTGCTTGTTTAATAATATTCAAGAGAATGATCCCAGTTTGATTGTTTTCCTAAATTATATCCCTTTGTCCTCCTAAAATATACCTCTCTCTGCTGGTGTATTGTTCTCAAGCATATTTAAATTATTCCTTTCTATTATAATAGCCAACATTTTTGTGGTTTTGCATGATCCTTGATTATAACATTTCTTATTTGGTTCTGCTTTTCCTGATTGTTATTTAAAGAAACGTATATGATCTGTTGGAAAAAAAAATTAGGCCATTTTTCTCTTTATTTAAATAATAATCCAAGTAATGAGGCTAGACTACTTTACCATTTGGCGAAAATGCCTTAATGTTATGTCTGCCTAATACCTACTTTGCAATGAATGCTTTTACCTACTCCACACTCAGTAAAGTGCCTAAACAAAAGTTAGCATAATTTTCCTTGTTAACAAAAGCACAAAATAGCAAATCTTATCCACAAATCAATAAGGACTCAGTTGAGATTGGGCAAGACATTTAAACAGACAATCGTAAAAGAGGAAATTAATGTACAAGTACCAAATGAGAACATCCCATTTCACTAGTGATCAGCGGAATGCAAATTAAAATCCCAGAGGTGGACTGTCCAATAGCAGTGAGAGAGGTGATGATGAAAACACCTGATGATGATGAATAATGGCGAGGATGGGGTCCAGTGGGAGATCTTATCCCCTGTTGGTCTGCTAAAGTGATACATCCCGTTGGTTGGCAGATCTGGCCACGTCTAGTAAAGCTGGAAACACCTGTGATCCATCACGCGATAGTTACATTTCAAATATGTGCTAAAAAAACAAATCTCCTTTGAGTGTACATAAGAAGAAGTGTTTAAGATGCACATTGTAACCCTGTTATAGTGACAAAATAGAAACAGTCACGTTTGTCGGGAGAGTAGATAAAAAATTGTGGAATTATACAGTGGAGTCCTATGGGATAGTGAAAGATGAACAAATCTGAGCTCTATGCTTTAATGTGGATGAATTTCAAAAACTCATATGGAGAGTAACATGCCAAGTAATAGATACAAATTGCACCATCCGTGTTAAGTTTTGAGAAATATATAAGCTTTTCTGCACATTATTGTGTGTATGAGTGCACGTGTGTATGAGTGCACGTGTGCATGTGTATGTGTCATATAAAATTATTAAAACCCACATGTGAGTGATGAATAGAGATTTCTGGATAAGTACTGCCTGGGGATGGATGGCATCGTTTGGGGCGAGATGGCAACTGCATTTGAAAGGTTTCGAAGATTTTTGATAAAAGAATCCTAGATCGGTGCTCAGAGTTTTATTTTGTAAACACCATTACAAATCAGTGAGAGTTGTTATTATCTGAACTTTATTGAAGACGGAAACATTAACATGAAGTTAATTTGTAAGTAAAAATGCTTGAGGCAATGATGTCCTTCTGCAGTATGAGGATGGTCCACGGTGTAATTGTCCGCTAGGAAAAGCTTACCTGGGGCTTCCGATGCAGCCTTTCTCTGAGAAAGCTACCCCAAATGCAGCTCATCTGCTTCCTCAAAAGGAGGGAGGAAAAACACTCTTGAGGAACAGTTCATTCAAGATTGCACCAAGGGGGGTGCCTGGGTGGCTCAGTCGGTTAAGCAATGGAGTTCAGTTCATGTCATGATCTCACAGTTTGTGGGTTCGAGCCCCACCTCAAGCCTGCCGCTGTCAGCCTATCAGTGGAGGGCCCACTTCAGATCCCTTGTCCCCCACTCTCTGCCCTTTCTCCCGCTTACACTTTCTCTCTCAGAAAATAAATAAGGGGCATCTGGGTGGCTCAGTTGGTTGTGTGTCTGACTTTGGCTCAGGTCATGATCTTGTGGTTTGTGGGTTCAAGCCCTGTGTTGGGCTCTGTGCTGACAGCTCAGAGCCTGGAGCTGGCTTTGGATTCTCTTTCTCTCTCTCTCTCTTTCTCAAAAATAAACAAACTTTAAAAATAGTAACTGAATGAATGAATGAATGAATGAATGAAATATTTTTTAAAAATAACGTCCCTGAGGGACCGGAGTTCCCTGTGAGGATCAGACAAGTAGGCACGTGGTGTCCTCTGCATACGGGGCTATCTGCTGTGCTCCTGTGTGGTGCCAGTGTGATGCCAGCCTCATGGGGTTGTACTGCACAGGTACCCGTGCTGAGCTCAGATATTTTGTGTGTGACTTTTCTGAGATTAACTGCTTGGTAGGAATGCTCAGTCCAGAAGCTCAGAGCCTTTACATGTGTTCTCCTGTCAACAAACACAAGATTCCCCAAGGAAGTCACTTTAACTCTGAGATTAAAGTTTGTAGGCCTTAATATATTAAGTATATAAAGTAACTTTTTCTAATAACTTACTCCTAGAGGAAAACAAGGTAGAAAGCCCATGGTTGGACCTGGCTGGAAATGAGAACCTTTCTAGTCCCTGACTTCACAGGACTCTCTCTCTGTATGTGCCCACCGTGCTCTCTGAATTCTCTTCACTTTTTGTTGGGTCAGCCTTGTTACTGCTGCAGACTGAAGGTGTGTGCCCCCTCCCCCTATTCATACATTCACACGCTATTACCTGATGTGATGGTGTTTGGAGATGGGGTCTTTGGGATGTAATTTGGCTTAGATGACATCATGGGGATGTGACCCTGAAGATTGGATTATTGTGCATATAGGAGGAGATATCAGAATGCTTCCACTTCCTCTGAGATTCTACCTGTCTGCCATGCTCAATCAGGATAGGCCAAGTAAGAACAGAGCGGGAAGATAGTGCCACCATCTATGGGCACAGAAGGGAGCTTTCACCCAACCTTGAATCAGCCAACACCTTGATCTTGGACTTCCAGCCTCCAGAACTCTGAGACATGAATTCCCACTGTCTAGGCCCCCAGTCTGATGTTTTGTTACTGCAGCCCCAAGGGACTAAGGCGCCAACATTTTTGAAAACTGTTATCTTCAGAGTGATTGTGCTTGTCAACCTAGACTTGAGAAAGCTGCATGGTGATTCGTACGCCACAGCTGAATCCTAACAATTATAGTTGTGTTTGCCATGTGCATGAGGATGACAGTCCTATGAGGGAGACAGTATTATCATCTCCAGTTGGACATATGAGAAAACCAAGGCATAGGAGGCAGCATAGAATGCAGAGTAAGAGTGAAATCAGGCTTGATGACTTACAAGGCTACGCTCTCTGCTCCGTGTACTCACCACATGCTCTACTTCCTCAAACAATGGGACAAACTTTTCATATAGTATATTATCCAGCAGGAACAGGTTTTTAAAACTCTCTAACTCTCTAATTTCTAATTTGAAAAACATAATTGAAAATACTTTCTGCATAACTATTCAAAAAGGGCTAAGAAATATTAAAATTACCCAGAAGTATATGCATTCTTAAAACCATTAGGGGAGGAATTCTTAATCAATTTAAAGAGAGGGAGAAGTGTAAATCCATGATTATATATGAGATGAAGAAAAATGGTAATATTTAATTTTCTAAAACAGAAAATTATTCATCCCTTGACTAGATGGTTAAAAATAGTTATCATTTAAAATTGTATTGTAAAATAATATGCCGTAACAGAAAGGGTATAGTAAGACCAGCATAATAAAATTAAAACACATGGCAGAATGATATTAGTCTCTTTCAATAAAACTTCTCATGCTTAAAAACATAGTACCTTAATCTACAACTCAAGGTCAAACTTTTAGTAATTTGCCCTAAGTTACAAATGGGGTGGATATGACTCACATATACTATAGAGAACATGGCATTAAAAGTTCTAAGAAGAGACAATCAATTTTAAAATGATGACACAGGCAAATTCCCCAGATGGCTTGGTACCAGTAGCTTGCGTCATTTGGAAATTACAAACCTCTTCCAGATGGGGCACCTACAGCCTGTGATTTGAGCTTCGAGGACCAGGGAGGGAGGGAGGAAAAGAGTGATAAATCCAGCATGCTCTTTCTAAACTGCTTCAGCCAGCCATGATTGCTCCCTTTTATAGGAGTGTGGTCTTTATGGTCAAAGCTCTTCTTTCTTAGCTAGAATGTGGTATTTGAGGTCCTAACTTCTGAGGTCTGCTGTGCTGAGAGTCCAGGCTCTTCGTATCCACCCTGCTGGGCCCCTTACACTTCCCAGCACCCAGTGGCCTCCTCCAGTATTTCCTCTCATCTCGCCACCGACATATGACAGGGAGTGCCCACGTCCACTGGTCTACTGAACGTCTGTGTGGATTCCCCTAAAGCGAGGGTAATTCCCTCCCACACAGTCTTTAAGATGAAAATAAATGGTGTTTTTATGTTCAACTGGCATGTTGACCCCTATTATTTTCACACTCACTGAGCACCTGCTGTTTGCCAGGACTGTGGTAATCCACTACTATATGTCATATCTTTCAATCCTCACAATTACATGTTACTTTCAGAGGAGGAAATGGAGACCAATAAGGGGTAAGCAGTTGGAGCAAGAGTGTACAATTAAGGCCAAAAATGGGAGCTAGAAATTCAGAAGCAGGTCTGTCTGGAAAATTGTACGTTTCAATCCACGATGTCAGTGTTGCTAAACAAAAACATTGGACTCCAAGCAAAGAGTGAAGGTTGACTTTCACAATTATGCACTTAATTTGAGTCATGTCGAATTGGAAATAAAAGAAGTGAAAATCTGCAGAAGAAATGCCAATGGCCTATATGTTGCTTTGCTATTGTTTCTCTAAAGCATTTTGTAGAAGAGCAAAGTAGTCCAGAAATCAGTGGTATGAACTTCCTGAAATCCATAGAAGTATGTAATCTTTTTACCTAGAAAGTGGCATTCTTTCCTTGCTTTATTTACACACTGACCCTTCCCACCCTGCCTGCATTTATATTCTCTGCAAAGCTTTGCTGAATGCCATCTAAGATGCGGGGGTAAGTGGTGAAGGAAGTCCGTATTGACCCTCTCCATGTGTGTTCATTGTGGTTGAGATTAGAAAGAGATGTACAAAGTGAGCATCTACAGGAAGGGAAGGATGGCGTCCTGGGGACTGCACTTGGGTTTTACTTAAATATAGGTAAATTATAAAAATATGTTTATGTGTATACTCAAGATATATATTATAAACTATCTCTACAAATAATTTACAGTATCTAAGACAATTGAAGTATCTTACTCTTACTGTATTTATTTGTAATTGCAGGGTCCAAGCTAAATAATGAAATGTGATTGTTAATAAAATCAATATAATTACCTGCACATGAAGCCATGTGATTTATAGTGTGCAAACTCTAGAAAAAAAGAGCAGGTTGATAGATTTAATTATGCAACGCACTGTTGAATTTTAAAATAGGACCTTCTATAACGAGCCAATCTGCATAGAATCATTTTAATATTAAGCCTGTCAATTAAGTGCGAAACGGCCAATTTCTACTTTCTGCATATTGGACACTATTTACTGTTTCTTTCATTGGAGCTCGAGGCTGAAGAACAATGAGTACATACTCCAACATCTCTGTCCTCCTTAGGCTTACCCAAATGACAGGGCCCTGATGAAGTAGAGGTGTGATAAAGAATACATTTCCTGGAATCAACACTGAACTCATATCTACTGGGAATCAATATGCCTGTGGGCATTAGTTGACACCCAGCATGGTTCTCCCAGCCCTGCCAAGAGTTGTCTTCATCAACTCCTCTGTGGCGTGGATTAAAATGACCCACATCACCTCCCAGTTCTGGCTGTTATCTTGAAGTTAATGATCATAGAGTCCATTACTTTGGTGTAAAAGCATGCAGTCTGGCTGAATGAATGTTACCAATAGTCTAATTCCTGCTTTTAGGCTCTGAGGGAAGTAACTTGTACAGGGAAAAGCTGACTTTATTAGTCCAGAAAAGGGAAGATGACGATGTTCTATCACGAAACAACGTGGTGCTGGCACTGTAACGCTGAACATCCTTCATAGGTGAGGCCAGCAGCCCATTCTCACCAGTTTACCAGTATGGGGAGGCTGGTGATGGTGGTGATGGTGATGGCAATGGCGATGAGGAAGACTTTTCTAGCACACATACAGAGGCAAAATTTCCATATGCTCTTTCTTTTTTGGCTTTCAAACATATAGTTTTGTGAATCACAAAATTGACACAAATGGGTAAGAGTCACCCAAGAGCAAATTTTGCATTGTGGAATCAATGGACATTCAACCAGTTGTGTGCCTCTTTGTGGATGTGGCCCTCTTCTCCACTTCTTCTTCCAACACGTCACACACTGTGGTTCTGATTCTCCTTCTCCTGGTAGCGTTCTGCGTTCTGTCTCTACTCAGCTCCAGTTGGAACATCTTATCTCTCAGATAAGATGAGAGATAAATTTACAGAATTTTACTAAAGCCCTGCAGTTAAACCCCATTTCCTTGTAGATATTCCTCATTATCTCATCCCGCTGCCTTGAATGATCCCAAAGGGGATGTCTTCCAAGAATAAATAATGTCATCCTGCCCCTCCTTTCTCTGTATTCCAGAGCCTAGCCTGGTGTTTAGTGCATAGTAAGGCTATTCATTCATTCAACAAACACTTATTAGGTATGGGATATAAGCTGTGAGAGTACAACGGAATATAAATTCTAATACTTGGCTCAAAGAATTGATGAAGGAGACACACACACACACACACACACACACACACACAGAATGGTACATCCTATGGTAGAAAAAGTGTGAAACACATCAAGAATAAGGAAGAAAGAATGAATAACTTTGTCTCAGGATATTGAGGACATAAAGTTTTTTAGAAATGTCAGCTTACCCGTGTCTTGAAGAAGAGCAGGGATGTGCTCGGTGCAGAGAAGACGGGGGACACACGTCAGGCATGCTGCTAAGTTGTCGCACGAGGGTCTCTTTCCTCCGTGAGTCTGCAGTGTCATTATGAGACGTGCGGTCACGGACATTTTGTTCAGTTGCTGGCACCGCGAATCTGACTGTGGCTTAAATACACGGGGATTCTCCGGCTGTTATTTAAAGTGAGATCCAGGGGCACCTGGGTGGCTTAGTCGGTTAAGCGTCCGACTTTCACTTAGGTCATGATCTCGCGGTTCGTGGGTTCGAGCCCCGCGTCGGGCTCTGTGCTGACAGCTCAGAGCCTGGAGCCTGTTTCAGAGTCTGTGTCTCCCTCTCTCTCTGACCCTCCCCTGCTCACACTGTCTCTCTCTCTCTCTCCTAGAAATAAATAAAAAAAACATTAAAAAAAAAAATAAAGTGAGATCCAGTTTAGGGAGTTGCTGCCATTGGTTCTGTGACACGAGCTGGTCTGGACCAACGTACCTTAGTCCAAAGTGGCTTCTGCGTCTCTAGTCACATTTGACACATCTTTTGCATTAAGGAATTGTAAAGAGGAAAAGGTATGGGTATCAAATTGTATCTGCCTTGACTGTCCCACTTAAAGTGTTTTTATGACTCTAAACCAACCAAGGAGATATTTGATAATGTCTCATTGGCTAACTCACTCCACATCGGAATCTGTTCAGTTTTTTAGCTATGTACTGAATCCCGAAACTATAATCGGATCCTGTTATTAATATTCTGAATATTGCTGAGATTGTATATTCGTTTTCAATTTCTGGCATGTGGTTAAACACTAAGGAACATTTTATGGTATTTGATGAAATAAGACATGCTTTTGGCTTGACAAAAGCAATGAGAAAATATTAGTCTCTGGTATACATTCTCCCACAGGTCCCCTAAAGTTTATTTCTTCCTTAATTTCTGGACTTGTTTCAATAACTAGGAAATGAAAATATATAACTTTAAACAGTTTTCATAAAAAGCCCAGCATCTTATACAGCCCCTTATTTATACAAAGATGGCGTTGTATAAATATTCGTGCATTTATACGTATTCCATGTTTCTGGGAGACAACTCAGAAAACTAGGGGAGGCTCAAACCAAGACCAAAAAAGGACAAGCTCCATGTTTGCTCATTTTTCTCTTGTTTTAAGCATTTATAGTCTCCTTCTGCTGAAGAGCCAGGACAAAATTGGAGTTTTGGGTTGCCGTCCATCTTCTGGGTTGTTCCCATATCCATCAGTTTCAATTAAATTGCTGATGACAATCTTTCACTCTTAAAGCGTTTCCAGTACAACTCATATATCAGTAAGTTCTCTGTACCTGCACCCTGATCTCCCGTATTCTCACCTCCACTGAATCTCCCTCCTGCCTTCCTCATCCCCTCTCCCTCCCCGCCTCCAGCCCTCCACACTCACACTTACAGCTTCAAAGTCCCAGCAGGACCCGGTGCATATAAAAGTAGCCATCCAAAGTCCTCGCTCCCTGCCGATCCCAGAACAGCACGTGAGAAAAGATTATTATTCAGCTGCCAACGTTTGATATCTAAAGACATGAAACCTGTCTACTTACTTTTGGGTTAGGATAAAAAGCCATATGTGGAGTAGTCTCCTATTTAAACGTGCTAGAGACCATTTAGAATATTTATTTGAACAGAACCACCACCTCCTGTGTGTGGCTGTATGGGCTCCTTGGGCGCGAGGGGTGTGGGCGCGGGTAGGGGCCCGATTGCCCTGGGGTCTTCTCTACCATTATTTCTCAGGAATAAACATGGTATAATGTAAGTACCACACTGTGCTTGTCAGCCAATACTTGTAATAGAATTAAACAAACAAACAAACAAACCAAGAAACAAACAAAATGAAATGTTCTATATACCCTTGTGAGCCGACAGGGGAAAAGCCCTTCTTAACTGTTACATTTTTCATTTATTATAAACTCATTCACCTTTGCTTTCCGATCATATAGTCTCTTCTTGATCAGGCTTTTGTGCCATTATTCTTTCCTTTCTTCTTTTTAAAAATTGATTTATAGGTAGCCTTCAGAAAACTGGCAGGAACACAGTCACTACAGCTTGTCACCAGCACCTGCATGTTACTGGCTTGAATTTGTGTCCAAGAGCTAAAAATATGCTTGTCATTAGCTATGATTTAAGAACTATCAGTGTCTCATCAATTCAGCCACTACCATTCAGGGGAGGATGTCATCTAAAGAAAATCTGAGCGGTGATTAAGACCTTATTGTTTGAGAGGCACTCTTTCATCAGGGCAGTGAGTACATCCTGTAAATAGCGACAAATTGTTGGCATATTCTGAAGAAAATTTTTTTCCACCTGATACATTTAAGCCTTTTAACAGAAAAAAAAATCTTTGAGTTACTGGCATGTTTATGTAAGTTTTACCTTTTCCAACTTTCTTTAGATCTCCTCAAGGAAGGGGCTTGTATAGAAAAGGAAAAAATTACAGAGAAATAAAACTAGAAATGATAATTAGGACAGTGGAAGAGACTGCTTTATGATGAATGCATGAATTATAATTTGTGGTTATTAAATGAAAAATGTTTTCCAGTCTAAACTTTTAAGGATTACTATCATATGGGATATATGTAATTTTCCCAAATAGTAATCACATCACTCAGAACTCTGGACCATATGGGCCCAGTTGTGAACCAAATGAGTATATGTGACCCAACTGGGTATATCACCCATGGCTACCATCTTGAATCCACATTCATCTTCCCACCATGTAGATTTTAGATCCGGGTTCATGGTAGGAAACTCTTCTTTGTTTTTCTCTCTTTTCTTTCTTTCTGAAAATCAACCCTATGGTTTCTTTCTTTCTTTTCTTTTTTAAATTTATTTTTAAATGAAGAGCTATTTTAGAGCACATTAAGCTTCATAGCAAAAGAGAGGAAGGTACAGGGGTTTCCCAGACACATCTTGTCCCCACACACATACAGTTTTCTCTGAAATCAACATCCCCCACCATTGAAGTACATTCATTACAATTGATTAACCTACAGTGACACAAGATGATTACCCGAAGTCTATATTTACTTTAGGGTTTACTCTTGGTGGTACATAGTCTGTGGGTTTCGACAAATATATAATTACAAGTATCCATCATTGCAGTATCATCGAGTAGTTTCATTGCCCTAAAAATCCTCTGTGCTCTGCCTATTCATCCCGACCTGCCCAGTCCTGGCAATTACTGAATTTTTTTGTGTCTCTGTGATTTTCCATTTTCCAGAAAGTCATATAATTGGGACCACTTAGTAATATGCACTTAAGGTTTCTCTGTGTCTTTTCATGGCTTGATGATTTATTTTTAGTGCTAAATAATATTCCATTGCCTGGGTAGACACAGTTGATTCACTCACCAACTATAGGGTGTCATAGTTGCTTCTATGTCTTGGCAATTATGAATAAAGCTTCTATAAATGTCCCCGTGTAGGGTTTGGTGTGGACATAAGTTATACAGGGGCAAAGATTTGAGGGAATGAGGGTCTTAGTCAATGGGAACAAGAAAGTATATGTATGAAAATCTAAAACCATCTTGTTTGAGGGGTGGTATAGTGGTGAAAACTTGAGAAATATTCATTAAGTTAGATTGACATTTCTGTTTATAACTTGGATGGTGTTGCCACACAAGGCAGGCATGGTGCTGAACGTGCACCCTGCCGTGAGAAACTCTCATAAGTGATAGACCATGGATACAGCTCAGAGGACTCTGTGCAAATGACTCTAGAGTAGGAATCAAGACATGCAGGTCCTCAGAGTTGTCTTGTTGTCTATGTGCTGAACAAATTGCACAAGTCACAGAGATCACTGAGATCGGTTTTCAGAACAGTATTTATAACTACACAAAATATCCCATTTGCTACAGAATATTGGGAATGCATATAAATATAGGGGCCTCTAAGCATGAAAGCTTATCATTCCACAATCAAGCTCTTCTATTAATTTGCCTGAGCATCACTAACTCATCTATATGACATCAGGGAAAGTGAAGTTAACCTGGAAATTGGGGGACGTGATTTTCAAAGAATGATTTAAAAATCTTTATGAATATTTGATTAATATTTGCTTATTTGTTAATGATTATTTATTTATTTTGAGAGAGTGAGAGCAGGAGAGTGGCAGAGAGAGGGAGAGAGAGAGACTCCCAAGCAGGCTCTGCACTTTCAACAAAGAACCCATCAAGGGACTCAATCCCACAAACTGAGATCATGACCTGGGACGAAATACAGAGTTGGGCACACAACTGAGCCACCCAGGTTCCCCTTGATTAATATTGATGTGTAATACTAATATATGGATGTAACTATTCATTTGTCTATTTTTTCAAGTTTCTTCCCCAAGAGAAGAGAAAAAAAATAACGTGTACTATTTTGTGTAATAATGTAATATAATTTTAATGATATGTGCAGCAATGCAATGGTCTTTCATACCTTCTACAGTGTCTGCAATTTCTTTTTTTTAATTTAAAACATTGTTTTTTAATGTTTATTTTTTCTGAGAGAGACAGAGACAGAGATAGAGACAGAGTATGAGCAGGAGAGGGGCAGAGAGGGAGACACAGAATCTGAAGCAGGCTCCAGGCTCTGAGCTGTCAGCACAGAGCCCAACACGGGGCTTGAACTAACAAATCATGAGATCATGACCTGAGCCAAAGTCGGACACCCAGCTGACTGAACCACCCAGGCGCCCTTGCAATTTCTTTGTTAAGACTTTGAGCTTCCAAATTTTAACAGTTATTACACATTTCCAGAAGATTTTTGTGGTAAATGTACTAATATAAAAATGTACAAGAAACTGTAATAAAATAATTCTTTTGCATATTGAATGGATAATAATTTATTCAAAATCTGCTCTTACTTTTTACCTTGGTAATTATATAATACAGCGTTATTTAAGAATATTTGTTATTTTGTAAGAAATTCTTAGAAGTCTTTGTTTCTTTGGCCACTAAAACAAAAAGTAAATATCTACACAAAAGGAGAAAGTTAGAATGCATAAATATCATTGGGATAACCATGGTTTCCAAGGAGGCTCTTAGGTGGGCTCTGGGTAGGTCAGAAGGCATAACCCTAAAATCTGGAAATAGTTTCCAGTTCTATGATTGACCCTATATTGTCCACAGAAGTAAATTTAAAAACTGTAGCAGTCTTTTTTTTTTATGGCAGAGTAATATTCTAAGTTTTGTACACGTATATATGTGTGCATATGTGTATATATATGTATATATTTCACTTTGTGTGTTTCATTTTCAGTATAAACATGCAAATGTACATGAAATGGAATATTACTCAGCCATAAAAAAGAGTGGAATCATGTCATTTGCAACACCATAGAAGGACCACGAGGGTATAATGTAAATGAAATGAATCAGTTGGAAAAGACAAATACCATATGATTTCAGTCATATGTGAAGTTTAAGAAACAAAATAAATAAAGGGAAAAAAGATACAAAAAAATAGACTGTCAAAAACAGACAACAAAATGGTAGTTGGTGGAGGGGAAGTAGGTCAGGATGGGTGAAATAGATAAAGGGGATTAATAATCCACTTACCCTGGTGAACACTGAGTAAAGTATAAAATTGTTCAGTCGTTTCAGTCCACCTGAAACGAATACAACACTGTATGCTGGTTCTACATCAACACAAAGAAAAGCATAGCAGTGCTTATGAAAAATGACTAGGTGGTGACAGAGGGAGAATTATGCGCTGAGTGTTGGTTGTTGTGGTAATTAGCTATAGGAGAGTCCTTCATTTTTACAAGGATTCTTCTAAAGAAACTATATTATGTGACATAAAGGGATGTAAATGGCAAAGTCACACTGATGATAAGATGACTTATATATTCCCTCTTTACTGCATGGTCCACAGGGATATTATATGGCCCTTGACCCTCCTGTCCACATTTACATTCCTAGGACTGGAATAATACATGGGACATAACTGGCCCCAGCCAATATTTGTTGAATAGGAAATTGATTAATTACTCATTTTTCCATAGCTTTTCTGTGTTTTTCAGTAATATCTATATTCCTCCCATAAAGACTCTTTGAGGAAAGATTTATGCATTAAAAGGTGTTTAAAAAATGACTATTTGGGGCGCCTAGGTGGCTTAGTCGGTTAAGCGTCCGACTTTCACTTAGGTCATGATCTCGCGGTTCGTGGGTTCGGGCCCCGCGTCGGGCTCTGTGCTGACTGCCAGCTCAGAGCCTGGAGCCTGTTTCAGATTCTGTGACTCCCTCTCTCTCTGACCCTCCCCTGCTCACGCTGTCTCTCTCTCTCTCCTAGAAATAAATAAAACATTAAAAAAAAAAAGTTAAAAAAAAAAATGACTGTTCTTGGCTATTTCTAAGAATGTCCAGGTCTAAACTCTATAAACATTTGCTCATTCAATTCAAATGCCTGATTTTGCTTTTCCTTTGCGTTGCCAACTTCCTTAACTATTCTCTGAAATCTATTTTCTTTATTTTTTCAATAATGTTTCCTTTTTTTCCTCACATATCATATATTGTTAGATAATAACCCTACTCTAATCTTCTGGTTTCTCATGGTACATATTAGTAAGCTTATTAATATTTGATGTGAAAATCCCTATGCATTTGCTTTAATGCATTGCCTACTATTTTCCCTCCTTGAAAAAAATGAATTGATTTAATTTTTGTTGCTTTTTCTTCTCTCAGCTTTTGTAGGAATCTGTTCCCGCTACGCACACCTAGATCCATCGTGTTCTAAAAGGCAGTTCTAAAAGAACATGTTAAAGACACTTCTTATAACACATCTTAAGTAAAAATTTCAAATTTCAAAATCAAATTTTTTAAAAAGAAAAAAATACATAGTATCTTCATAATGAGGACCTCATCATAATTTTCAGGGTCCAGTGAAAAGCCTCTTTGTTCACAAATTATTACGATTTCAAAACAGGAGTAAGACAGTAAGCCCTGTGCTGGGGGCACTTTTAAGAACTGGTCCAAGTGGCACCCCCTTAAAGCCATCCCTCTCTGGAGACCTAATGAGCTATATTGTTTAGAAGTGAAACGGATCTTGGGGCGCATGGGTGGCTCAGTTGGTTAAGCATCCAACATCAGCTCAGGTCATAATCTCGCGGTTTGTGAGTTTGAGCCCCACATCGGGCTGTGTGTGACATCTCAGAGTCTGGAGCCTGCTTCCAATTGTCTGTCTCACTTTCTCTCTGCCTCTCCCCTGCTTGTACTCTCTCTCTCTCTCTCTCCCTCCCTCCCTCTGTCTCAAAATAAACACTAAAAAATTTTTAGAAATAAAATATATCTTAATAAATTGGGGAAGTCATCAGCTAAAGTCCGGTGCATGAAAAATATACCTTGTAGAGGTATAATTATCTCATTGTACACATTTGTCAATACTTTGTATGCCCTATTTTGTTGAGAGGAGATCTGAAGCCCACAGAATTAGGTACAGGGACTCACAGGATCACCAAGAAAATCATTTCTTATCAGAGAACTTAAAGACAGAGCCTCACATGAAGACTATACCTTGTGGTTCAGAGGACACGGACTGGGCCTCTTGTCTTCCTTAGGTTGGCACTTTCAATAAAAGGTTGGAAATAAGCTTTTGACCAGAGGCAATAAGCTCTTTGTGAGCGCACATTGTAGCAATCTGCCCCACATTTGGCATCATGGCCGAGAGAGACCGTGAAATGGGAAGCAGCTCTTTGTAATGAGTTTTGTTGGTTACCTCAGGCTTCGGGTGTTTGTAGCACGTGGCCTGTAACTGACTCTCCCGTCCTGTGCTCCTTCAAGTGGGTCACGCTCATGGAATGGGTAGGCAGAGGGGGACTATGAACTCTCTCCCTCTTTATGTCTCTTTCTTGATCTCCCTTGGCATCTCCCCATCTCTGTCTCATTCAACCTCTCTTCAGCCCTACCCCAGTCTCCCTAGCTCGCTCGCTCTTTCTGTTGGTTTCTGTCTCTCTCTCTCTCTCCATCTCTTCCTCCTCTGTCTCTCTCTTTCTCTGTCTCTTTATATGGAGTATGCATTTGAAATTTAGATTATTATGAGTCATTCCAGACAGATGGGAAAAACACTTATAATACACATTTTCTAATTTAAGGAAGGGAGATTTTATATTATAAATATATATGTGATTTTGTTTGCAGTTTGTCAGTTTGCTTTACTGTAGGCTTTTGATTATTTTAAAGTTTATATGCTCTTGACCATTATTAGCAATCAATTGGAGGTGTTACATTTTCTTACATAACATCATATCATTCAGACATTTAGCATCCTTAGGATACATACCTGCAGGGACCTCAGAAGGAAAATGTTGAGGCTTTCTTCTGCAAAGTGCTTAGTTGGCATATTTTAGGTGTGAGTTATGACTGGAAAATAATATGTGTCCCCTTCTCCTTTTTAACTGGAATTCTCCAGTCTTAAAAAATGTCCTTGTGGTAACTGAAATAGGAATAGAAATTCTAGAAATACGTTGTGAAAATGAGGAACACAATTTAAATCTGTGATATGTAACCTATGAGTTTTAAGGAGGATATATGATTTTTAGTGCAGCCTTCTGGGTGGGAAATCTACAATAGTTGATATTTATGTGGCATTTTTCCCATGAAGCCTGAAAGAAAAGGATTACCCTGATTTCACTTGATAACACTCTTTGCACTATTTTTATAGTATCAAAGTCATATATCCATAACTGTGTTTTGCTTTCTATTTGTCATGAATCTGAAGGCCCGCTTTTCTCCTAACCTCATCCACCTTTATACACTGAACAAAGTCCTTCGTGATTGCTTCCACCTGTTGGAATCTGGGCTCCCTGGGCTCCTGCACCTGTGAGGCACGGTAGCCATTCTGCTACATTCTGCACAGCACCTTGATCAAAAAGGCACTGTGGTGGCCAAACATTCGTGCCCTGGTTCTCACTCAAACATATCAAATTGAGTGGTTCATGCTGTAATCACCTGGTCTATCCGGGGTAAGCCTGAGTGCTTCTGCCAGAAATTCCCAGAGCCGCATGTAGCACCACGTCCATGGGCGTAGAGTGGGGAGTTCATCCTTACAGCACTTACAAGTCATCTTGGGTGCAGATGCTTGCGGCAGCCTACGCCACAGCCACTTGAACACTAATATGCCTGCAAATAACCTAGGATCTTTCTGAAATGCAGATTCTCACTCCGCAAAGAATAACCTGAAATCCTGCAATGATTCTCTCTTTGACTCTACTCAGTCTCCCTGATCTCTTTCTCCACCAGATCTGGCGTCTGGGATTCTGTCTTCCCATCTGCATTGCCCAACCTTAGAAAGAATCCTGTCAATTCCATAAAATCTGAATACCCCTGATAGGTGATGAGGTCCCCGACCCCCTCTGCCCCCAGGTGATTTCGGACCACCTGGGCTGCCCTCAGCAAGAATCAAGTTAGGTCGGTTTAGCCAGAGCCCGCCCCCTCCTCGGCCCCCATGCCTTGTCTGGGTGATTTCCATCCACTGAGCGCCCCCTCTCCTTAGCTGCTGGTCCCCATTGGGCCTGCTGTGGTCAGAGTTGGGCCCCATCTCTCGGTCTCGCTGCAAGACTCCAAGCACAGTGGACCCCATGCCCGTGGCCTTGGTCCTAAATAAAGTTGGCTTTACCATTCTTCCACAGTGCTCTGAATAACTTTTCTTAACAGTGATAATAGCATTTTTCTTCAGCAAGAGTCAGACTTGCAGTGAGGACTCAGGCTGGGACGCAGAACATGCTCACCGTGGGGATTCAGACAAGGTGAGTGAGTGATTGAGCGGGGAAGGCCTCAAAGGGTTTTCATGGAGGCTGCTGCTCATGCCTGAAGGAGTGAAGGCAGTCATTTTGGGTGTTAGGGGGACAGGGACGTGTAGAAGATGGGCTTGGGCCTTTTCCTTACCTGATCTTATGAACTAGTCCTGATTACTGTGGGGGGAAAGCAATTGACAGAATCTGAAAGGGCTGTGAGAGTCTTTTAAAGCCCATGTTGACGGATGCAGGAGCCTAAGAAACAGATTTGGGCTCAGGACCCTTCTTCTGCTAACCCATTGTATCCCACATGCCTCTTCCTAAGCATTATACTTCTCCCTGACTGGGACTCGTGATCCATTCTGCCCACTCGACATAGCAATGTCCCAATTTTAATTATTTATTATTTTTAATGTTTATTTATTTTTGAGACAGAGAGAGACAGACTGTGAGCTGGAGAAGGGGCATGGAGAGGGAGACAGAATATGAAGCAGGTCTCAGGCTCTGAGCTGTCAGCACAGAGCCCAACATGGGGCTCAAACTCACAAGCTGTGAGATCATGACCTGAGCTAAAGTCAGATGCTTAACCAGCTGAGCCACCCAGGCAACCCAGCAATGCCCCAATTTTAGATGGTGAGCTTGTATTTTTGGACACCAGAGAAAACAAAGAGAAGGAAAGATAACCCATAAATGAAGAGATGGGTAAATAAATTATGTTATTTTTTGAGTCCTTCTCTAGCCACAGAAAATGGTGGAAATTATCAGAGCTCCTTAAAGCACACACGTGTCATATTACAACACAAGCAATTCCCATCTCGTGCCATGATACACCTACAGCCGAGTCCAGAAACAAACAAAAACACCTATCCATCCACGGCATCATTCTGGTTAGTATCCAGGGAAGAGAGCAACAAATATAGACGAAACAGGCTCGTCCATACGATAAATATAGACAAGAGAACAGGGTAGATAGAATTTTTGTTACTGTTTTGATTTGTGGGTATAGTTTTCTCCTGTAAACACATACTGATCATGCAGGATCGGCTACCCAAAGCACGGTCTGCTAACAAGAATCATCCACAGCACTTGAGAACTTGCTGGAAATGCAGGATTTCAGGTTATTCTTTGCGGAGTGAGAATCTGCATTTCAGAAAGATCCTAGGTTATTTGCAGGCATATTAGTGTTCAAGTGGCTGTGGCGTAGGCTGCCGCAAGCATCTGCACCCAAGATGACTTGTAAGTGCTGTAAGGATGAACTCCCCACTCTACGCCCATGGACGTGGTGCTACATGCGGCTCTGGGAATTTCTGGCAGAAGCACTCAGGCTTACCCCGGATAGACCAGGTGATTACAGCATGAACCACTCAATTTGATATGTTTGAGTGAGAACCAGGGCACGAATGTTTGGCCACCACAGTGCCTTTTTGATCAAGGTGCTGTGCAGAATGTAGCAGAATGGCTACCGTGCCTCACAGGTGCAGGAGCCCAGGGAGCCCAGATTCCAACAGGTGGAAGCAATCACGAAGGACTTTGTTCAGTGTATAAAGGTGGATGAGGTTAGGAGAAAAGCGGGCCTTCAGATTCATGACAAATAGAAAGCAAAACACAGTTATGGATATATGACTTTGATACTATAAAAATAGTGCAAAGAGTGTTATCAAGTGAAATCAGGGTAATCCTTTTCTTTCAGGCTTCATGGGAAAAATGCCACATAAATATCAACTATTGTAGATTTCCCACCCAGAAGGCTGCACTAAAAATCATATATCCTCCTTAAAACTCATAGGTTACATATCACAGATTTAAATTGTGTTCCTTATTTTCACAACATATCTACCCTCCTCCCAGTAAAGGAACAAAGTGCATTTCTGTACAGAGCTGTTCACATCAGGCTCTGCAGCTGAATATCCTCTAAGGGGGTGGCCTGGGCTCCACTCACTGGATGGGGCACCCTGCCTTGCTGTCTGTCACCTAAGATAAGGAGTGTCCATTTCTAGTCACACGAAGATTCCATTAGACCAACAGCAGCCTGGTCTGTATCTACGTCTGTCTTTTTAAATATCGATTTATCTTTGCTCCTGTTTCTGAGACTTTCTTTAACACAGCAGATAGGAAAAAGGAGAAATCTAGTTTAAAACATTTTTAAGGTACTTAATAAACATTGGAAAATTGCTCTCCAGAAGTCTATACTAATTTATGCTCCCTACAATTGGCCTATTACAGCTTGAAGTATTATGATAGATTTTATTCGTTGCTCATTTGCTAGGGGAAAAGTGTTTTCTTGTTTAATTTACAGCTCTTTGATTACCAGGGAGGTTGCAGATTTTCATGTTTACTAATCATTTGTAATTACACTATTATGAATTTTCTCTTCTGCCCTTCACCCTAAAGCCTTCACGCATTACAGTGTTTATAAAGACTGGCAATTTTCTTATCTAATTTTCTCAAAAAAAATCATAGTGAATTCCATTGAAGATTTTTGTTAATCTGTCATTTCGAGAAATGAATCTAATTTGGGAGACTTGTGCTAATAAAGACCTATACAGTTCTTAGAGCATTCTGAGAATTCACACCAAGGCACAAAAGTTGCCTGGGTATGCAAGCCAGGGCACCCTCTTTCATTTCCGGTAGATAGAAGGCTTAGAAACAAGGGGCACATGAACTTGTCTCATGTGTTTATAGTCGTTTCGCATTTTGATACCTTGACAACTTAAATTGGATGAAGTCAATTGGTAGGAGGCTAGGAAAACTTGTAGCATGAATGACATCTCTATTTCTTGCATTCTATCTTCCTCTTTCTCTGTTTCTCTTTTAAAAAGCACTGCCAATTTCATTTCTAAAAAAGATCTGGACAGAGGAAATACCACCGTTCTCTTTGGGAGTTGAACACTGAGTTATTTCTCCTCAAGGATCTTGTGCAGTTGTATTTCAGGTATTTCTTTAGGGCCTGCTTTGTGCCAAGCGTCAGGCAAATCCCTTGATATACAGTGGGGGGTGAGGGGCCACTGCCCAAAAAGTGTATGCCGCTATGAGCAAGTATAACAGGAGGCACTGATTACGTACAGTGCCCGCACATTTGAATGAATAAAGCATTAAGGCTTTCCCTGAAAACCTAATATTCACAAATGAGAAATGAAGATAAAATAAGTTGGGCAAAACGTATTCATCGTGTAACTAGAAGTTTATGCCCTTGGACCAACGTCTCCACATTCCCCCTCCCCCAGCCCTTGGAGATCACTGTCTGCTCTCTGTTTCTATACCTTCTTTTCCACATACGAGACCTACTGGATGGCATGGTGACTACAATTGATAATAATAATAATAATAATAATAATGTGTTGTCTACCTGAAATTTGCTTAGAAAGTAGATGTCCAGTGTTCCCACAGTGCCCATACACACACAAAGTGGTGACCCTGTGAGGGGGCGTATGTGTTAATACAATTTTTACTTGTCAATTATACTTCAGTAAAGCTGGAGAAAGGCCTAAGTTGCAGGAGGTGAGAACCCCTCATGGTATGGCTTGAGATGAGATTGTTTAGGGGCCGTAGACTAACTTAAAGGTGTTGAACTGTGTTCTCAGTGGGTAGAAATTCACTGATCGAGTTTGCATAGAAAGTCCAGCTCAGGATTTTGTTGGTTTAGGAAGACTGGCCGCAGTGTCAGCAGTGAATTCTAGGTGATGAATGGGGGAGGGCCAGTTGGGAGAGAGAGTATCAGTCAGCCCGATGTGTTTGCCCCGCGATATTGGTGGGAGAGACCTGAACTGACGTGAGGGGTCCCTGGAAGGTGTCACTGTTGGAACACGGCAGATCACTTTTCTTTCCAGCCCCACACATTTGAATGACAAAATCAGTCTATATAAGCAAACACCTATTCCCTCCTACACACAACAGGTAAGCGGAAGGTGGGGAAACACCTAAGTTATGGCTCTTACTTATAAGAAAAAAGAATGAAATACAAAGAGGACGTGGAAAAGAAAAGGAAGGATGAAATTGGAGTCAGCTTCATTTTAAACATTTTGGTAAATCACGAATACTTAGGAGATATTAGGCAGAAATATGTGAGGTTAATATTGGCTTAGAGGTACTGAAAATGGGATTTGATTTTGAGCTGAACGACAATCAGGGGCAAGAAAGAAAGGCATTCAAGAATCCCCTACAATGAATGAAGTGAGTTTCCAAAGCATTACATCTCCTCTCAGCTTTTTACAGAGGATGTGGAGGTGCGTTCATAAGTGAATTTTGAAGTCTGAGGAAAAAGAGTGGGGTTCGGTCAGTGATGACACTTATTGGGTGGGTAGGAGCCAGAATGGGGGTCGTGTCCTTTAGAAAAGAGGCAGGGGCACCAGAAGGTTCAAATGTCCAAGAATCATTCCAAGGATTAAAATAAAAAAAATTGGAGGCGTCCCTTAAAAAAGCTCCTGGCAGACCCTAGGACTGGTGTGCATGGTCCATGTACCCGGGGAAATCCTCTGATGTGGACACTTTAAGTTGTAATTAACTCTGCATTGTTGCAAAAAAAATTAACTTAAAAAAACAGAAATAATAACAGGTAATGGATAAGTGATCCTGCTGTCTTAGAAATCTTGACTTAAATACTGTTTTTCTTTAATAAGAAAATTAGACACTTTTGCCTTCAGTATTTTCATTATTATTTAAATAAAAGCCTTCTTAAAGCTTCACGACATTGTAAAAATGCTGGACTTATTGTTTAGACATATCTGGTCCTTTCTAAAATCAGATAGGCCGTTAGATTAGGGGTGTGTGTGTGTGTGTGTGTGTGTGTATTTCTTATTAAGAAATTGCTGATACAGTTTGCACCAAATTAAAACTGTATATTTTAAGGCTGTACTTTACTAATTCAACTCAAATTTTGCTTAGGCAAACAGCTAACCCTGGGAAGGATAATGTTATTTTTTAAAGTTTTTTTAATGTTTATTTTTGAGAGACAGAGCGTGAGCACAGGAGGGGCAGAGAGAGAGGGAGACACAGAATCCGAAGCAGGCTCCAGGCTCTGAGCTGTCAGCACAGAGCCCGACACGGGGCTGGAACTCACCAAGATCATGACCCGAGTCAAAGTTGGACGCTTAACCTACTGAGCCACCAAGGTGCCCCAAGGGTAATGTTATTTTGTTCTTTTTAACTCCCAAAAGATCATATAGACACATTCAGGCAGAAATTTTATAAATGTCATCATCCTTTCTGTGAATATGGGATGAACATAAATAAGGCAGTGTTGCCATTACTAAGGGACCACCACCCTCCTTCCACTTTGAAGCAATCTGTCTCCCAGAAGCAAGTGAAGAAATGCTCATGTCAAACCAACATGAAAGAATGAGTTCCGGTGCTCTGGGGCGGGCTGCAGGGTAGTGGGAGAGAGGGTCGGGGCTTAGGCACGCTTCCAGTGAGGCAGGTGCAAAGGGAAATGGCCGCCATGCGTTCCATGCCAAGAGGGCTGAGGAGTCAGGCCTGGGGGCCCTCCGGGGAGCGGTGTCCTGCAGGTGCTGAACCCCTACCATGCAGCGTAGGACGGGAGCCTGCTCGCAGCCCTAGCCAGTGGGGAGACCCCTTTATGGCAAGTCCACCAACGCAGAATGGCTACAAACGGGCCCTTCAGGTACTTCCGGGCCATTCACAAAGCCAAGTGAGCAGATACTACAAGTAGCCTGACCACACCAACCAGCCCCACTGGGAGGGGGTTCTTAGATTAGTAGGTTGTTTTATTTCTCCGGGAAATACTGTCTCTACTTTACCAAAGCGCTTCAGAATTTGCAGTGAACTCAATGACTTTTCTTAGGGAAATAATTTGTTTTAATCCAGATAATCTCCCATAAGGAAGTAATATGTGACAGGGACTCAGTCGGCTAAGCTCTGACTCCCGGGTTTCAGTTCAGGTCATGAGCTCATGAGTGGTGAGTTGCAGCCCCATGTCAGGCTCTGCGCTGACAGTACGGAGGCTACTTGGCCTTCTCTGTCTCGTCTCTCTCTGCCTCTCCCCCACTCATGCTGTGGTGGTCTCTCTCAAAATAAAGAAACTTTAAAAATTAAAAAAAAAAAAACATGACGTAAACTTAAACTTTTTAACTAATTAAACATTAATTAGTTTTATTTGGGGATTTTCAATATGTAAGAAAACCAGATTTTAGAACTACCAATGTAGACTATCACCCCCCATCCCCCATATCACCCAGGCTGACAGGGCCAGGGAATGGCCTTCTCAACTGTCTACATGCTGCAGAAAAAAAGTACAACGTACTATGTTTAGGACTTGTGACGAATTTAACTAAAAGATCAAAAACCAGAGTCTTAATTTGTCTTGTTAGCCTTCGTAATATGCGCTATTTCATTCGTTAATCCTCTCTATAGAGATGGCAGAGCCCCTTCATGAAGGAGAAGTTAACTAATGTGGGTATATTAGTTACCTAGTAACTATCACTGCCAGAATCAACCCTGAATCTGGTCAACAGGGACTATGGTCTTAGTTCCTAATACACCTCTGTACCTAAGGGAGCACTCTCCCACCTTTACCTAAGGGAGCACTCTCCCACCTCTACCTAAGGGAGCACTCTCCCACCTCCGCCCACATGGAAGCCGTGCTATCTGTATGTAACCCCAGGGTGGGGCGCCTGGGTGGCTGAGGCAGCTAAGCAGTTAAGCCTTGGACTCTTGACTTTGGCTCAGGTTACGATCTCACTCTTTATGAGTTTGAGCCCCTCATGGGGTTCTGTGCTGATAGTGAGGAGCGCACTTGGGATTCTCTCTCCCATTTTCTCTCTCTGCCTCTCTCTCTCTTTCTCAAAAATAAATAAGTAAACATTTAAAAAATTGGGAAAAGAAACGCCAGGGTAAGCAGTGAGCGCTCATGATGGAGGTGAGAATGTGCACTCGGGCGGCCCCAGCAGCGCCACCCGCTAGGGCCCTCTGATGTATTTGTGACAGGCTCCTGAGCCCAGGCGCCCTGAGGGAAGTCAGCCCATGCACTCTGAAAAGACGTCTTCTGGAGAGGGGGAAGCACATTCCTTCCCTTCCGTATTCCACACAGAATCAGTCACGGGACCCGGCGCTGAGAAGACCCCCGCCCATCTCACAGATGGCGGTGTTCGAGTCTGCACGCTCCCCTTCTGGGATAGCCTTGGAGTGGCAGGTCTGGATTACCAGCCTTTCTTAGGTTAGAAGCAAAAAAGCCAAATTTTGGCTGAATTTGGAACCCTTTCCAGCCTCGTGGGTTCTTCCAGCTTCCCCCACTTCTCGTGGGGGAAGTAGACCCGCAGTGAGGAGAATGTGGGCTCAGGGCTGCTTGTCTTGGCAGGCGGGGCCGTGCATCAGACATGCGGGAGGGAACCCTCTGTCACCCTGAGCCAGCCTCGGGGACACTCCCGGGGGCCTCCAACACAGTGCTTCCTGAGCTATACACTGGGACCTATTGATGCAGGTATACACTCTTCCCCTGAAGAAATTCAAAGTATGGCCCCGAAAAGATACCTCAGGAGATAACATTTCCCTTCCTCTTAACTATCACTCAAAGCAGCGTGGTGTAAGGTTCACAGTAGAAGAGCTCAGGCCAGATGGCCTGGGGTCAGCTTCTAGTCTGTCACTTAGTCCCTGCTTTGGCCTAGGGCAGATCCCTTAATTTCATTATTTGAAGCCTCTCTCTTTGGAAAGGTAGGTCTAAGAATAGCCTTTTTCTCAGTGGGCTCTTTTGAGGATTAAACCCACATTTAGTGCAAAACCTGTCCTACAGTAAACTCTTAATAGTTCCAGCTATTATTAATTTTCCAGACTTGTGCTAAAATACAACAATGTTAAGGTGAGCATCCTGACTTCACAGAGCCTACCAGTTAGAAAGGCCATGCACATTTCATCTTCCCAGGAAGCCTCCGGGGTACTTGTCTCTATCGTGCATTTCCTATGAAAGAAAATAGTCTCAGAGATACTTTCTTTTGAAGTATTAGTTCACAAGGACTTCAGGAATTTGCCTTCTCTACCCCTATTGCTTTTGAATATAAACACCCCCATCCAAAGTCTCTTCAGGACCCCAGGTGCTGAGTGCCTACTTTTTTTTAAAAATATTTTTATTTATTTCTAGGAGAGAGACAGCGTGAGCAGGGGAGGGTCAGAGAGAGAGGGAGTCACAGACTGAAACAGGCTCCAGGCTCTGAGCTGGCAGTCAGCACAGAGCCCGACGCGGGGCTCGAACCCACGAACCGCGAGATCATGACCTAAGCGAAAGTCAGACGCCCAACCAACCAAGCCACCCAGGCGCCCCCTGAGTGCCTACTTTTGAAATAAAATTGCTTGCCAAAGTCGGAGAACAGAACCCCATGACCAAAACCTGGCACCTGTCTTCCACTTTTGGATTCATGAAGTGCAATCAGACGAGAAGGGCAGTGGAGGAAGGTAGTCTCTGCTGTTGGCAGGACAGAGGTGCAGCGTGTGGGAGGCAGGGGTGCGGAAGGAGGGAGAGAGGCAGCACTCACGCAGCAGGAATGTCTTCGGAGTTTTCCTGCAAGGTGGCTGCTTGGTGACGGGGGAGGGTGAAAACTAAGAGCTGCAGATCCTTGATCTTAAGGAGCTTAGAATCTCTCCAGGGCAACACGCTGACCCAGGGAGCAGTTGGATAGCAATTTAAGACAGTCTATGTGTGAGAAAATAATTGGTCTATGGTGTGACTCCTTCTTGAGGAAACAGGACTTGGGCTGGTTTCTGAATAACATTTTAGCTGAGGGGTCTGGAACTCCAATATATGCCATTGCCAATGAGAAGTAATTAAGGTTTCTCTTGCCTTAGAGTCCGTGAATTACATATTTTGGGAGGCAATACCGAGTTAAGAATTTGGTCTAAAATTTAGCAAAGGTCCAACTTGTAGGAGGTACTGCGTTAAGTGCTTTTAATCCACAGGCTTTGAAGGTGCGGCTATTCCTGCCAGTTTAGAGATAAAGGAAGGCTTGAAGAGTTTAAATAAGCACATCTCATTCATTAATTTAGCATGAATTTTGGCTGGAATATTTTGGTAAGCAGTTTTAGATTCTAAAATTAAATTTGTAAGCGCATTCATTTTGTCAATTACCTATCACGTTGAGTTTTGCAAACCACACATTCGCTTTCACTGTTCACCAAATTATCTCAAATTATCTCCAAGAGAGCATCTCAGAAACTCTAGCTCATAAATACAGAGAGTTTTATTTTGTTTTTAGACGTCCCCATGACTCCCGGGATGTAGGAGGGATATTCCCTATTGGCTTCCTGGTGGGCAGGTAGCCTAATCCACCCACCCCTTCCCCGGGAAGGAAAGGACAGAGCTTAAATTAGTCGGACTTGAGCACTAACCGGCTCTACTCTTTCCCCCTCCATTCCTGTTTCTGTGAGGATCCAGAGCCCTGCGCCAGTTACAAATAAAGCCCCTCAGGAGGAAAGGTAATGGACGAAAGGCAGCAAGAGGCATGCCAGCACGCGTACATCATGTTTTGACCACGGTGTTAACGTTCCTGATGGAAGCGCTTACTGATACCATATGGTGTGTCTCATCAAGGCTCCCCGTTGAAGGCTCAGCGCTGGGTCTACAGGACACATAGGGGAAAAAAACAACACAGTATCCATTAACCTCCTTGCTCAGAGCCATTATCACCAATCAGTCTCGAGGTCGCTCTTCATTTTGCTTTGCATTTTGGCAACCTGGTTAATTCCACTGTAAGCACACGTGGCTCATTGGATGGCGTGCGCCACTGCGCATCTCGGCTGTCAGGGTGTTCAGCCAGTTGTCAGTCAGAACGGAAGGGACACAGAATGCATTTCCTCTGTTCCCTGTGAGTGTTCTCCAGGGTAGAAAAACAATGCTTCGTAAAAAAGCAAAACGCCCATGAACGGGGCGAGGGAGGCGCTTTTGTTCTCCGTCTTACTTGCATTTGAGAACTTAAACAGCACAGGAGTCCTTAAAATGCCTCTGAGGAGAGCAGCAGGAGAGGCCAATCCGTGTTCTAAAGGGCTTGTGCATTTTGGGTCATCTCTCCGCGTGCCCCTGGTGCTTCTGGGCAAGACTAGAAGGACTTGTTTTTATTAAGAAAACAACAGTGTTTCTCTGTGCATTTTCAGTAGATTTGTTTTTGAAAAAGTATTTAGAAAATGTTTGCTACAAAACAAACAAGTGGATTCGTTTTCCAGATCACCCCTCCCAGATACAGGGGCACGTCAGATGCATCTTAGATGATTCAAGGACACTGGGGCCAGAGACAGAGTGAATGGAGCTCGGATGGAGGGAGGGAGAGAAATGTCCTGTGCTTCAAGTTCTGCGGATAGAGATTCTCAGTGGCTGAGTCTCTGCCTCTGCGCCCTCCACATGCATATGTTGATGCTCCAGCCTCCATAGGGATGGCGTTTGTAGATGGGCCGTTGGAAGGGAATTTGAGCTCCATGAGGCCCGTGAGGGTGGGGCCCCCATGATGCAATTAGAGTCCTCATAAGAAGAGACGCTGAGGAGTTGACTCCTGTCCCTTTCTGTGCACACACATCAAGGAAGGGCTGTGAGAGCTCAGAACCAAAAAGGAGCCTCTTGGTAGATCAAGAGGATTGTTCTCAACAGCAACCAGCTTAGTCAGCACCTTGATCTTGACTTTGCTTCCAGCTTCCAGAACTGTGAGAAGAGAATGTCTGTTGTTCAGGCCACCCAGTCTGTGGCACTTGATTATGGAAGTCCCAGCCATCGAGATAGAGGCTGTTTTCAGCTCAGCGTGTGGTCGAGGGGCTGAACTTGTGACTCATCCACGAATACAGCTGGTGCTAGTGCTTTGTAGGTGCAGGTTAAAGAGAATATTCATGCATTTCAGCAAAAACTCTGATGTTATACTGGGGACCCAGACACAGAAGCACGGAATGAACTCAGGAAAAGAAGAAGTGTCCACTCCCTCCTCTGCGGCCCCTGAGCAGGGATGGGGGCATTCCCAGGTTCCCCCTGCCTCACCCACAAGTGCAGAACCTGCCCTTGACTCTTCAGCCTCCAACCCCGGCTGGCCATAACGCCAAGGCAGGGTTCACTCAAGTATTTATGCATTAGGTCCTCTCTTCTGTATTGTAGAATCCAGAATGCAAACCATCAACTCAACACACAATTCAATAAAAATCCAGTACAGAATTATTGGTGAGGACCACACAGAGATGACATGGGCTCAGAAGTGGTATCTGGGAAGACACTGAGTTTAGACCTCAGGGAAGAGTGGGTCTTTGCCAGCCAGGGAGAGGAATGGTGGGTTTGATAGCTGGCTCACTTCCCTGAGAGTGTGGGTGGAGAGCAAGGGCACTCAGGAGCCTCGGGCTTGCATTGCAGTCTGTGAATTGTCCAGACCCNAGCCTGTGCCCCCCGCACCACCTGGACAGGTGGAGCCCATCGGCCCCTCCCTCCACAATCCATCCTTCATACCTCATGCCCACACCGCCTCCTCCTTTGACTCTTGCACCCTTCCTGCTCATCCTTTCTGATCAAGTCAGGTGTCCCGTCCTTGGGATCCATATTCAGCCCCTGGGGAAGGAATCTGGTTTCTCTTAGCTTCCTGTGCTCGCTTCCCTAGGTCACTCATGGACATATCTGTTTCTCTGGCTGACGCTGGGCTGTGACTAGATGGCATACGGCCCCCCACTCCACCACTAGACCTGAGTCCTACTGGAAATCATCAGCACACTAAGTGTATGTTTGCCATGGCCCGTTAAAGCCTCTTCCCCTTTGAGCCCGTCACCCTGAAATGTTTTGCCCCAGTTCTTTCCTATGGCCCCGAAGGTGTCAATCACAACAGATGAGGACATCTAAGTTGACCTCTTTCTTGCAGATACCCCATAATACACCTTTGGCGTGACATTCTCCAGGACTAGGTTCATTATATAGAGAACAATCATCATTAGCTAGCAAACCCAAAGGGATGAAAGTTCACAAGGAAACCTAAAGGAGCTCCCTTCCCTTTTAGATATTATTTGTGCATTTTACCAGAGCTCTTATCACATCCTTTTAGTCACTGAGAAAAACCTTGAACTAGGTAGAAAAGGTAGAACAGAGGCATTTAAAATCTGTGCTCAAGATCTGTCTCCTGGTTAGCTGGTAGCTCGTCCCCAAGGAGGCCCAGCTTCCCTGTCTGTCACAACAGTGTCAACTTCGAAAAGAAAGAGAAAAAAAACTTTAGAAAATGATGTTTTCCATATGAATGTTGTTACTTCTTCTATTGAAATGCATGCCATTGTTCTCGAGGCTGGAACTCTGGATTCTCAATGACATTTTCCGACTGTGTCCTTAAGAGCCAGTCCATAGAACAATGAGCTTTAATAAACCTAGCAGGACACATCCATATGGCTCTGATGTGCAGGTGTGTCTCTGCACCACACCACTTCTCTTCTCTTCCTGTTTCCTCCTTTCTTGTGAATAACCAAATTATGCTTGACTACAGAAGACTTCTTGCAACAAAGAACTCTTGTGAACTTCAATATCCTGCTTCCCCTTTTACCTTCATCCAAGAATCTGTCCCCTAAAGAGAAAAGAAAAGAAAAGGAGTAAGAAGATATCTGTGTCTTAGATCTGCGGACACTTGGTATTCAAGCCAACCACCGCCTCCCATGTGGTTTCATCCTGGTAACAGGGTGTTCACATGGTCTTGTTAGGGTGGAGTGTTGCCTGAAGAGGTCTCCTATAATATCTGTCTGTGGCTAACTTTAGGACCCACTTTTAAACTGTGCCTCCTTTAGATTTGAGTGGGAGTTGCAGCTAAGGAAGTAAGACTTAATGACTGTCCTTCTACACATGAGCCACTGGAGTCATCCAGAAGTTCCACTCTATTCAAGAGAAATTCCTAGTGAATCATTCTTTACAGGTAGTGTATGATTTAGAAGACAAACATTTCTCATTGCCACTAGCCTTTGAAGTGTAGCAGAGAAAAAATGAACTCAGAGATTAAAACAACAATCAAGGGCACCTGGGTGGCTCAGTCGTTTGAGTGACTGACTTCAGCTCAGGTCATGAAATCACAGTCCGTGGGTTCGGGCCCTGTGTTGGGCTCTGTGCTGACCGCTTACTCAGAGCCTGGAGCCTGCTTCAGATTCTGTGTCTCCTCTCTCTGTCCCTACCCTGTTCCTGTTTATGCTCTTTCTCTCTGTCTCTCAGAAATAAATAAATGTAAAAAAAAAAAAAAATCAAGGAAAACAACAGTCAAATACTCGAGTGGAAATCTTGAAAGGGTCAGAAGCATGGATAACCATACTAGAAGGATCACTCCCTCCCTTTCTTCTTTTTCATCCAGTACTTTACAGCAGCAGCACAGAACACTGTTTCACCAAGGCCGTCTCTGGATGGTTTGGCTTTCTAAAAATATCAGCATTTAAAAAAAAACCCTCTAAGTTAATAAAATAAAATTAAGATCCATTAAAAAAACAATACAATGTTTTACTTTAATTTAGATCACTTCTAAATCACCAAGCAGATCTAGAGAACATTTAGAAGGAAGGAAGGAAGAAAGGAAGGGAGGGAGGGAAGGAGAGAAGGAAGGAAGGGAGAAGGAAGGGAGAAAAAGGGGGGAGGGAGGGAGGAAGGGAGGAGGGAAGAGAGGAAGGGAGGTGCATGATTTTCACCAATTTTCATACGACACAGATATTTGAAGCTGATATTTGACGTCTCATCAAATATTTCTGTCCATGTGTTGAGTGCTTCCTCTGGACAGGCAGTTCCATTAGATCCAACTGTGTCTGGGCTGAGGTTCTGGGTGGGTTAACAAGTCCCTGCCTTTTGCTATGACCTGTCACCACAGACCTCATTCTCAGGGCTGCCTGCCAGCACTGGTCGGCAGAGGCTGCCCTCAGTCAGCAGACTTCTTCTCCGAAAGCGTCTGCAGTTAGGGGGCAGCTGGGAAACGTTTTACAGTGGGGCTTTGGGCAAACTTAATATAATAATGATGCCCAGAAAGTCGTGCTTACCGAGGCTTTA
>NW_027527611.1:1163804-1203027 GCF_008692635.1 Crocuta crocuta
AAAAAAAAAAAAAAAAAAAAAAATTGCAGAATTTTCTTCCAGTTTCAACTGTTGGAAGGCAAGAGAGGGAGAGAGTTGATATGGGTGGGGATCACGGTGTGAGGTTGGAGTCCACACGTCCATCACTTCTGTGATAGTCTGTAAGATAGTGTGACCCCTTCCCAGATCTGGCATGTATGCCAGGTGATTCCCTGACGTCAAATGTGAGCTGATCCACTGCTCTGAGCCTCACACCGTTTCGTAGCCTCTCTGCCTCTGGTGACAGTGGCTTCTCTCAGCCTGGGCTGGATTAATTTCCACAAGAGCGAGGAAACAGTGCATTTGACCAAAGTCACTCTGCACCATCCACATGTGCATGAAACACTTCACTAGTGAGTGTGCTGATGCCCTGCCGTCTTCATAACGCCTTTCTTGAGTATTTTATATCCTCATAAGGTTTCATTTAGGAGAGGCCTTTACAAAAGGCTTTTCTCCCCTCCCCTTCCCTCCAGATAACAGACAGATTAGCGCTGCTCCGTGTGGGTGATCAAAGCTGAATGCTGGGGGGACTCTGAAAATTAAGTAAACTAAGCCAGTCTCTCTGGCAGAAAATTGAACATGCACACAGTTGGAGAATATAATATTAAATTTGGTGGCGGCTTAAGTCACCCAATCGTGAAACTATAATCAATTGTTCCTAACTACAAAAAAACAGTGCCGATGCAAAAGCTGTGCCAGGTAGAGGCAGACACTGAGTAAAAGTTTAGAAATGATAACATTTATTTCAAGACCTTTTCAAACAGCTTCATTTCTATATTCATAGAGTCCCCGCAAGTCTGCAGAAGCCACTGAATGTTTTCAGTAACACTTCTATTATATTTAAGGAGAAATTTATGAGCTCTTTGGAAATCACGAATTTGGGGGTTTAACACATCTTGGGGCGTGTCTCATGAATATTATAGATCTGTTTTAGTGTAGACTTTCTTGTCCAGCATAATTGAACACACATATAACACATAATGAATCATACGTGTTAAAGTGCACTCGTAGTGAGTATACCACTTTGAGCTTACTTTAATTTTAATGATCAGGTATTAGGAGATAATCAAATAAAGAATTTAAGTCATGCCTGTCAAAATGAGAAAGACGCTGGATTACATGCAAGATCTTTTATTCATTAGTTGTCTGGACTTGAGCAAATCACCAGAATTAACCGTACTTAATTTTCCTTATCTATGCAATGGGGATATTTATACCTAGCTTGTAGTATGGTTTTAAGGGTTGCATGTATTAATATATATAAATCACTTGTATGGTACCCATAACATCCATTAAAATTAGAAGGAACTCTTGCATGTTAAAATCATTTGGTGAAGAATTTCAGCTCAGAAATATCCAGCATTACAATTTGCACTCACTGTCCTAGATGCTATAACTCCTTTCTAGAGAAGGGAGAAGATTCTCTGATGAAGAAAATAAAGCTTTTGCACAACATGTACACACAAACATGCACACACATGCATGTATGCTGTTCTAATGCATCAAATGCCAAATAACAGGAGGGAATGATATGTACGAATTATAGATTTCAGTTTTATTACAATCCAAATTTGTAGGATGTTAAAAGTCCTTGTTACTAAACCGTAAGATGCTTATTCAATCAACAAGTATTTATTGAATGTCACCATTAGGCACACTGTTTCCATTGTTGGAGATAAAACATGGACCAGAGATTAGGTCACACTCTCTTGGAATTAACATCATTTTGAGGGATGGATGGAAAAGCACCAGCGAGTGAATACATGTTGGTCACACTTGCTGTGACATGGGTTGGGGGATGTGAGTTATGGCTCACAGCAGGTGGTGAGAAGGGACCTCGCTGGGAAGGTGGCATGGAAGGACAGAAGCATAGGAGGCGACAGAGTGAGCTGCTTAAGCGTGTGGGGCGGGATCCCCAGCACAGGGAGTATGTCTGAGAGGCTGAGCATGGAGCATTTGTGCAGGTCAGTGGGAAAAACTAGTTAAGGAAGATGCAGTGGGGCACTGGCCTGAGGTCAGAGGAATGTGTCTTCCCTCATAATGGTGCTTGTTGACAATTTGGAGGCTTTTATTCTACCTACTATTTGGGTGGCTCTTAGTAGGTGTGGTCTGGCTTGGGATATAAGAAGATGGTCTGGCCGCTGTGTTGATTATAGCCATCAGGACACAAGGGACACGTAGGGAGATCTGATGCCAGGCTGGTGCATTAATTTAGGTGAGAGATGATGGTGGCTCAGACCGTAGGAGAGAGCAAGTGGGGGGAAAAGGTCAGAATCAGAGTGTCTGTTGAATGTGACTAACAGAAACTGCTGATGTATTAGATTTAGGTTTTGAGAGAAAGAAAGGAAAAATTGATTCTGTGGTTCTGGAGTTTGGCCTGTACAACCTGAAAGAATTAGTTACTCTTTTCTTTTCTTTTTTAAGTAAACCCTACACCCAACATGGGATTTGAACTTAGGACCCTGAGATCAAGAGTCACACTCTCTGCCGACTAAGCCAACCAGGTGCCCCAAGAAGGGGTTACACTCTAGAAAGTCTGGAAAGGTTGCATGAGGGGAAGCGTATTTGAGGGGAGACGAAGGGTCAGGGCCAGGGCACGCCTGCTGGTAACCAGTGGAGTGGCCGGACCAGCCCATGTGGCTCCTGCTGTGATTGCAAAGACGGCGTCAGCAATAACCATCAGGGACTTACACGACACTGGGAACTTCACTGGGACACCTGGGACCACATGGAAAGTCAGGGATAGAGACAAGAGGTGCACATTTACCTGAGGTTCTGCCTTTTTGGGGATTGAGGTTGGAGGGCTAGGTTTTGGGAATTTAAAACATAAGAATGGGGATTCAAAGTGCAGGGAGAGAAAGATCAAGATGCCAAATGGTCAGTGGCAGAAACCAACCAAGGAGTCTAAAACAAAGCCTCTCTCTCAGAGCGGTGTATTGCTGGCTCCTTATTGAGAGGAATGGCCCCCAAGGCCTTTATTCCAGAAGGCCCTCTTCCAAGGAGCTCCCTCAGCACTCAACGCTCACCATTGGGTACTTGCATGACCCAAAAGACAAACCAACTCTCAAGGCATACACAACATTTTCCAGGACAAAGCGAGCAGAACGTTGAATTAAATTTAAATATGAAGGTCAAGATTACTTAGGAAGTGAGTATAAAGAGAAAGACAACCAAGGATGCCCTGAGAGACCAGGACGAGGAAAAGAAAAGCAGCAAGATACTTACAAGGAGCGGCATCCACTTGTAGAAAAGCCAAAAGAACAGGTTGACTGGAAGACGAGCCAAGGAGATAGTGAAGCAGGAAGTGATCACCAGTGTGAGATGCTGCCTACAGACCCTGTAGATGAGGAGAGACCACTTTTAGGTTTAGTAGCAGGCAGGTGGCTGGAGACTTTGATCAAGAGCAATCTCAGCAATGTAGAGATGAAAACATTTACATTTGCTATGAATTGATAGATAGATAGAGAGATAGAGAGATAGAGAGATAGATGAATGGGTGGGTGGATGGGTAGATGGCTGACTGGATGGCTGGCTAGTGCTTTTTCCTCCATACACAATATCCTAGAAACAGAAGCATAATCAATATAGGATAAAACTTCCACTAATTTAAATATTAATAGAATATAAATTTGAAAATAAATATTTAACTGAATAAAATGTAGTTGAGTATAAAAATGGCAAGGATTCTCAACTTCCTCCAATAGCTTTGGTCAGATCATGATTTCTTGCTCTTCCCGGTGTATGCTGGCCCACCCCCCTTCTGTTCTGACTCTCTGTGGTCTTTTACTGGGCCCTCGTGTCTGGGAGGCCATCATGTGGGTTCAGTAAGATCCCGTAGCATCATTCCTGCCAATGCCAGCACTTTGGACCTACATGCTCTGCACTGCCCAGTGTAGCCTGGGGTGGGGGTGGGGGACGGGAGGCTCTCCAGCTAGGCCTCCATCCACCAAAACAAGATTGCTTCCTTTCTGGAGGCAGGGGAAGTCCCTTTACAGGACTTTGGTATCTGAGATGAGCGAGACTCAAAATCATGGTCCCTTGAAGTCCTGAGGTACCTGGAGACTACATTACAACAGCCTTGATGTCTTTGTTGCTTTGACTTAGGTGGTTCTGTCTACGACCGCCATTTCATTCGAGAATACCAGTTACACGGCCGAAAAAATCTGTTTAAATGTATTCATCACTTGATTCTCTTACACTGCAGTACTGTTGTGTCAGCTCTCCTTCCCTCTTTTCTCTTCACTCATGCCCCCAGAACCCTACATTGCCAACCTCTGGTAGCTTTTACATCGCGGCCCTCCCGTCCCGTATTTAGTTCCTTCATGGTGGGTTTACTTAAGTCCTCCTGGCTCCAGGGACCAGAGCCCCTTTGTGGCTTCTCCTGTCCTACATTCAAACCGTTAGGGATGGATTCAGCAGAGGTGGTTCTCAGTGGAGGTATGGGGAGTGAGGTGAATGTGGGAAGAGCTGCATTGGCCAGAGAGCTTTCCAGCAGCTCAAAGCCCCGCTGGGAAGTCACTAGTCACCTCCAACTCCTTGCACAGCTTCTTCATGAATGTGGTTAAGGATTTGTATCCTTAACCAAGTCATTTTGACTTGGACTTGGACCTCCCTCAACAGCCATGAGCATGGACAGAGATGCCCCGAGGGGTAAATCTGTGGAATTTTCTGTGATTGGATCCTCCCTGTGTACCAAACACTCTTCTCAGGATGATTTTCCAATCAGGAAAGACCTCCATATCCTATAATTAATGATTTCACCCGAAGGGTCACACAGTTCTAGGGTGAACTGAGGCTCATCTGGTCTGCAAGAACTATGATATTCTCTGTACCTTATACGTTTTATTATTGAGTTTTAAACATTTTAATTCCAGTATAACTAACATATAGTGTTGTATTTTATTTTATTTTATTTTATTTTATTTATTTATTTATTTATTTCTAGGAGAGAGAGAGAGAGAGAGAGAGAGAGCGTGAGCAGGGGAGGGTCAGAGAGAGAGGGAGACACAGACTCAGAAACAGGCTCCAGGCTCCGAGCTGGCCGTCAGCACAGAGCCCGACGCGGGGCTCGAACCCACGAACCGCGAGATCATGACCTAAGCGAAAGTCGGACGCTTAACCGACTAAGCCACCCAGGCGCCCCTAACATATAGTGTTTTATTAGTTCAGGTGTAGAATACAGTCACTCAGTACTTCTGTACATCACCCAGTGCTCATCACCTCTTTTACCTTTTCCCCCACCACCTCCCCTCTGGTTACCAGCAGGTTGTTCTCAGTAGTCAAGAATTTGGTTTTTGGCTTGTCTTTCTCTCCCTTTTCCTTCCTTTGATCATGTACTTTGAATTTTAAAATCCACATATGAGTGAAATCATACTATATTTGTCTTTCTCTGATTTATTTAGCTTTAGCGTTATACTCGTGATGGGTGAGTAATATTCCAGTGTGTGTGTGTGTGTGTGTGTGTGTGTGTGTGTGCAGTTACACCTTACCTTCTTTATCTATCCATCAGTGGATACGTGTGCTGCCTCCATAATTTGGCTTTTGTAGCTGATGCTGAAGTAAATTTCGCTGTACATGTATCTTTTTAAATTAGTGTTTTTCTATTCTTTGGGTAAATAGCCGGTGGTGTGATTACTGGATCGTTGGGTAGTTCTAGTCTGTAATGATGCGTGAGATGAGCATTTTCTCTGCATCTGTTGTCCATCTACATGTCTTCTTTGAAGAAATGTCTGTTCATTTCTTATGTCCATTTTATAATCGGGTTGTTTTCTGTGTGTTGATTTATTTCTATAAAACTTTATATATATATATGTCATATATATATGATTCTAATCCTTTATCAGATATGTCTATATCTTATAATTTGAAGAATTGTGTTTCTCCAAGCCAAAGTAAACCATTTAAGCCTCATTAAAAACAAAACCTATAAATCCAAATAGTTATTATCTTACCTGCAAAGTAGAGGCAGGTAAACACTACAGGGAAATGAATTCTGCATTTCAACATCACAACTTTACTGTTAGCACTAAAAGCACAAACATTTTCTAATTAAATATCTTATTCTCCATTAAAACCTCATGCTATGTCAGTCACACATTAGACACTCAAAAGACTTTAAAGGAACACAGTTTCTGATTTTCATAATTATAGTGCTATTCTCTTGTTTAATGAAGCAATTGATGTTATGGGATGTGAATGCAAAAAAATACAACCCTTATTCTAAGTTTTTTTTTTTTTCCCATTTTATAGGCTCTGTGGTGAACCAATACATGTTGATTCACTGAAGTTTCTGTTACTGCAAAGCTTTGTGAAATTTCTATGTTACCAGTATTTATGTTCTCCTCTGTGTTCATCTGCTGAATTGATTCTTTATATTTTTACTTCATTTTGGCATCTTTTAGGAAGAATACAAATTGTATATGTAAAATGGCATATCTATCTATCTATCATCTATCTATCTATCTATCTATCTATCTATCTATCTATCTATCTATCATCTATCTGCTTATTTTTGAGAGAGAGAGAAAGAGAGAAGAGGAGGGGCAGAGAGAGAGAGGGAGACACAGAACCTGAAGCAGCTCCAGGCTCCGAGCTATCAGCACAGAGCCCAGGGAAAGGCTTGAACTCATGAACCTTGAGATCTTGACCCGAGCAAAAATTAGAGGCTTAACTGATTGAGCCACCCAGGCACCCCGAGAGAGAGATATATGTCATGCAGAATATTTCGTGGACTTGGATTCTCTTTTGAATGCTGATGACTGTTTTATTCAAATACTTACAAACACCTAGCCATGTTAACTCACCCTCATTCCTTTTTTATTGTGTCACTGTTTTGTTTTGCTGAGACCCTTGCTGGGTGAGGAGGTGTAATGTGTATGTGTGTGCCCTTTAGCTGTCAACCTCTGGATTACTTGAGTAGGTTGAAAATAACTATCCATGGGTGGATATATTTTAACAGGTATCTGAGGCTTCCACCCATTAAGTAATTCAGTATGAAATGTAGCTTTAAATAAACTCTACTAAAAAAGTTATGCCTACATTGGGCAGGCAGTTATGCACAAGTATGTGCACAGGGATTTTGATTTGGGCTGGTTTTATTGGATCACTTCACGTCCGAGAATGCATGCAATAGAAACTTAATTTCTCCCTGAATGGGTCAGACTCACATCTGTTTCATTAAACCTTTTTCTGAGAAACTGCCATCCTGTGGCGGTTTGTCATGACAACATTATTTCCCTGTGACACATATTCTCAGGGTCTTAGTACCTTCCCCTTTGACAATACCACAGAACAGAAAGGGGACAATGTATAGTAACTTATTATTTTTTCCTAAATGAAAATGTGACTTATTTGTGTTCTTGGCAGTCATGAACTCTAGGCTGAAGGAGAGGCAAAAGTAAGTAAACCGTGATGACTTGAACTGTCTAAATTTTATGTAGATTGTAAGCATTTTGCATTTTACCATTACTTTTAGATATATAGCAGTCCCAATAAAAACAGCCTTATCTAGAAGTGTGGGAAACAGAAAGTTTTGAGTCATCTGATATGTACAGGTATCCCTTGCTTTCCGAAAGTTTATGTTATACCACATTGCTTTTACTTACACCTACATTAGTACATGTTTTTGCTAACCATGTGTTTGCTAACCGTGAAATCCCAAGAGGATTTTCACGTTTACAAAGAAGGGGGGAAACCAGCCTTTAGCATTGGTTTTGCATTGAGTTGACACTTTATGGGGACATTGGTCTTGAGCAGGCAGAGCCAGCCCCTTCCCTACAATAGCCCTCAGCCCCTTGGCATCCAGCAGCCAGACCTTCCAGCTTCTGTGAGCATCCGGGCTTTATAGCGATGTGTTGTGTACCCCTGTTAGTGAAACGCAACCTAAGGTCTCAGAAAAGCCTCTTTTAAGAGGCGATGTGGGGAATCTGGGTATGCTCAACATTTTTTCCCATATAAACGAATGGCAATTGCTTCTGTGCTTTATGCCACTTCAACTCACAAAAAGTTTCATCGAAATGCTCCACTTGTGGGTGGTCAGGGAAGCCTGTATTAAGTTACATCTGTTAGGTTGAATTTTAAAACATAATCAGTGTATATCTGTTGATGATTCAGAAAAATGTTTAAAACATGATTAAATAATGAGTTGTTCCTATTTCGAATAAAATTATGGTTGCCTTTGATTTCTTCGCTAACATTACCTCACTCATTTTTCAGCGGCACACCCTCAGATATATGGATCATTCAGCAGGAGAATGGAGTTTCCCTGGCATGAACAAGTAAATGACTTTAGGGGCAGAGTCTTAAAATCAGCACATATGTGCTCCCACAATTAGGGATACCATTTGCAGGCATTTTAACCTTGGAAGGGATTGACAGTCTTATGGGATAGTTTTTATAGGCAGAACGCACAAATAGCTCATGAAAGAAGAAGCGATATTAGTATTTCATCCCGATGCATAGGAAATTAAGCGGTGGGAGGTATATCTAATTATATCATCCCTCTATGGGTGAGAAGTCAGTCTGAAGTAATAACCTTTCAAAGAGGTGGTGCCACTTCAGTGTCTAGAGGACCTTCTTTTCCCTTGAGCATTGGGCTCGGTGGCTTCGTGCAGCCAGCAGTCATGGGCACACAGAGCTATAAGGTCCTGCTAGGTCCATAGGACTGGGGAACAACCTGTGAGGGATTTACTGGGTTTATTGAAATACAAATTTCTGAAGCCGAATTGGCAGCAAAACGTGTGCTGCAATCCAGTGATGTACATGCACTTAATGTCACTGAAATGCACATTTGTCAACGGGTAAGAGTGGCGATTCTTGTTTGAGTTTCACCTTAATAATAATATAAGACATGTACAGGACAGTCTACATGTTCTCATTATGTATTCACTTGTGAAATAATTGGGTTATAATTGGGTTCAAAGAATTTTACAGAACGGATCTCAGACGTGGCTGGACAGGTGTGTGGTCACATACTAGGGCACTAGGTGCTAGTAAGTGTGTTAAGGGAAATAGCAAGTGATACCCATTTGCGAAATAGTGATAACTGTCTTCCATGTTCGAGGCTTTAGGGACCTTTAAGTGTACACTATGAAGCTCAACAAGGAGAGAAAGTACACAGTTTTCACTGGGTCTGTTGGCCAGGGAAAACTTTCATTTGCATCAGACGTAGTAACCTTTGCCAGAAGGGTTCTGTGGACCAAATCCAAATTTCTCATTTTCCCGATAAAGAAAAATGAGAGCAATAGAAGTTAAGTGACTTGTCAAAGAGCACACACAGAATGGGGTTGCAATCCGTGCACCCTGGCTTCCTATCAAAGGTCCTTCCGCATAATCAGTCAATAATATGTCATAGTATTCGTGAATGTTCAAATGGCACAGGTCCTGCCTAGTGGGTTCAATTTCCTTGAGGGTTATTAATCAGCAGTTGTGTTGTAGAATGTGTCCTCTGCAGTCATTTTCCCCAATCATCTTTTGCAGCAATTTTGTGATCTAGGTTATTGGTCTGCTTTGTGGTCTTCTTTCCTTGGCACTGACCCCTTTCCCCATTCACCTTTACAGCCCCTGAAATCCCTTTATTGACAGACCATGGATAGGAGTTTAAGTTGTTCTAAAGCAGTAGAATTACTTCTGGGTTTCCACCGACCTGTGGGTGGTTTCTGAGTTGAAGATCATGAACGTCCAGAATGCTAGTCAATAGAAAGATACATGTCTCAGAACAAAAATTTCATTTATGTGATTCCCCCCCACCAGGTGGAAAAGTGACTTTTATTTTTATTTATTTATTTTTAGAAGCTATTTTCTTTATTTTAATTTTTTTTGTAGTTTATCGTGAAGTCGGTTTCTGTATAACATCCAGTGCTCATCCCAACAAGTGCCCTCCTCCATGCCCATCACCCCCCTTACTCTCCCCCCCCCCCCATCAGCCCTCAGTTTGTTCTCAGCATTCAAGTGTCTCTTATGGTTTGCCTGCCTCCCTCTCCCCAACTATTTTCTCCCCTTCTCCTCCCCAATAGTCCTCTGTTAAGTTTCTCCTTTTCCACTTATAAGTGAAAACATATGGTATCTGTCCTTTACCTGACTTACTTCACTCAGCATAACACCCTTGAGTTCCATCCACATTGCTACACACGGCCAGATTTCATTCTTTCTCATTGCCATGTAGGATNGCATCTGCTCCTATGCATCAGCACTCCTATATCCCTTGGGAAAATTCCCAGCCGTGCTATTGCTGGGTCATAGGGGAGTTCTATTGTTAAATTTTTGAGGACCCTCCACACTTTTCCAGAGGGGCTGCACCCGTTTACATTCCCACCAACAGGGTAGGAGGGTGCTTGTTTCTCCACATCCTTGCCAGCATCTAGAGTCTCCTGATTTGTTCACTTTAGCCACTCTGAATGGTGTGAGGTGGTATCTCAGCGTGGTTTTGATTTATATTTCCGTGATGATGAATGACATTGAGCATCATTTCATGTGTCTGTTGGCCATTTAGATGTCCTTTTTGGAGAAGTGTCTGTTCATGGCTTCTGCCCATTTCTTCACTGGATTATTATTTTTTTTTTTTTGGNTGCCTCCTGTTTTGGTTTTCTTCTTCAATATTACTTTGGCTATTCGGGATCTTTTGTGGTTCCATACAAATTTTAGGATAGTTTGTTCTATCTTTGAGAAGAATGCTGGTGCAATTTTGATTGGGATTGCATTGAATGTGTAGATTGCTTTGGGTAGTAATGACATTTTAACAATAGTTATTCTTCGGATCCATGAGCATGGAATGTTTTTCCATTTCTTTGTGTTTTCTTCAATTTCCTTCATAAGTTTTCTATAGTTTTCATCATAGAGATCTCTTATATCTTTGGTTAGGCTTATTTCTAGGTATTTTATGGTTTTTGGTGCAGTTGGGAGTCGGATCAATTTCTTGATTTATCTTTCTGTTGCTTCATTATTATATAAAAATGCAACTAGTGTCTGTATGTTGATTTTATACCCTGCGACTTTGCTGAATTCATGGATCAGTTCTAAATAGGCTTCTGGTGGAGTCTGTTGGGTTTTCCATGTAGAGCATCATGTCATCTGCGAAAAGTGAAAGTTTGACTTCTTCTTTGCCAATTCTGATGCCTTTTATTTCCCTTTGTTGTCTGATGGCTGATGCTAGGACTTCTCCAGCACTGTGTTCAACAACAGTGGTGAGAGTGGGCATCCCTGTCGTGTTCCTGATCTCAGGGGGAAAGCTCTCAGTTTTTTCCCATTGAGGATGATATTAGCTGAATCAATCAATGTAATACATCACATTAACAAAATAAAAGATAAAAATCATATGATCCCTTTGATAGATGCAGAAAAAGCATTTGACGAAATACAACATCCTTCCTTAATAATGACTTTTATTGATTCACAGAAGCTCCCCTGGGTTGGGTAGTGACCTCCTCACTTAGTGCCTTCACAGACCTCAAAGGACTTCAAATGCCCACGCAGCAGTGCGGCAGGAGGGGACCAGCTGTGCGACCGGCTGTGTCATGTTCAATGTCCAATATACTGAGCCTGCTGACACTTCTTTTTTGTTTCTTTATTTGCCTTCATTTAACTTCAACTTATGAAACCCCAAAGTTTTTTGAAAGGAGAAAGGAAGGAAGGAAGGAAGGAAAAAAGAGAAGAGAAGAAAAGAAAAGAAAGGAGAAAGAAATAAAAAGAGAAAAGAAAGACCCTATTAGCACTTGAATCACAAACTGTTTGAGCGAGTCTGACTTGTCTACACTCTGATTATGTAAGTCTATTAAGAGGAAGGAAAACAAGCAGACTCATGGTATTTTCAGGGACTGTCGGCCTGGCAAAATCATTATACCATTTCAGCTAGCCGTACCTCACACAGTGCACGGAATTATACCCTTCCTCAGCACAGAAAAGAGTGCCTTCATCAGCTCACCTACAGAACCTCACACAACGACTGACTAGTCAGTCCCATGGCTGAATTTGGCATCTGCTGTCACAATTAAGAATTAAAAATGAAAGGTCTTTTTGATTTACTTCAGCAGTAATCACTAGGCACTGGGTAAACACATTTTGAGTAACAGTCCTTAACTTCTTTCTGCATTTCTGTGACTTTTAAAAAATATTTTCCTAGGTGTTAGTAATAGCAACATTGGTTATTTTACTGAGAATTTATTCCAGACCAGGCACTAAAGTCATCACGCAGAAGAAGACCGTGGCTTCGTCAATAGTGGGAGTGATCCTGAGCCATGGTCTCAGTTTGTGAGCCCTGGCCACAGGTCCGGGGGTGGGGGAAGTGCTCATGAACAACAGAAACGTACCTTCAGGGTTCTGGGGCCTGGAAGACACTGTCAGGCTCCCTGTCTGGTGAGGGGCTCCCTGTGGTTCAGAGACAGCGTTTTCCCCACTGTGTCCTCACATGGTGGAGAGAGTGAGTTCTCTGGGGAGTCCTCTGTGAGGGCCCCGCTCCCATTTACAAGGGCTCCCTCCCCCCCATGACCTAACCACACCTCCAGAGACCATGACTACAGCGGGTAGGATTTCAACATATGAATTTTGAGGGGGACACATGCAAACATAGCATCTGTGTCCCCCACAGTCTACACATTATTTAGAAATTAAAAGTAGTACAGGTGAAACTCATAACCTGGTAAAAGACCAGGCCCCCTGTAGGGGCCCCATGGCTACTTTCTGCAGGATGGCAGGTTCTGATCGAATTGGCTTCTGGTTTGTGGGAACAGACGAGGAGTTTGTTTCTGACCATGGATGATGTCTGTGTGTCTTCTCTTCTACTTGCTTCTGTGTGTGTTGATTGGTTTGGTCTTTCTCAGACTGATGGTTTTTGTGATTGATTGATGATGCTTGGATGCCAGTTCATATTTAAGAGAGAGGGGGACTAAAATGGCATTAGTGTGTTTATTTGGTGTGGGGACAGCTTGTTGAGTGGACAGCTTGGCCGTAGGAAGTTGTACCAGGCAGTTTCATTAGGGGCTCCCCGAATACCCGCGTCTGTAGGCAAGTGTCTGTGGCTTGCTGACCGTCCTCAGCCAACAGCCCTCTGATGTCCTTCCTGGGTGGAAGACTTCCACTGAGAATTCCCATAGCCAAGTAAAGAAAGGAGGGGGATCTCACTTTTCAGGATATAGATTTTCCCTCTCTTTTTATTAAAAGTTTATTTATTTTTATTTTTATTTATTTATTTGTTTGTTTAGAGAGGCGGAGGGGCATGGAGAGAGAGAATCCCAAGCAGGCTCTACACTGTCAGCATGGAGTCCAATGCAGGCCTCAAACTCAGAACCATGAATTCATGACCTGAGCTAAAGTGGACAGTTAATCAACTGCGTCACCCAGGTGACCCTAGATTTTCTCTTAATCCCTACTCCCCACACTAGCTCTGTCCAGTGTCCCTAGGTTAGTTCAGCATCTCTGGAGAGGACGCCTGCAGCCTTCTCATGACGTCCGGGTGTGACGTGGTGTCTCCAGGCAGGGGCGGGACGATATCTGGGGATGCCCATTGATCTTAGCCAGCATCCTCACACATTCTTCCGTGGGAGGCCCTCTTTTCCCACATTTTCAGAGACACCCGAGGGGTCCTCCTCCTGCTCCCTTCTGGGACTCTACCCTGCAAATTGGCTGGCTTCTGGAATTCCCAAGTTCCCCATTTAGTTTTCAGCTTTATCAACTCTGCTAAGTCAGTTCCACTTGTTTGTTAACCGGCTTCTAAGATTTTCTTGCTGTCGGTGTGTCTCCTTCTCCCTTGGTCCTTGTGGAGATGAGCTTTGTTGTGCTTTTGAACTGTTTAGTGAGTAAGAAGAGGCAAGTACAGGAGTATATTTAATATGCCATGTTTGACAGAAAATTCTCAGGTTTTGATAAATTCCAGTCGACATGTTGTATTTGAAATGTTTGTGGGACATAATATGCCAAAGACTGATTAGAATTTGAACTCAGGGACTAAGCTGTAGTGACATTCCTCTGGTTTTGAAGTTTCTCTACATTCTAAGTTATGTTCCTCATTTCTTTAGTTTAATTTTGTGACCTTCCCCAGATTCAAGTTTTGGCAAAGCAGATCCTCCATGGACTAAGGGAGAACCGACAAAATGGTCATGACGTTGGACTCGTGAAATCACATGCCGCTCTAAAGAATGCTGTGTATTTGCAGTGTCCCCAGGATTCAGGGCTGGCTCCTCTTCCATGCCACGTGAAGCTACATTAGCCCTCTCATTCTCATCATCTCCTTGTCTCTTTGTGGCTCTACTCTTGGGTGTTGAATGGACTTCTGCTGGGTGGCCCTGGACCCCTTTATTCTTCAACCGTTCCTCTGTCAGACTCTGTCATCCTAGCAAATGACTTATACAAGCTGGATACCTGAGAACCCTTCATGAATTCTCTCCTTTCTTCTCTCCAAATTAATTTCCAAGTCCTGTTGATTCCATCTCCAAAATATATTGCCAATTATTCCTTTCCATATCTCTTCTCATGTTGCTAGGAAAAGCCGCCAGTGTTCCTCACAGAAACTAGAATTGCTTACTAACTTGTCTCTGTTCCCATTTTTGTACTAGTTGGAGACATTTAAAAATATGCATTCGTGGGGTGCCTGGGTGGCTCAGTCAGTTAAACCTCCAACTCATGATTTCCGTTCAGGTCATGATCTCACGGTTCATGGGTTCAGATCCTGCATAGGACTCTGTGCTGATAGTGCGGAGCCTACTTAGAATTCTTTCTCTCTCTCCCCCTCCTACACACACACACACACACACACACTCTCTCTCTCTCTCTCTCTCTCTCTCTCTTTCTCTCTCTCCCTCTCTCTCTCTTTCTCAAAATAAATAAACTTTTAATAAATAAATAATCCTCTTGGTGATGTTGTTCATCATATGGCCATTCTATCATTTATACGTAACATTTATTTTATGGCTTTTTAATGACCTTCCCCTCATTAGAATAAAGGTAACTGATTCATGGCTGTCAATAAATACTTGGTAATATTGGTAGCTTGATTGGTAATTGGTAGGTAATGAGTACCTTGCCATTGAAAATAATAGATTCACCTGAGGAAAAGTCACCCAAAACAATCAAGAGAAATTGTCAAGGTCGCAGTAAGGAGTAACTGTTAAACTCTTGTAGTGATATTCTCCATGTGACCTTCTTTACGAATGAATAAGGAATTGCTTAAAACTGTGCACTGTTTTGTGGCTTGTGGCCAACCATTGAAACTAAAACCAATATTTTTAAATTTACATTTCTAATTGGCACAAATATTTAAGTAACATTTTCAGTGCTTGTGATAAATTCTGGTAGAAATGTCCCAGAAGCTGGTGGGAACATACACCCGGACCAGGAGAGATGGTTGGGTGTGAAAACAAGATGTCAGGAGACTATTACTGTAGAGGTTCTTCTTCGATTTGTTAATGTTACAACTATGCATTGAGAACTTAGGCTGTTTGGGGGGAGTGCGCATTCTAGCTGATGTCTAGAAGTGAAGAAAATTACCAAGAAATGTGCATCACTCACGAATGTTGAAGAAGACCCAGGTTGGAGCTGAGGGACAGAAGTACATTTTTCAAAAGTGTACTGAAGCCTCAGAGGCTAGAAGTGTGTGAAAGGGGAGTTTCATAGCAGAGGGGCAGATTTGGTATGTTGCAGGAGGGTCACAGAGCAAGGGTGTCCTTGCATATGATCATTTACCCTGGGTTGTATAGAAGTGGGTAAAGTTATGGATTGGAGACTGCACCTATGAATTATGGCCGGTTAATAGGAAACTATACAACACAGTATTATTTGAGACTAATCTGTTTGATAGCGGTGCATATGAATTACCAGAGTGGGTAATTGTGTCATGGCGGAAACACTGCCAGTTAAAGGATTATCAAGGCTCAGACTGGAGGTGGAAAGAGTGTATATTTGAGTTTTGCTGTGGTAATACCAGGGAAGTGGAGCCTCCAGAAAATTCTTGGGGGTAGCAGTTATCACAGTACAAGGTTGACACTGAGGAGAAAAGGACCGAGTATCTATACTATTGTTACCACCTGAACAAAATCATAGATGGATTGATCTGACCAGTGGTGGAAATTGTTACCATCATTGTCATGGATGCTCTTATATGAAAGGATACAAATCTGACAACTGAGGCTAACTCTTAAGTGTTCTATCGCATATGACTTAGTTTATTAGTTAGAATTAGGTGCTATTTCTATTAGTTAATATTTCCAATTAACTACTATTAATTTGAATGTTGAGTCTAATCAATTATGATTACAAAGATCATAGGCAACTTTCCTGGACCATAAAGAAAAAAAAAAAACACATTAACATGTCAGTTTAGGGAAATAAAACAAAAACTATTCAGAAATGATGTTATAAAAAGAAGACTTTCATGCAAAATAGAAAACATGACAGCATACAGAGATAGGTATGATGTAAAGGCCATTTTAGAGTTGAGACAGAGAAAACTCAAAGGAAATTGTTAGAAATAAGCAAACCTAACCTAGATTTAGATAATCAGACTTAATAGGCTAAGAATTCACAGTGTAAGAAAACTAAAACTAAAGTTGGTTATGTTTCGATGATCCTATATAATTCAGAGAAATGGCTGTAGCATTAAAATAACCATTATAAAATGAAAATGTAGTAGGAAATGACCACAATGACTAACAAATATGTCAGTGACAGAAAGCTGTAAATGAAGCACATTTTTTGGTCATTCTTTTCTCCGCCGATTCCCTTCAACCGCCACTGGCACTCACCATCCCTCCCCTTGCTCCTTCCTCCTTTTCTTGATCTTTCCACGGTGTCCCTGAGTCCTTCTCCTCTGATTCTTCCTTCCTGGGACCCCTCCCCACATTGTCTTGTTCTGCCTTGAACCTTCCATGTGACAGTGATGCCATCCCGTAAGCTTCAGGCTGCTGCCCCTCTCCCCTCCCCCCCAATCTTGCTCGTTGTTTCCTGCTGTCCCATGAGACTGCGTCGTGGCACTCATGAGCCTGCATTTTCTGAAATTTTATGTTCAGACCAGAAAATTAGCTCCTACAGGGCTTTTTTTTCTGATGAGGTAAACTGAGTCAACAATTTCATCAATTTCATCACTGTTACTTGCACGGTGCCTTCTGAGGAGACAACGTCTTATCCTCACCGGATCATTTCCCTCCTGGGTGGAGCTCACCTACTTGCTCAGGGAAGCCTTAGTGACCCTTGGTGGTCCTCCTAGACATCACTCCGGTCCTACTCATGAGGCCAAAGCAAAGATGTTTCCATTACCTGTGTTTAACTGGTTGGATAGAGCGATAGAATAAAGTCTTTCGTACCTTCATTATAAAACCTGTCACACTCTATTACAGTCACGCATTTATGTAACTTCTTTCCTTTGTCAGACACCATGTTCCTTAAGATGAGATGAAATATTACTGATTTCCAGAGTCCAGGGTAGTACCTGGCATGGAACAGTGCTCAGTTCTTCAATGGGTACACAGTGCTTACTAAAGTCCTTCAAAAATTCTAAACCTCATATTCAAATAGATGATTTTTTTAAAATAAAGAAGGCTAGTTGTTCCCTATGCATTTTCATTTACAAACATGAGCTTAGAAAGTGTCCAGTATTTATTCCTTGTTTCCTACAGAAAATTTTGTAGACTGGTATTGCAGGGTACTAGAACATTAGGATCTGTATTCCATGTTGTATAACATGTACATGATGTGGCCTGATTTTATGTAAAGTTGCTGAATGTAGTCCTTCTAGAGAAATAAGTTCCAATTAAAGCAGTCTTCACTGTGGAGAGTTTTCCTCTATTAGTGGCCTTGAAAAAGGGTTCCTGGAAGCCTTGGGCCTTTGAGAGGGTCGTCAGCAGTCATGGCTGGGTGGGGGAGGAATGGATATGAGGAGATTGTCAAACCAACATGATTCCAGAACCTCATGCTTGTTTTTCCTGTCTGACTCTATTGTAACTCTACACACAGTTTCATCTTAAGGCTTTTCTTTTTTGTAAAGAGAATAATAATTTTTAAAGTTTTAAAGGCTTTTCAATCAGTGACCACCCTCAGACAACTGGGGCTTGGCCGTAAGAAGTAAAAATTAAGTGGCTTTTTTCTCATTCCATTAATTGTGGTCGAAAATGGCGCTCCTAGAGCACCGTCCACTCATCCATCGATATGTAGTCACTGCAAGCTGTGCGGGAGACTTCCATCACTTGTGGGGGATCCAAGACATGGTTCTTTGGCTATGAAAGACTCTTGGTCCCATGGGGGTTATCAATAAGCAAACAAATCCATGCTATTCTAAAGGTGTGTGTGTGGTCTTGAAAGTAGTGAGATCAGATAAGGTGTCAATGGATGTGCAGCGTTTAAGGTGCTTCTTGACAGATGGAGGGACCTGACAGAGTGGGGAAGTGAGGGCAGGATACCAGCATCCCAGGCAGAAGAAGGGGCTCATACACAAACAGAGAAGTAGGAAGCTGATAGACACAGATAAAGAGCCATAAAGACTTGACTCATTGTGTGTCCCCCCAAACTATGGGAGCATGCAAGAAAGGATAGGTGGTAGCGGGCTGGGAAGAACCTTGCATGGCAAAGAAAAGCCGGTTGAAATTCCTTCCTTTCTGTAGGATACCATGGTATACAGCTGTGTATTCCAGGGGCTTTATATGGGCCAAATGGACAGCATTGTCTAAGCTCAAGTCTGGGATCAAAACCCAAGCCAAGAAGCTTGCGTGAAGCAGCCTTGCATGAGCCTATGTCCCCTTTCCTTCTTTCAAATTATTTTCTCTGGCTTTTCTCACTTTAATTCTATGGTATTAACTACAGCCGTTCTAGTCTTTCTCCAGACTATATACTTTTTAAAACCTCAGTCCTAAGAAAAAATGAAACTAGGTAAGGAAAAGAAAGAAAAAAGTTTTAAAGGAAAAGTAACCGGAAGTGTCATACTTGAAGGTTCACACTGTGCGTTAGCATATTCAAGACTCAGAGAAGTCTGTATAAGGAATATATTTAACATATATACTTTTCTCAGTCACAGTAGGACTCTAACTTCTGTGAGTACCAACTACTTTTTTGCATATCCTATGTAAAATTTTGGAGAAAAAAACCCGCTGATCTCTCCTTACCGGGACGTTATAGAGGATCTTGAGTTCCTTGAAGGACAAGCTCTCTATGTATCCATGGTTACTCGGGAGCCCTCATATCCTTTCCTCAGTATAGAATATTCAAGAAACATTGACTGCTGGTAGTATGGAATCAGACATGTGCTTTTGCCTGCATAAATTGTCCATGTATTAACTACAGAGTTTCAAGAAAAGCACCAGCTGTGGACATTTGAAAGCCAGATGTAAATTTTTGGTGATAGAGCAGAGTGGGGGAGGGTGTTCTTGAAAGTTCGGGTTTGGGCTTTGAACGGAGGAAAGCAAATTCCTGAGAACGGGCGCCACCTAGGGGTCGCGGCGGGTGGAGCCCCTGAGCTCTGACACAGGGTCCCTGTTGACACCTGTTTGGGATGCTCTGCGTATCCTGAGGTTGGCACCCTGAGAACTGAGGCCTATTCACGTGTGAGAAATAGAAGTACTGTTATTCTGCCGGCTCCGTGGCTTTCTCCGAGCCAGCTCGGAAGACCTCGTTAAAACTGAAACAGAATCGCGCTTGACTTTCTCACTAATCCTGACAGAGTGGGTCCTGTATCCGTGTCTCGTGTGAAGTGTGTTCATTTGTGTTAATGACAAGCAGCCCGAAAAGAAAATAAGTTGTAAAACCTAAAAAAAGACATTTTGAGAAAATGCAATTTAAGCCTGATGGTAATAGTTTTTCTTGAAAATATGCTTATATTTTATGTTTCCATAAAGGTTATGCTACATTTGAAATATATATACGGCATGGATTATTCAAAGCGTGGCAGGTGTGTAAATTCACCATTCCCTGTGATGGTCGCTGAGCACACACACGCACATGTGCACCTACACTCACACACATGTATATACCTGCAATGCATTCACATACACATAAAAGTGTACAAACTGGCACACACATGAACATGCACACATGCTCGTTCAAAATTCTGATGAAGAGTTTTTCTGAGAGAGCAAGACTTTCTTCTAGAATTCTAAAAAAACAAGTCTTATTTCCATTTCAGTCCATGCATTTAATCATTACGTTGACCTCTGTCATACGTAAGGGTATTTAAAACTTACAACAAATTAAAGTGCAGAGATCTAAGAAATAAGAACAAACACCAGAGTGAAGTTTGTGGACTAGATGCTGGACACTGTAGTAGGTCAGATCTGTTTACCATTTTCTTTGTTCTTGTCTGTCCATCATTCCATCACCAAGACTTTGCCCTTCTCTCCATGTGTCTTGAATGGCCGTGTATTAAATACACTGTGGTCCTAGAGTCACCTGTGATTGTCTAAATAATAATTCACCCATCCTTTCAATCATTTGGCAAATACTGAGGAATTGCCCTTGGAATCTTCTGGAAGATGCATTACCTGGTTTTAAGAGTTCTTGCTCTGACAACCTTATACTGATTTGTGAATATATTAAAAATAAATAACAAGAAAAATGAAACTGGAAAAAATATGTTGGTGCAATCCAGGAATAAACAGTTAATTGATTTCCTCAGCTTAGGGTCTGCTGCTGTCCCCTATCCATCCTTCCCTCAGTTTACCCATCTTTCAAGACCTAGGCAAGAGAGCCAGCCAGGTAGTCTATATGCCAAACCTTCCTTTACTTTGTGGCCTGCTTTTGGGGACCAGCCACATTCTTCCCAGGATGTCTGTACTTCTCTCATAGAATGAAAGCCCATGTAACAACTGCCCATTTAACATGAATGTCTACATGAATCCTGGGAGATCAGAGACCAGTCTTATATTATTCACACTTTTGGTAGAACACCTGCTATAGCAATTGGCACACGGTAGATGCTAAATAAATACTCAGTCTATATATTGCATTAAATGAAGATTTAAAAAGTTTATGTAGAGGGTTGTCTAGGTGGCTCAGTTGGTTAAGTTTCTGACTCTTGATTTCAGCTCAGGTTATGATCTCATAGTTTATGAGGTCAGGCCCCACACTGGGCTCTCTGCTGATGGCACAGAATGGTTTTGGGATTCTCTCTTTCTGCCCTACCCCACCCCCAAGATAAATAAGGATTTTAAAAATAAAAATAAATAAAAATGCTATGTAGAAATAATTACCTTTTAACTTTTGAGTAAAGATAGTTGTTGCATATGGGTTGCTAGGCAAATGCCTGAAAATTCCAGAAAGTTTGATAAAGATCTGTGTCATGAATTTTAAGGAAAAATAATGATAGAAACTGTGATGTGTGATACTTAAGTGGCTTTAGTTCATGATTTTTAGTTTCCTTCTGAATCATATACAATTATTTTGTTCTGTGGGTAGAATTTCTATGTTAGATTATTTACATGGCATGCCATATTCTTACAGCAACATATTTTAGGGGTAGGAAATATTTTGCAAAAGTGATCCAAATCAATACGAATTTAATTGAATGTCAACAGAACAAATAGATGTGAAAAGAGGAAAGAAATTTCCAGGAATGCTGAATTAACGTACTAAGGAAATAAAGGTTAAAACAAAAGCGGTCATTGTACCTTTTGATATTGATGAGTCATTTAGTAGTACATTGTTTCTCAAGTAATCTCTTACATACAAAATCTGAATGAGGCACTATCACGCCTAAAATCATATCAGCAAATCCCCATTAGCTCCAGAGGGAAGGAGAAACCAATTCTCCACAAGATGATTCCATACCTATTTATTCTTAATGATACCTGGGTGTGTCATGGTGATGCTAAATTTGACGTACGCTGTTCCTGGAATGGGGTTTCTCCTCTCCTTTGTCCTTCTGTCTTTGATGAACAATATGCTGCACTTACGTTACTTCCTTTTACTTCCTTAAGGAAGTGTTCACACTCTGATGCTAGAGAGACAAAAGTGGCCTCTTCTGAGCTCTGATGCCATTTTTAGCTCATCTGATCCTCAGCCCCAAACACTAGTGTGTAAGAACTTTCACATTCCCTTACTTTTCTCAATCAGATTGTGTCTACAAACCGCCCTCCTCCATTAGCTGGCAGGACAACCGCGTCACCAGCCATGATGCCCATAGAAATGCCACCACCTACAAGCCAGAGCCCATTTCTGGGTTCATCTCCGCAGCTGAGCAAAAGCCACTTCTTAAAGGTTTTAAAAAATATATATTAAAAACAGAGAAAGCTGTCATTTGATTTTTCTTTGTGTTTGCAGTGGGGGAAACACGTATTTTATTTCTCAACCCCATATATATTCTTTCTATGTTAATGCCACACCAAATGTTACTCAACTAGATTTCTCATTCTGGTAATTAGGCAGTATTCATAAGCATACAGGAGGAGTTATCACCACGGCCTGGCCAGTGGTGTTTAAGATGGATGTAAGCATCTCAGTGCCAGACGGAGAACTTCTTTGCACATGGCTGCTGAGAAACTTTCCATGATGGCCCATCTGGAGCAGCGAGGCATAGTGTGAGGAAGTACTGACAGGGAGACTGACAGCGCCTGCGTCAGTGGTTGTTGGAACAGGATGACCCATCTGGTACATGAACAGCACGTACCCATTAGTGAAATATGATTTACATCCAAACTCAGTTTCTCCCCATTTGGTTTATACACCAGTGAGAGATTTTCCAGATGTTATTTTTGAGTATATAAATATGGTCGACTGGGTGAAGAATCTGTATTCTTCCATTTTGGACATTAGCAAGCTGAAAGCAACTTCAGATTCATTCTTTTTTTTTTTTAATGTTTTATTTATTTCTAGGAGAGAGAGAGAGAGAGACAGCGTGAGCAGGGGAGGGTCAGAGAGAGAGGGAGTCACAGACTGAAACAGGCTCCAGGCTCTGAGCTGGCAGTCAGCACAGAGCCCGACGCGGGGCTCGAACCCACGAACCGCGAGATCATGACCCAAGCGAAAGTTGGACGCTTAACCGACTAAGCCACCCGGGCGCCCCCAGATTCATTCTTAATTCAACAGTCAACTTTCTAAGAGTAAGAAAACCATGTGACTCAGAAGTCAACACCAGGCCTTGAGCTGGATGTAAAGGAAAGAACCTGGTTAGGAATCAGACAGGGCTCATATTTCTGACCCAGCCACTGAATTATTACTCTGAGCTTCCTAGAATAGGAGAGAGTTCTACTGGTAAGGTCTATTTCCCGAATGTTGGTCTATGAACTGAACTGGGGTGATGAGGTTTTTCATTGACTGAAGGAAAATGTAAGGTGAATTGGGTAAATTTTTCATAACTTTTAATATTATTGCATAAAACTAAATATTTTGTTCTGATATTTTTGTTCTTTCATAAAATACTAGCAATAGTAGGGGTATTGTTTAGATAACCATTGTCTACTGATGATGTCAGGCACTGATTTTCTTTTCAATATATTTTAGAAAATAATGACATTCTATGAAATCCAAAATTTCTAGAATCTTGAACTTAAAAAAGCTCTGAGACCCTGTCCATCTCTCACTCTGAAAGAGTAATCGATGCTAAGTAAGTTTTATCATATTCTAGGATACCATAACATTAATTGGATGAGATGAAGTATAGTTTCCATATCTTAATGGGATTCTCTATATTAAAGTCTTCTAACACTGGGTTTGGGAATTTCCTAGAAGTTTTTGCAGATATGTCTTTCGATGCTAAGTCTCTAGTCTTAACTAAGTTTCTAGAATAGTCTTCATCTAAGTAAATTAGATGGAAATTAATGTAGGCAAGAAAAGGAAAGGAAGGGAAAGGAAGGGAGGAAGGAAGGAAGGGAGGGAGGAAGGAAGGAAGGAAAGAAAGTGTAAATAGGGAGGTACCTGAAGGTGTTTTAAGCTTAATAAAGAACATTTATTCACCTACATATTCTTTAAAAGCATGGCTTGAATATTAGAGAACACGCATGCCTTCTTATAACCGAACAGGAATTTATTGGTCCTATTAGCACATAAGATGCTATTTTCAACTGCAATTTTAAAACCAAAGATATACTACCCAATATCATTCTAAAAACGGGATATAGTTTACATTATTCCTCTTTGTTCCTAAATAGCATATTGATGACATTGTGAGAACGCTTTCTGTAGATAAGATTTTTGATTATGAAAGCCTGATTAGGTTTTTATATCTTCAAAGAGTCCCACTGAAGAATTCTCATCTAATGTCCAGAAGTGCATAAGGAGAGTTTGGAGGGAATAGTTTGTGACGAAGGTATACGTTTATAAGTCTCTTTGCCAATTCCCCACTTGCAAAGTCAGTTTGGTTTAATGTTCAACTTGCCTAAAACCTCCCTTTCAACTAAAGATATGGCCATTTTAGAGAATTTAATGTCATTGGAGGGAAGTTGCTTTTGTGAGGCAATTTATGGGTTAGTTTTTGCCAATTTAGCAAAGCTGCTTTCTGCCCAATTTGGCTAAGCATCCCTTTGGATGCTCAAAAGCGTGCAAAAGATAAAAATAAATACATCCAAACATTTTCAAAGATGCTCAAACTGCCACGTTGTACATGAACCACTGAGTTTGGGGTTTTGATGACAATAATTCAGTGACTTTGATTTAGGTAGAATGACTCTAGATGAATGATATTATTTCAAAGGAAAAAAGAATAAAGAAAGTCAAATGAATTTAAGCTTTTGATATAAGGATAGTGCGTTCTGGAAAGAAGCAAAAGAGAAGGTATGATGAATCTTTTGGATTTTCTTTCTGTTGGTTTTAATCTCCATTCTTCCTTTATGTCAAGTAAGGAATGACATCTTTCTTTAACCTAGTCAGTGATTAGAACAAGTGAATTTTTGTGATGTAATTACCACGTGGATATGAATTTCTTAAGGAAGGAGGCATAGTTATATTTTACATTATTTTTAAACCATTATTTTGGGAGCTTTGTTTGTTTGTAGTAGACATTTCCTGTAGAGCTGTTTCTTGCTTAGGGGTGTAAAAAGAAAGGCTGGGGTAATCTAGTTTATTCTTAAGTTACTGTCCCTTTTACAAAACACTGGGAGACAAAGAATGATTGACCGGTGGGGATCATTTCCCTTATTGGATACTTAGACCTTCACAAACTTGAGAGTAGTAATGGGCTTGGGGCCTTGTAGATAAGCTCCTGGCTGTTTACTAATTGAATTGGAAATATCTCTACTAATTCAATATGTTAACGATTTACTGATTTTTACTGCTTGAAGTTACCCAGATAAATTAAGGATCTACTCAAACAAGCAAACTTAAAGTAGAAAATTGGCTATCTCAGATAAACTTTCTTTGTTTTTTTCTGGGCACCTCAAAAAAATAATGGGATATTATTTGATTAGCTATGGATTTGTTTTACTCTAAAATATTTCATTTCCTGGTTGTACATTTATATAATTCCAACATGAAATAGTATTTCCACTAGGTGCTAATCGCAAAAGAAAAATCTTGCTACTTAAATTGCTATTTGCCCTTTATAGTAAAAAACCGGGTCTCTTTTGTTTCAAACAACTGAGATTTGTAAGAGTCCCCAGGGCCCACAATAAAACCATCAGAAGAAAGAATTGGATTTGCATGGGTCAATGTTGACATCATACACACTCACTGCTCACAGCAAAACATGTCACGTGACAATAGAAGTTGGCGAGGAAGACATCAAACAAAAATCAAAGGGCAAACTCCGTCCACGCCTTGGTGGTGCTATGCGGGAGGTGGGTATGGGTGTGGGCATGCTAGTTAGGATGCGGTCAAGGGGAAAGGGGCGAGGGGTGGGGCTGAATGTGGCAAGGGGTGACCTGGAAAACCCTTCTCTGTCAGAGAAGGAGCAGAAGTCCTGTGGAGAGGGCTGAACATCTGGCCAGGGAGGGGCGAGGCTCATGGAAGGAGGCGCTTGCAGGGGAGCAGATGGGTGGGGTGGGGCAGGTGCTGGCAGAGCGGAGAGCCTAGCCTTTCATGATGAGTAGAGAAAAGGAGGCAACTGAGTGGTAGAAGAAGAGGCTTGGAAAGCAGATCCAGGACAGACTGGGAAAATCCTCACACGTCTAAGTGACAAGTTCTCGTTTTATCCTAAAACCGCAGGAACATGAGAGTCTCCTAGTGTTGACATAAGGAGACCATTTTGGCCATTTAGAAATCTTTTTCTTCCGGGAAGACCGAGGGGAGATACCTGATAAATGGGAAGAACTTTGAAGCAGGACTTGATAGGAAGGAAGGAGAGCAATTGGAAGCCCTTTTTATTTTAGCGAATTACGTGATGACATTTCAAAAGCCTTCCACGTGTTAGCAAGGTAAACCTGTGTATGGAACAAGCGTGGGCTCCAGGGAAGACATTTTTTTTTTTAATAGAAGATTTGAACATGTGTTTTCACTGCAAGTCTTTGGAAGGCAAGACTCAAGAAAGGAATGATCCAAGAGGCAAGGAGTCAATGAGATGGGAAAGAATAGAATAGGATTTGTTAGGGTTTATACTTAAGAATAAGGAAGCTTTCACGAGTGGGTTTCTCTGCCCTCAAATGTATACCACACAAGGTGGAATTTTCATCCATCACATCTAGAAGGCATATCACTAAAAATGTTTAAGAAAGTCTCACACTCCCATGTATTTTCAAGGGATACTTAATGGTACTGTAATTTTCCAACCTGGATATTAAAGAAAGCCATTATAAAACAGGACCATTTTCTAGATGATCTTTTTCTGATTTCCACAATGCAAAATTCCCACCAGTATATTTTCTCCATCTTTCATGCTTTTTCTTTCTGGTATATTTTTAGTCATTTCTTGACTCATCATGATCTTTTATAGAATTGGTTTCATGTCATTCAGCTGCATATTACAGCCTAGGTTTTATTACTGTATGTTCATTCTCTTAAAATTATTTTCAGGAAGAAAAAGAAAATGGAACAAGCCAAATCAGTCTGATATGGAAGTTAAAAATATCATTTGCTCTTATAGTTCATCTTAGATTAATAAACTGCAGAAGGCAAATGAACAGAACCATCAATTACCAGCTTTCTATAGTTATGGAAATTCTGAAAACAAGCATAATAGAGTTTTAATAACAAGGTAATTATAACAGGCCAGCATCTCAGTTCCTTGGAGAACCGCTTTTCTTTTACTCCTGAAAAAGGATTCCAGTAAGACTAGTTTGTTTTCCTTTCTTTTTCTCTTTCTTCACTGTCACTTCCTTCTCATCCTGTGTTTTGACTGCAAAAGCAATGATCACAAGGGAATTTACCTTTAAAAGCAAGAAATACATCTTTGCTCTCTTACTGTATCTATTTTCACTCCAGCTCCTGAAAGTCTCCACCCATATGGTTAGATATTTTGCATCAACAAAATCATAACGTACACACACTATCATATTCTAACATTATACTCAATAGATAATGAATGTCAGGGTAGATTGTTTCTTTGTAGAACAAAATTCTATGCCCTGATATACTATCATATGTTTAATTGTTCCCCTATTGTTTGGATTTTTATTTAATTTAACTTATTTTATTATTTATTTTTTAAAAGATTTTATTTTTAAGTACCCTACACCCAGTGTGGGGCTTGAACTCAGGAACCCTGAGATCAAGAGTCACATACTTTTCTGGCTGAGCCAGCCAGGTGCTCTCTATTGTTGGGATTTTAGGTTTCACTTTTCTCTGCATAAATATTTCATGTGACTATAAATGCCATCTAAATATAATTCCTAGGAATGGAAAAGTTAGACTAATTAATATGAGCATAATTCTGGCTTTTGACTCATGTTGACCTGTTGCTCTCCAAATACAGACCAATTTATAAATAATATCACCAGGTCGTAGATTACATCTATTTCAACATAATTATTATAGCCTTTAGCATTATCCATTTTAATGGTTTCTTATTCAAAAATAGTATGAAATGTTACGTCTATTGATATTTTGGTTTATACATTTATTGTAAAAAGAGTTTCATTTGAAACCAACATATAAATGCTTAGCTTATATAGTGATACATAACCGACCTCCTGTTCATAATGAAAAGTTTCTTTAATTATTTTCCATTTAAGACATGTTAATGGTTAGAGAACCATTTAAAAGAATAATATGAAAATTAAATCAGCTACTTTTTAATTTTAAAGTTCAGTATGCAGAATGACCTCAAAGGAGTTGATCAAAGAAAAATATTACTCACTTTTTAAAATCTTTCTTGAATGTGTGAAAAATGTCTCAATGATTAGCGTACTTTACATCTAGTCACATAATTGCCAGCCCCAGCCAGTATGTTTTTTTTTTTTTAATGTTTTATTTATTTCTGAGAGAGAGAGAGACAGCATGAGCAGGGGAGGGTCAGAGAGAGAGGGAGTCACAGAATCTGAAACAAGCTCCAGGCTCTGAGCTGTCAGCACAGAGCCTGATGTGGGGCTCGAACCCACAAACCGAGGGATCATTACCTGAGCCGAAGTCAGGTGCTTAACTGACTGAGCCACCCGGGCGTCCCCCAGCCAGTATGGTTTAGACCACTGATAATTGTATTATCTAATTCTGTTATTTGAAATAATAATAATAATAATAGTTATTTTGTTAATTATATAACTTTCCATATTAATTTGTATCTCAGTTTGTAATCTTATATTTATCACTACATATATAAATTGTTTATTTTTACCAATTTAAAAATTTTTAACGTCAATTAGAAAATACACTGCTGGGGTCAATAAAATATCTCTTTCAAATGTGAAAATGATATTTATACACACTTGTAAGCAGTATATGTAAAAATGTCCAGTGAAACATTAAAAAAATTTTTAACATTCATTTTTGAGAGACAGAGAGAAACAGTGTGAGCAGGGGAGGGGCAGAGAGAGAGGGAGACACAGACTTCGAAGCAGGCTCCAGGCTCTGAGCTGTCAGCACAGAGCCCGATGCAGGGCTAGAACTCAGAAATGGCGGGATCACAACCTGATCCGAAGTCAGATGCTCAACCAACTAAGCCCCCACGGTGCCCCAACCACTGAAGAATTTTTAAAAGATACCCTTTATAAATCTGTGGTTGGAAAATATTTAAATGAACTATTGTATGCCTTCCATCTTTTCAGAGGAGAGGGCATTTGTCTAAATCTAAATGATAAAAGAGTTTTTGAAATTCAGAAAACATAATTTTGTAATCAAATAATTTGCTTCTAGAATTACATAGGCAATTGTTCAAAAATCATCAACACTGGGACAACTTAAAAATAACAAAGTATCATTTTTTAAATGACACTGCCTCTATGAACCTGCTGTGAAATCTTAGTCTTCCTGCATGTAATTCCATGTCTTATAAGTAATAGCAGGGACCTAAATAAGTAAGGAAGGAAGGAAGGAAGGAAGTAAATAAATAAATAAATAAATAACAGGGACCAGGTGACTGAAACTCCCTCTCTTCACCTGTGTATTATTTCAATTAGTCACTCCTTTCTGTCCTTCAACCTGGGGAGAATGAGAGGCACCCCAAAGATTTATGGGTGAGGTGGGGAGAAACTACATACTCTTTGCAGTACATAGAATAAAGATGCCATAAGTGGATGACAGGTCATCAAGATAACGACTTGGGGAAAAGAAAGCACTAAGTAATCTAAGAATCAGAAACAAATCTACCTGCGATAACATTCGGGACTGATTTTCTGAGGGGTTGGTAATACTGAAGGCCATTCAGTTCCTGTCTTTGGGTGTTTATTTGTAGAAGTATGTGCTCAGTGAACAATTTTCACTTCCTACTTCAGAAATACCTAGCACAGGCATTTATTTCTTCCACGGCCATAATATCTGTTCATATTGCTGTGACCAATGGATTCGGCTGACCTCAACATTTATTATTTGGTGGGAGAAACTTGGCGACTTCCCTCACCTGAGTCATGATAGCCATGGCCATGAGATGTGGTGGTATTGTGCCCGGGCTCAGGATGCACATCCTTCCACACGTGACTCTATCCCCACCATTAACCTGCTCTGTCACTTCGAAATGGCTGGAAGGACCTTAGTCTTTCAAAGTCAGTTTCTTCATCCATAAAAATGGGAAAAATAATTAACTCCAGTGGGTTGCTTGGAGAAGTAAGCTGCATTATCACTAACTAATCTGGTAAATAATAAATACTAGTTTGATGATATTACGAAAGGATTAGGCACACACCCAAGTTAAAATAATTTTTTATAGCCCTTGCTTCATAAAATTTATCTTAATCATTCAATCTTTTCTCTAAAATGTTTGAGTAAATAAATCAATCTTTAAAAGGGGATATTTTAAAAACTAGATGAGCAGGAAAAACATTAATTATTATGAGTAATATTTTGCTTAGGGTTTCACTAATTAAAAAATGTGAAATGAGACTATTTAAGTCAGGTACTTCTTCACCAAACAGTCTATTCAAGAACGATTTCATTCAAGAGCGTTGAGATGAAAGCATCTATATTAAGTCATACTTCATTTTTTCAAAGCAACTATACAAAACTGTCATGAAAAAATAAATTATAGCTGTTAGCATAAATCAGATAGGACTTTTTATAAAATAATTAGGCTTTTCATTAAATACCTTCTCCAAACACATGCTTTAAAAAAATGTTTATTTATTATTATGAGACAGAGAAAGGAAAAAACAAAACAAAACAAAACAACCCACGAGTAGGGAAGGGGCAGAGAGAGAGGGAGACACAGACTCCAAAGCAGGTTCCAGGCTCTGACTGTCAGCACAGGACCCAACACGGGGCTCAATCCCAGGAACCATGAGATCATGACCTGAGCCAGAGTCAGACAGTGAACCAACTGAGGCACCCAAGTGCCCTCCACACACATGTTCATAAAATGTTTTAGAATCTTCCTGTCAGTATGGTATAGAAGAGGTACAATAATTTCCCATACATTATAGCAAAGAAGGTAAGGTTTTATAAAAAATTGTATCTGGCTTCTACAATCTAAAAACCATTGACAAACTCAGGAATTACTAGAGGAAGAGTGGTTTTATAATTAGATAATGGGACACATTTCTAGCTTTCCTAATTTTCTAAAGATTATCAAATGGTGTTAGTTCGATAATTTGGAACTGGAAGAAAAATTCTCTTTCTTAGAAAGCAAATGTGAAATTAAAATCTAAAGCCTCAGTTTTCTTCTTACCATACCACGAATTGATAATCAGGGAGGAGGGGATGGTGATGTTGTCAAATACTGTTTTGAAATGAGATTTCTTAGATACACAGCACATGTAGCACTTGTACCTACCCACCTATTTGCCTGCCTTCTGACCTACCTGCTTACCTACATATCTACCTACTTGCCTGCCTAATGACCTGCCTACCTACCTACATACCTACCTACCTACCTACTTGCCTGCCTACTGACCTACCCATATATCTTCCTATCTACCTGCATACCTACTTGCCTATCTACGTACCTACCTGTCTACCTACCTACCTACCTACATAGATACATACACACCTACCTAACCTTTCATTTCATCCCTACTTGGCCAGTGACTAAGGGTGAAAGCAAGATAGGAGTGGATGACTGCTATCTTATTGCAACTCCTCTGCTCCCTCTCACACTGAGTCCACATTCAGAATCAAGCTGTTTAATAACAGAGGATACCTTGATTCACAGAAAACAGAATACACTGTCCTTTGTTCACTGTGAATATGCTCTGTTCATTGCAGAGTGAGACAGGGTATAAGTTTTCTATTGCTGCTACAATAAATTGTCACAAATTTAGTGACGTAAAAAATCGCACCCAGACATTTCTTATCTGACATGGGTCTCCCTGAGCTGGAATCAAGGCTCAGCAAATATGCTTTTCTGAAGAAAAATAGTCAGCCCTTTCCTTGTCTTTTCTAGCCTCTGGAGGCTGCCCACATTCCCCTGCTCATGGCCCCCTTTCTCCATATTGAAAGCCAGCAAGTTTGCATCTACTCAACCATTCTTCCCTAATGATATCTCCCTTTGACCATAGCCTGGAAAAGTTCTCCGATTTAAGTAGCCATTGTGATGATACTGGGCCCACTCAGATAATCCAGGACAACTTCTCCATCTCGAAATCCTTCACTCTTGCATCTGTAAAGACCCTTTGGCCAAGTCCATGAATGCACTCACAGGTTGTGGGTATCAGGATGGACACATCCTTGGTGGAGGGTACTATTCTGCCTGCCAGAAACACCAGAGAATGTACCATACGTACCTACTTCTGCAGGTCCACGCAGGCCGTCCCCACTCTCCAGAATGCTGTCTTCACTCTGTCTACCTGTATCTTTTTGTGTTTCAAGTGTGACTGTCCCTTCTTTACAGGTTTTGTTTTTGGATATTTAGGTCCTCACTCTCATCTTCTCTTGTGCAGTCATCTTGTTTTCCCCTTTATGACACTTCTCACAGTTACAGATACTTATTTGAGTGTGTATTTTTTTTTTTTTTTAGTACTGGTATCCCTCTGGTACCACAAGTCCTGTGAGGGTACGTACCATGTACCATGTTTTATTCAACAGCAAAATGCTATCATTTGCCATGATACTCACAGAGAGAAGCCAAAAGCCCTTTTTTTGAATGATACACCAGTGATATGTTGAAGACTCTATGGTAACCAGAATTAGTTTTAAATTTAAGTATAGAAATACAAATTTGGTTTTCAAGCCCTGGCTAAAACCCACTCCCTGAAACATTTTGTACATTTCCATGACCTCTACATTCTTCTGTTCTAGTGCCAAAAAGTTATGAAATGCAAAAAGAAAAGAAAATACTCAGAAAGATAGTCAGGCATTAACATGCCATATTGCCACCAAGCTCTTGAAAAGCAAACAGACAGATGCTTCATTCTCTGAAGCACATTCAGTAAAATGAATAAAAACATCACTATATTGTAAAGAAAAGACATAATTCATTGAGCAGCCACATCTCATTTTGTTGTGTCATTATAGGGGTAATAATGCTGTCTAAGACAGCTGGCCAGCCCACCAGCCCTACAAATGGCTGGGTGAAAATGTTTTCTCTGGAAAAAAAAAAAGTACTTTACACTTAAATTGAGACACAAGCATTATGAGCCATCAGTAGTGGGGGTTGGACATCCACGTGTCTCCATTTGATCTTCCTAAAGTGCAATCATCTGCATGTAAATAAAGGATATTTTCTGGTCCAGGAATTTCATGGTTGGCTCAAATAAATGCTGTTGGGCAAGGCAAATAAATGTAACAATTTCCTCATATTTCCATATATAATGTTCATCCTTCATAATTAGGAACAACTGAGAGTCTTTCTGTAGGAAGCAAAGCCTTGAATCCTGGGGCCCCAGGGGAGGTTAGGTTCATAAACCACCCTGCGGAGATGGTGTCTGTTCCATTTACCCATTAATGTTTTTAAAATTATTTTTCCGTGTCCTCTAACTTTTGATAAATAGTTTGCTAAAATTTGAGAAAATCACGGAAATGAAATGGATGATAAAGCTCTAATAAACGCTCGTTTATATCTTGCATTTTCTTTACCCTGTAGTTGTCCCTTATTGTAGTCTACATATTTTTGTTTAACTTACAGGAAAAAGGATATACACCAATTATTATTTTGTGTCAGATATTCTGCACATGAAACATGACTTAATCCTTACAGCAATCATTTGGATTGTGAAAGATTATCTTTAACTTATATGTAAAGTCACTTATGCTCAGTGAAGCTAGGCATTTGCCCAAGGTCAACTGGATAGATGGTAGTGGATGGAATTTGAATTCCCCTATCTCTGATTGCAGCATATCATGATGGCTTAGGCATGAGCATCTAGATATGAGAAATACTATGGAGAAGAACTAAACTAATAAAGCAACTTCCCAAAATTAGAAAAATAACATGAATCCCAGTGCCTTTGACCCTGCTCAGCTTTGAAAAGGATTTGTAATTATATGATAGTACAGCATACACTTATTTCAACACAAATTTCTGAAGAAACTTAAGGCTTTTAACATTTTTCTCTATGTAATTTCATCATTGAGACTCAGCTTCTTCATTTTTTAAAAAAAGAGTAGTAAACAGAGAATTGTGGGGTTTCCTTTTAATTCTGATTTATATTGACTTTCCTGTGATTTATACAGTATTATGTATTTTTAAAATTCAGTGCTTTTCTTGCATGTTACAATCACCAAAACACATCAACAATTCATGGAGTATGATCAGAAAAGAATTATTATCAATGGATTGAATAGAGGAGTTGTTTTGGAATTCTAGCTAGAGTTTTGTCCAGTAATGGGTCCAGCATTAAATTTCATTGTGTTCAGGCAGTTACAGAGGAGCACTTGNCATGGATTGAATAGAGGAGTTGTTTTGGAATTCTATTTAGAGTTTTTGTCCAGTAATGGGTCCAGCATTAAATTTCATTGTGTTCAGGCAGTTACAGAGGAGCACTTGAAATTTCAGACTATAGCAATAACCTAAGCAAATCTCACTGGGATGTTATGACTACAAATAAATTATTACCAGAAAAAATTATAATGATGATGATTAGCGGGGACACATACTTAATTACTGTTCAGGGTTTAATGGTAACTCAGGAAAGTTTCCAAGATGTCCAGAGTCCTTGAAATTTTAATAGTCACCATTTCTCATTCAGCTCATTTGTTGTTCCGTATTGGTTAGGAATCAGAGTAACCCTACACTGGTCGCAAAATTGTGACCTAAAAAGTTGTCATAGTAAGCTGTTGTGAAGGAGGGGAATAAAATGTAATTTTCTGGTGTAACCTACACAAAAATCATCCAAGTTTCCATCCAGAGTGTTATACTTGAGTCTTGAATTCCTGAAAATACTTTATGAGGATCAAAGGACCTGATCTGTAAAGAAGGCGTTGGATTAACAGCATTCAGTGTGGTCCACAGGTCTCCTCAGTGTTGTGCGCTAAGTATGGATTGGATTTGTGATTCATTCACAGCACAGAGTGAGGTTGGTGGGAGAAACAAAGATGGACAGGTTCACCCATCCTCCCGAGGCTTGTTGCTGCAGGGTAAGAGGAACTCGGTTCTGATGAAACTGGCCTTGGAGTAACAGCTTACTCTTTGGAACAGATTTGTAGTTGCCTTTTGGATCCTGTTTTCCAGGAGAGTTATGTGACTAGAGCCCTAAGCTGAGGACCACAACCATCCTGTCTTCACTCTGTCATGCTCTTCATCTATACTGAGCGTCAGTGAATTTTGGAAGTACACTTCAGATCCAGATCCCAAACTCATAAAAACCACCCTAGAAGCAGTTTACATGTCAGTGACTAAAGCAGGGGGAAAAAAAAGTGTGAATTTAACATTTTCAAGCCTTAGGTTGAATGTAACCTCAAGTGTAATCTTGTGAGTGTTGCGTTTTTCCACATAACGTGTTTGAATGTAGGATTGTGCCCAGTGCGGCTCTAGCGGCTTCTCTAGGTGCAATCCCAGGCACACGTGTGTGAACTGAGGCCCGGGAGGAGTTTCCCAGCTTCTCATTACAAATTCGCGTTGGGGCTGGTGTTGACTCCTGCCTTGCCTGCTGCTAAGCCCGAGCTTCTTCCCCATCTGCAAACCCACCATCATGCCCATGGTGGAACAGAGCTGGCTAAGACATGCACACGGAAAGCCCCAGAACCTGAAGAGAAGCGAGGTGAAGACAGTTCTAATTAAAATAAAAAGAGGAGAAACAAGTGATCATTGAAGATACCTGTTCAGAAATACTATTTTAACTATTCTCTGCCATGGAAATACTATTTTAACTATTCTCTGCCATGAACTGTGACATTCCAGTGAGGTCTTTGACCTGTTTCTCAGAATCATGTTTTCAAATGCACACAAAAATATAGATTGCAAAGAGAACCAATTATATCGAATGGCACTAGAATCCATCCATTCTTTAGGGATCCGTGACCCCCACCTGGGGAAGGTGGGCTATGTTGGAGACTTTATCCCATTCAGCCACATATTTAAAAACATTATGTTGGGGCACCTGGGTGGCTCAGTCAGTTAAGCGACCAACTTCAGCTCAGGTCATGATCTCACGGTTTGTGGGTTCGAGCCCTGCGTTGGGCTCTGAGCTGACAGCTCAGAGCCTGGAGCCTGTTTCAGATTCTGTGTCTCCCTCTCTCCCTGATCCTTCCCTGCTCGCTCACTCGCTCTCTCTCAGAAATAAATAAAACATTAAAAATTTTTTAAAAGACATTATGTTAAAATCAAGGCAGCTGAGACATTCTTACACATTTTCCTGAACGATTCATTTCTCAGTACTGAGGAGGAAAAGGTTATGTTTCTCTTCATCCAGAAATCCAAATTTTACTTACCCGCAGGCAGGGTTTATCCACAGTGCTGGTCTGACCCCATGGCTCTTAAGCTCCAGGGCACCTCATCATCTCGTTTCTCCTACTGGCTGGAGAGGGGCAGCAAATGAAGGCCAAAGAAGAAACAAAAGAGAGGCCATACTTTGTATTCAGTGCCATTAAAATTATAATAAAACATTTGTTGTTAGATCCTTCTTGGTGCTATTAGCATATTACCCATAGAGGAGAAATAGGGCATTATTATAATTAAGATCTGCGCCTCTATTTATCGTTAGATATTTTACAGAGTACCTGATATGTCCATCATTTCAAGACCAGTGACAGTAACGTCAACATGAGGGAGTAGGTCTGTGGTTTTTCTCGAACTTCGAAGCCCATCCTATATGAGTAACTTTGGGGAAATTTTATTTATTCCTTAATTCGAATTTCTATACTCTCTCTTCATTCATTTTGAGAAGCAGCAATACGGATCATTGGATGGAGTTAGTGTTCTATGTTAGAAGTACATAAACTCAAAAGGTCAATATTTAGTTCCTTGACTTAATAATTTTTACCCGGGCACCTGGCTCAGTCAGTTGAGCATTGCGACTTTGGCTCTGGTCATGATCTCCAGGTTCCTGAGTTCAAGCCCTGCATAGGGCTCTCTGCTGTCAGTGCAAAGCCTGCTTCAGATTCTCTGTCCCTCCTCTGCTCCCCCTTCCCCTGCTTTGATCTCTCAAAAATAAATATTTTTTAAAAAAATAATTTTTTCCTTTGTATGTAAAATGGACCAACATATTGGTTGACCATAACATTGACAGTAGCAGCAAACTGATCATATATATTTTTCTGTGTTTAAGTGACTACTATTCATATACTACCTTATACTCCTTCGCATTAGGAAAACAGTAGATACTAATTGTAGAATTCGCAAAGGAGAAAGTAAAACGGAGGCGGTTCCCGTCTCTTGGAATGCAGCGCTGTACCTTTTCTGGTCCCTACGCTGTGCGTCCGCGAGGGGTCGGAGAGAGGCATCCTGGCTTCACGGTGTGAATAAGACAGGGCTGTGCCCCTTCCAGATGTGGTTACAGGGCGCTCTGCCACGCGTAGGCGTCACGCCTCCGACTCCACGCCTTGTCGGTTGTGGTCGGTTGTGAGAGGCTCTCACGGTGGGGAGATGCGGTTGCACCCTCCCGGGAGCTGTGTCTGACTGTGGCTGGTGGCTCCCGCGGCGCCTCCCCGCCCAGCGGGCCTGCTCCCTACACCCGGGCTTTCTCCTGTGGCTCTGGCCGCTGCCTTCGCTGTCCCACCACCCAGGATGCGCCGGAGGAGAAGTTGGGGTGCGGGGAGCGGCCCACACGCCCACGCCCGCTCATCACCCCCATGGCTTTGGGGTGCCGGGTGTCCCTAAACAAGTTAGGCCTTGTTTCTAACACAGCAAGGCCACAGCTCTACGTGGCCACCGTGCACATGTGACCCCACCCGGGCATCACACTTGAGGTTTCCTCAGAGGGCCTGGTGGCAGTCCTGTCCCTCCACGGGCTGCCCTCTGCCCTGCGCAGGAGCCCCCCGCCCCCATTCCCGGAGCCTCTTGGGACTGGGACCCCCTCCACCTGCCCCTTTAGAGATGCCTGTAAGACCTGAGCCTGTGAACAAGCTGTACAGGCACTCACGACCGAGTGGGAGCATTCAGTGGGATGCCCTGTGTACTTACGTGAAGAGCACACACTGAACATGGTTAACATGCACTGAGGTCCCTTATGTTTACCATCCCTATGGTGTTTTCATGCACAGGTGTGACATGACACACCCTGTGCCTGGTCCCTTAGGATTTACACGACTAGTATGGCTACGCTAAGCACCCTGTGGTCTCCAGCTCCAGACTTTGCGAAGTGTAGGCCAGATGCATGTGAACTGATGACTTATCTTGTAGGAATAGTTCTGCAGGATAATCTGGGACTTCAAAGATACACAAGACACCTGTTAGTACTCCAACGATGTACTTCATACAGGACCCATGCAAAAATGACATAAACTTGAGGTATTCAAAGGTCAGTCTTGACTTCTAAAAGTGTGATGCATTTGATTTGCAAGGTGCTTAATGTAAATTATAAAAGTAGAGAAGACATCATGATAAAATGATAAGAATATATAAGAATATAGTCAAGAGAGGATGGTCTTAAAGTGTGTGACTTACAGAAGAAACTTCCTAGAAGGGCGTTTCATGGAGACATGAGTGTTGATGGTCTAATCGTGTCTACCATAGGGAATAAGTGAGTTGTTTGAATTTGAGCCTGGAGACAAATGGAGGTCCTTTGAAAACCCAAATGATAGAAGTCATTAAAATGCAATAAATACATGAACCTTTATGCCTATGTTCCAGCCCTGGCAGCTATAACAAAGCGCCACAGACTGGCCTATAAACAATGGAAGTTTATTTCTCGTACTTGTGGAGGCTGGATTGCTGAGATCAGGTGCCATGTACTGTTGGGTTCTGGTGAGAGCCCGTGTGCAGACGTCTTCTGTGCCCTCACGTGGCAGAAAGGGGGGGGGGGAGCTCTGCGGGGCTGCCTTTCATAAGGGCACAAATCTCATTTATGAGGCTCTACCCTTATGACTCCATCACCTCCCAAAGGCCTCACTACCTAATCCCATCTCATTGCGGGTTAGGACTTCAACATACAAATTTGGGGTGGACATAAATATCCAGTCAATTCCCCCAACATGTTGGTGACTGATAGACTGACTTGGGCTACACCCAAGCCTACAGATTTAGTCTCACTTCAGTTCTTAAGCAAATAGCCTCTATAGTGTGGCCCACCCATATTTGTCACAGTGCAGAGCTCGTGCTGAATAAAATACCCACAAACCGAAGGACTTGTATGAAAAGCTCTCTTGCTCAAAGATGATGGGATTTTGTCTCAAACCACTTTCCACTTCTCCAGTGTCAGTCTTACTGTTGATAATACTCACCTGAAGTCACACGGTGGAGGAGAAAATGAAGGCGGGG
>NW_027527611.1:1203103-1210598 GCF_008692635.1 Crocuta crocuta
TGGGATATGGCTACTGATATCCCGGGGACAATTGGGTGGAGAGAGTTGAGAAAGATTCTCTAAAACAGATATCCTAGAATTGCTGATCAGAGCTCCTTCTAAGCATGATGGGATATTTTAACTGAATATATTACAAAGCCATGTGTTAAAATTATTAGTCAAACATCATCCTTATAATTTATAATCTTACCTAACCATATTTGGTAACACGCAAGCATCTCTGCTGTTGTAACTGTTATTTCCTAAGACACCTTATTGCACCTTTATAACGCGCTTGTGAGCGCACTTTATGAATGAAGAAGTATCTTATTCCAAATGCACTAACTTCTTGTCTCCACACTGTTTTGCTTTGCATATGGCTCTTGTGATGACGTTACAAATACTTTCGCTGAGCGAGAATTGGAAACCGCGGGAAGCGTGTGTATTCCTAGCGGATCCCTCAGAGACCGTGTCCCGGGACGGGTGCTTTGACTGCACAGATGCTTTACAGAAGTTGAATTGTGCTAATGTTCCTTTTCTTTGCTCTTCTTTGCATTGTTGTCCAATTTTGATGTTGCTGAGGTCTTGAAACTCACAGTTGATTTTGCTGATTCACATCCCCAATCATTTGATAGGATCGTAGTTCGATTCAACCCTAAACACAAAGTAAACTGAACCACCATCAAAATAAAATGGTCCTTCCAGTTTTATGTAGAAGGAGATTATATATTTTGCAAAAGCACACAGAACTGAAATCAACCTGATGAATTTTTTATACAGCTTTTCATTTTCTTTCAGTTTACCTTGTAGTTTTCTTTCAACACATGAAGTTTAAACAGCAGAGGGACAGTAACTGACAAATGAGGTTCAAACATTCTCTGGGTGCGGTTCAAACAAGAGACACACTTCAGTGACTGGTCTTCCGCACATGCAAGTTATATTGCAAGCAAATTAAGCGTGGTGTTTTAATTTTTATCTTGTTTGGTTTGCCAACCGCGTTTATTGGTTTGGGGTTCTTTTTCTGTTTATTAACAAGTTACAACAAATATGCTTTCTGGGTAGGAAACCCGAGCTTTCATTCTGGTTCAGCCAGGAAACTAATGTCATGTTTTAACCTCTATGCGCTCCTATTCTCTGTCAGTACAGACATGGGAATATATTATCTCTGACTTCCTCCCAGTTAAAAAGCTTTTATCTCCAGGTGAATTGTTTTTAATTTGCATTTCTTATTGTATTATTTTATTTAGTCACAGAGTGTGCTTTGTATCAGGCTCTAATTATTCTAAAGCAATCCACGTTGTGTCTTTAACTCATTAAATGTTACAGGTACTCTGTGAAGTGGTTGTCATTTCATAGATGGGGAAACTGAGGCCCAGGCAGGTTAACTTGCCCAATGCCAAATCCCCACTAAAACTAGAGACTAGATTTGATTAAAGCCAGGTCAGCCCCTAATTCCCTGTCCAGTGTCACTATACCACACTTCTGTCTTTCTCTTAGAGAAATAAAATGCACGTGTTTGTTAAAACTGTGGGATTTCAGTAGCTTAGAACTGACTCAAGACTGTATATTTAAAAAAGCTCTTTTAATTGATCCTGCCTTAATAGCTGGCATCGTGATAAAATTATTCTTTATGTGCCAGATTAACTTTCATGAGTTATCAAGACATTTTTCTTTAATGTTAAAAGGATTAATTAAAGTATGAAAAATACATTTAAACACACACATGCTCCACTATAATGCATCCCGTTATAAATAAGGGTTAAGGACATCAGTGGAAAGTTTTTTGCCTTGGGGTAACATCTTGAACGAATAAATACATTTGTTGAAGCCTATTTATCCAGAGGCAAATGGCTTTACCATTTCTAAAAAGCTGTCCCACTAAAACAATGTCAGGTATGATACCAACATTCTTGAGGGAAGGTCAAGGGTGATCACAAGATTAATGCATCTTTAATGTAAGTTTATACGGTCAGCAACCTTCTTATTAGTAGAAATATTATTATTTTTTCTTTAAGTCACAGAAACACACTTTGCTAGACTTACATATTTTCTGTTTTTAATGACTTGGTAATGCTGAGAGGTCACATTGTTATTATTTCTAATAAATGCAGTTGGCACTGGGCTTCATCCCAAGTTACTCAAAAGTATATCTTGTAGTCAAGAGATAGGAAGAGGTTCTCTGCAGATGAGCAAGGCTGGACTCACGTGTCTATGGTACAGAGACATAAGCACAAACATGTCACCAAGGGAATGGCCTATGTGATCCCTGGTCTCAGAAGTCGCTTGCAGATGGGGTCAAGAGATTGTTCTAGTAAACTGAAATATTAATCTCATGAACTGTCTTTATTAAGTAATTATCATCAGCTCCTATGAGAAACAAAACCTGGCAAGCCATGGCTTTCCCCGATAAAAGGTTCACATCACAGTCCAGTGTGGGTCTGGCAAGCCCCCTCGTCATGTAGGACAGGGGGCATCACTCCTGCTGGTCAGTCAAATATATCAGTGGGCAGGGACTGTGTCGGATCTGATAACAAACTCATTGATATTTCCTGTCTTCCTAATCTCCTTCCCTTTCCCCAATTCTTCTAAAAATCACATCCCACAGTCCCTTCATCTTCTCTCTTACTAAAAGTACGTGTTTTGTTTTGCTTTGGTTTTTTTCCTTTCTAGGAATTATTTAAAAGCCATCGATGGATTACGTTTTTACTTTCTCTCTCATTTATAGACAGCCAAAAGGTAAACAAAACAAAACCATTTTTAAAGGGTCTCCATTTGTGATCTTGCCCAGAGGATCTTAACATTACAATGAATGAATGAACCCTAGAGGAAACTGATTCAGTTTCTACCCAGTTCTCCCTGAATCACTAAACACAGTCTCTCGAATGATTTGCAAATAAACCATCATGACAGTGTTCCGCAGTAATGAATGTCAAGGCCCTCCTCCAAAAAACAAACAAACAAACAAACAAACCCTCATGCTATTTCAAAACTTGCTTTGCGAAACTCATTTAAGGTAATAAATTCATGGCTTCCACACCATGGCTCTTATGCAGATTGAATCTAGCAGCTCAATTTGGACCCCTTTCTTCTGGATCCCAGGAGCCACTGGACCAGTGGGGGCCCAGATCGGGTGCCAAATGGAGTCTAGGGCACCTGTGGCCTCCGAAAGCCTGGGTGCCTTTTCTCCTGGGTCGTTACAGTCAAATGTCACATAAATTAAAGGGTCCCTTACTGCCAAGTTCTGTAAATGAATGATGGGCTCCTTAAATATTTTAGGGTTAATGTGGCAATGTCTTGAAAGGTAAACATTTTTAATTAGATGTTGTGCATCCTGCCAGCCCTCACATTTCACTTTGCTTTAAATCACCTCGGTGACTGGGGAGAAGTTTGTACTTTACTTACTTACTTACTTATTTATTTATTATTCCCTCCCTTCCTTATTACCTTCCCTTCTTCCTCCCCTCCCTTTCCTCTCCCCTCTTCCTTTCTTCTTTCCTCCCTCCCTCCCTCCTTTCCTTCCTTCCTTGTTTTCATCTCCTGGCTTTAGAAGAGATAAAATGCCAGGGAATGAAAGCCACAGGTGGTTGCACGGACCACTCCTAATATGAACTGCTTGGTGTCTAATTAGCAAAACCCTGGGTGGCCATGCCCTGTGGGAGTGAACACAGACAATCAAGAGTGAAAATGTAAAACCATGTGTGGAGTAGTGTCAGGCAGATCTTCAGAGAATGTTATTTGGGGAGGGGGAGAATCATGCCTTCTTAGTTTACCGTTTAGTGACAGTGAATTACAAGTGTCTGAGTCCTGCATTGTGGTGCCTACCTTGACACTGACGGAAATGTACTTCCGGAGAGCTACTTAATGCTCACGCTGTCATTTAAAAAGCATCACATCCAAGTATGTCCCTTGATTTCTGTAATTGGAGGAGTATAAATATTCCTTAAGAGTCACTTCTCAATCTCTAACATATGTCCACATTAAAGTATGGTATCCGCTTTCCTCCGGACAGCCTTAAAAAATGTCCCAGAACGTTGCAAAGCAACTTAGGGTTCATGAGTTAGTGTCGGTATGTTGAAGATGAGGAAGCATCCCAGAGCCCTTCAGGATTTGAAGGGACCCGAGCATCTCTTCCAGCCACGGGCAAATATTTGCATCGCTGGTAAAAGAGTTCTATTGAGTCGTGTGGAGGAAAATTCTTACTGTTAATGTAATAACATCACGGAGTATAAACAAGGCAGTAAGTCATTGAGGGGGTTTCCCAGCCCTGGAAGGTGAAAATAGGGCAGTGTTTGTGACTAGCAGCTGTGAGACTCTTCCTTTCCCTTCATCTTTACATCTGGTGCAGTTTTCACCCTGTACAGGTGCATTTAATTTGGACAATTTCTAGCATCTTCATTTCTTTTTTGTTTTAAATGTTTTATTTATTTCTGAGAGAGAGAGAGACAGCATGACCAGGGCAGGTCAGAGAGAGGGAGACACAGAATCCAAAATAGGCTCCAGGCTCTAAGCTAGCTGTCAGCACAGAGCCCGACGCAGAGCGTGAACCCATGAACCGTGAGATCATGACCTGAGCCAAAGTTGGTCGCTTGACCAACTGAGCCACCCAGGCTCCCTCTAGCATCTTCATTTCATGAATGGGAAAGTGTTGTGGTGAACTGGCTTCTGGTCTCCCAGGGGTCTGGTCTGGGAGGGACCAAGCCCACTCACTGCATCCATGCAGAGTTTAGACTCTGGCCACAACCAGGCTCTGAGCAATCAAAGATGAATTACCACCCATCCTTAATTCTGACCATGGGCCCCTCTCTTATAACTTTGCAATTTCCTCTTTGTTCCCATGAACATGACAAGGTCAGTGCAGTCACCCTCACCTGCTAGTGTTCTACAGTGTTCTGTGCTCAGGGCACCCTGCATGTGTCTCAAATGCTCCGGTAGCCTCTGTGGACCACAGGGTGGTGAGGGTCTGGCCCCGCCCCTTCAGGGAGGGTGCGCCCTAATCTACCACATCTTCATGCCCACCTGGCAGTATATGCTTATGAATATTTACTTATAAAAGAATAATAAATCTGTCTGTAATTGTTAAGGATAAGTTGTGTATTCCAAGCTAGACCTCAAGCTAGAAGTGCCCATCTACTTTGATTATTTAATATTCTTCTCATAGTAAAACCATGGATTTAGAATTTAAGTTACTGAGCAAGAGTCTCTCTGTAAATTAAAGGTGTGATTATTTTATGGAATCCTGGCCTTCTGACCCCTGACACTACACCTGCCACTAATTTTAAAAGATTTCTGCTTGTAGGGTCTACTTCACCTTAAAATGATAAGTATTCCCAAGATGTGAGTCTGGTTTACAAACATATCTGAGTATATTCTCTCTAATTCATTATTCATTAGGTGCTTATGTTACTATTTATGGCGTTATTCAGAAATTAGCCATTTATTAATTGGCTATTAAATCAAATAATAAGTTTTGCAGTTTCACGAATCAGCACCTTGATTTTGATGACAGAATGCTATTGATCATTTTGTAAGTAAAGAATTAGTAAATGTATTTCTCTTTATTTCAACTTGAGTTAGCAAAAAGATTCTTTTCTGGTCCTCTACATGGATTATGCGGTCTTGAAATTTGACAGTGCATGCTATTTATAAAATTGTTCTTTATCAAACATACAATTTTATAATGATTACTATTTACGGCACCTTCCTGAGTATTTTTGGAGGGCTGTGACATTTCATCTGCATGATAACTTATGACAGAACTATTACTCCCCTATTTTAAGATGGGGATACTAAAGGACAGAGAGGTTAAATAATTTGCCCCAAATCACAAGACGTTGCAAGTGCAAGGCCAGGGTTCAAAGCCAATGGGTCTGGCTCTGTGCCTGAGCTTCAGGGATGACACTGTGCTATCTTCATAAAGAACAAAGTAGATCAGATCCAAATGGCTCCTCCAGCTGTGATTGGGGGTGGAGAGACTAGTCGTTATGAGCAAGTGTTCAACTGTTCATGACCAACTCCTGGGCTCAACTTCCTATGTAGAAGATAGACACTGTGTCCTCAGTATCACATGAGTAATCTTCAAATGAGCACATTGGCCTCGACGAATCGTAAATGAGTGTATTATCTCTGCTCATGATTAGGCTCTGATGTTGCCCTGACACTGAGTTAATACAATAGAATGTTTCGACAGGCGCTATGCTGTTTCTTTCTTGGTTCTACTCTTTCTATGTGCTTATTATTTCCAATGTGTAGTTTGTAGGGGCAAGGCCACTGAGATGGCAGTGTAGATGATTACAGAACTCGGTGTCATTTTCAGTAAAAAACGCGGCTGACACCCAGGGGCACCACACTCTTGGGACTCTGAGGTTCTCCTTGGCCAACCTGCTGTCTCTCTCACGTTTGTGGGCGTGTCATGCTCATGCCCCAACAGTACTGTTTTCAACACTAAATTCCTTTTACTCCTTTAATATTTTTTCCTAAAGGATATTTTTAAAAGGTTATTTTCCATAATTGGGTGTTTCAGAGTTCTCACCTCACCACTGAATTATTATTATTATAATATTTTGTCATAACAGCTAGGAGGACATTTAAAGTTGTGCCTATCAATGTAACAGAACTGACGAAGATGTAAATAACTCACATGGAATTTGACTTCCCTTGGAAATAGAGACTTAAGGGCCTTTGGGCTGTACCGTATTGTGACAAATAGGCCAGGAAAGCCTGAGCAGGAGACACACCTTATGCCAGGCGAGAGAGAGCCGAATGTGCCCACCGCTGTTGGAGTTGGGAGCCTAACAGGTACTGCTGAGCCATGAGCCACAACAGGTCACACCTGTGGGTATTTTCTGTGCAGTCTACCAATTTTATCGAATTGCATTCCATGACGTCCTGATTGAAAAAAAAGAGCAAAATTGCTATTTAGATTGCATTAGAAGTAATCATTAATCCTGAATACATCATTTTAAACATCTTGATTTCTTCCTGATTGTCTATTGTGGTAATATTCTTCTTAGAGAACCCAAGTTTTGATTCATTGCAAATGTATTTTAGAATGTGCTGTTCATTTTCCAAATGTCAGAAACCCATTTTTACCCCTTAAATGCATCTCACGGCTTTATTGAATATATTAATAAAAAATTACTTTTTTAATGTTATTTATTTATTTTGATAGAGAATGAGTGAAAAGAGATAGAGAGAAAGCATCAGTGGGTGAGGGACAGAGAGAGAGGGAGAGAGAGAATCCTGAGCAGGCTTCTTGCAGAGCCCGATGCAGGGCTTGATCTCACAACTGCGAGATCATGACCTGAGCCAAGATCAAGAGTCAGACAAGCAACCAATTCAGCTGCCCAGGTGCCCCAATAAAAATCTTTGAAAATGAAGTACAATCATCTCTAGATTTTTAAGGTCATCTCTAAATGCAGAGTGTGCCCCATGGGTGACACCTATCACTGGTGCCAGTAGGATTGTAGTACATCTCACTGCGTATTTGCTCTTCTGAAGCAACCCCCCCCCCCCCTTT